>NW_022280031.1:6655998-6739304 GCF_004355925.1 Anarrhichthys ocellatus
TTTTTGAGTGGTAACTCAAAAATACTGGTCACAGCCAACGGGTTGTTGCATTCTTGTATAAGAGAGGTCTAAAGGACGTCTGACGCACTTTTTGGCAATTGCTGTTCCCACACCAAAATATAGGGCTAAGCTGTGGCTCACCTTGAGTACCTGAAGACAACACCATTATTGAACTATTCTACCCAGTCACTGACCTTAAATTGTAGAATATGATAAATAACAGCAGCAATCCAGGATGTTTTATGTCATGCATTAATCCAGAAGTATATTAATTTCTGGGCTACTCAGGACCATTAAAACCTCAATTTTTGCTGTTTGTTTTCCCTGCTCCTGCCCCAATGGCCTGTCACTCATACTCTATATTGGTCACTCTAATGATATATTAGGCAATCATCATCAGATGGCTGAAAATCAAATGATTGTAAAGAAACAAACAACCTCACTTGGAGGTTCAAGCCCTTTACTGATGCCGACACAAAGCACCAAAACACAATACTCAATGCTGTACTCATCCCAGGCCTGCTGTTGTTAACCTAAACCACCGGGAGTCAGCAACGCTGCATTAACTCATTCAGAAGGTGCAAAGCTGCAGTAAATTCACAAAGCAGTCAACCCGCAGCTGCATCTGGAGCGCAAAAGTAAACAAACACTGTTTGTACAAGAATGCATTGCACAAAGCTGCTATATTTGACTCTTCTCTGCCCAGAAACCGGTTTACTATGATAACAGTCATTCATAAACTCCCATGTTATTTGTGCTTTTTTTATTGATAAAATAAACATACAATCACAGGTTGAATTCTACTAGATGTAAAACATAATTCAGCACCTCAAGGTGTAGTGGCATCCATATTAAAATAGATTCAAATAGCTGAATGTTCAGCGACTTCCTGGATACAATAAATGACCTAAAAATCAAAGATGTGAATACAAAAGTAACCTACAATATAGATAGAAAAATAAATCAACTGAAGACAACACTGCTGAGCAGGTGACCAGAAAACTGATTGCAAACTGAGTAAAGATGTGCCGTTAAGTCATAAATGAATAGATAAAAGCAAGCCGTACTTTATTTCATATTTGGCTAAATTCTATCCAACATATAAAAATCCCATGCGAGTTGTGTTGCTTCGAAACATTATATATGAGGTCAAAAGATAAAAACGGTATTCTGCGCAGTTTCTCGATTGGTAATCACTGACCAGTTTTGGATAAATATGGCACAGGGCGATTCCTGTAACTCATTAACTATGTTAAATGTTCCATTGCAGCAAGCAGGACTTTGACCCATGCAGTCGCCATATCTGTCTTTGGTACCTGCACACATAATGCAGAGTGATGCAGGATTGAGGGCACTACTTTATATACAAAAAAAAAGCCTAGTCACAAAACATTACTGGAGAAAAGCACAAGAATCCTACAGTATAGTGTGCACACTTCTAAATATGATTACGCATCAGTAATTCTTTGCCAACGGTCGGTAACTCCCAGTAGCAGTGTGACACATACAGTGATGTATGTTAGTTCACAGTGTGCGCTGCTTCACTGTGCCTGCAGAGCCTGGACGATGTTCAAGCCTGGGCCGGTGGGCAACGTCCAGCCGTCCTGGCCCTGGTGGTTCTGTAGCAGGCAGTACAGCTGCTTTAGATGGGTCACTATGTTGTCTTTGATATCTGGGATTGAGATCTGCAGGCGAACGCTGCCGCTGTCGAAGGACCGTGTGTTGTCTCCAGAAAACATCTCGCTTATCATGCGGGCCACCACTGGAATGATCTGTAGGACAGAGGACCAGCATGAGTCACACAGTCAGAGACTCTGAAAAGAGTGCAGCTAATTGTCTTGTGGTTCACATGTTTACACAAATAAATAGCCATTATCAGTATGAAAAGACAAAATATAAGTGTGATGTGGAAAAAAAAGTGTTAAGAACTGCAGCTTAAGTTATATTGAACAGCTTTTATTTCCTTTAAATAATAGAAATACATGTTTAAATAAGAATAGATTTTCTGGTTGTGTCATTTATATAAGATAACCAACATGCAAAATATTTTTTATGCATTGAAATATTTCCATGCAGATTACTATTCTTATTGTGTTAACTATTCTTCCAACCGTTGTAAACAGAGATAAAGTTTGTTCATGCATTGTGATGACCACAAACATTCATTCATTCTTGTTAAAAACAACGATTCTCACCTGAACCATGATAAGTTTCCTCTCTATGGGTCTCCCATCGGGCCACTCCTCTCCAAAACACAGGTTGATTTCAAACTGAGGAGGGATTGGTGTCTGGCCACGCTGGTGTGCTATCACTCCTGTACACCACACAAACAGTTAAAAGTTATTACTATTAGAATTCCTTCTAAGAGATTTCATTTTTTTAAGAGCTCCAAAGACCATAATCTTAATAGAATCTGCATTTAACTCAAGTTGTTTTTCTAATTTTCCCAATAAAAGTGAGAATTCTACTTACCACCGAGAAAAGACTCCAGGCAGAAGAGTTTGATCTTCCTCTGGCGCTCTATAAGATTTGGAGCAGCTGGGTTTGGAGCACAGGGACCGGACCAGTACACCTTGCACTGGCAGAGACGCACTGCGTAGATATCGTGACCGCTGACCTCCAGGATCAGGCCTCTGTCCATCACATCCAGCAGGCGGTTAGTGAAAACCCGTTGCTTGTCATTGGTAATGTGCTCTGTGGTCGGAAAGCGTAGCTGCTCCAGGTTCACCGGCCCGAACAGCTCCTCCTGATTGACCATGGGGCCGAGGTCTCCGTAGAACAGCCTGCAGCCCTGCGGGTTACTGACGTTCGCTGTGGGACAGATCTCCTTCCCTCTGTAGTGGAACTGCACCTCCAGGTCTGTCACTGGGTCAGAGAGAAATGTAGAAACGCGTTAAAACCGTGTTTGACGTACAACTGAAGTTATGCCTTAAAACAGGGACGGTTCACCCAAACAACATACACTTACAATTTCTCCCACTGTATCTGAAGTGCCCCCGGAATTTGGAGACATTAAGTGTTGGCCAGCTTTTATTCAAATATTCTATAATTTTCTGACTGACAATGAATTGAGTAATGGCTGTGTGGCGTAGACCTCAATTATTGTCACCAATAAGACACATTATTCCACATTACGATGAACTTGTGCGTTGTAGTTTAGTTGGAGTCAATCTCACGCAAACCCTCCTGCTGCTGTAAACACTCAATCACAGCAAAAAATAGTCCCCAACAAAAGGGACTATTGTTTAATAAAAACTACAATGCCCAGTTGTTTTAGGAAAATACAGACTGTGTTGAGCTATAGTAGCTATCCCCAATGTTACAGCAGGTGTCCCCACACTGCATCAGCCCGTTGCACTAAATCTATCTGAATCCACCGACTGGAAAACAGGAAAAAAAACAACAGTTGTGGTTTGCGGTGGTCTGTCTCTTTAATAATGTGTGGTGTTCACTGGATTTCAACAACGCTATAAGAAGTGCTTACTCGGCAGGGAACTGATCCACATTTCTGGAGAGGCAAAAAAGGCATCGGGTAGAGGAGGGGGCTGCATCGAGTGATCCGGCAAGGGAGCAGGAGGCAACAGGGGAGTTGGTGTCATTTCCACATCCACAGGCTCCTCTTTAGGCCAGATTTTAACTGACTCCTCTTTGGGCCAGACCTCATTTGAAGGGGGACAACTGGAAGGCTGCGAATCTGAGCTAGGAGACCACATAATAAGAGGAGAGGGACTGGTGCCTAAATGAGGAAAGAGAAAAGAATGAATTGGCTGAATTATCAAAAAACTAAATTTACCACTTTACTTTTTTGGATGTACTGCCAGGAAATAGGCGTAATGTGTGAGGAGAAATCATTCACCATTAGATGGGTATGGAGGGAGAGACTCTGGGGTATCTGGCATATCTTCCTCACCACCGTCGTCCTCATGTGGAGTCCAAGAACCAGCGTCTGAGGAGGCTGCGGGGTAAGTATTACAAAATGAAGTGAAATGAAGGACAAATTGTAATTGAGGATGAACAAAGCATCCAGCTCTTATTTACCTTGGTTAATGGGAGGCGGTGGGATGTCGCAGACATCATATATCTTCAAAGGATTCATGGGAATCTCTTTGGTGCCATCGAAGACCAGGTTGAATTCTCTGCTTTTGTTCAGGGCACATCGAAGCTGAGCTTTCCACTTTGCAGGATCAGGTTCATCAATTCCCTCTTGAAATTTCCCGGTCTCCACAGCCCACGCCTGGAGGAACATTTAAACATACAGAGGTATCAATATCACAGTCCTGTTTTAAATATTTCAGATTCCTGCACAGGATCCACATAATTATACCTTTTTTGTGAGGTATCTGTCCAAAGAAATATCCAAGATAATGGACAATGATGTCATCATGTACATTAATGTGCATGAAACATGGTTATGAATGTATTTATTTAGCTATACCAATACATTTGGAAAGTGTAAGCGACTCATCTTTATCATGAAGCATCTGTACAATGTGTCACCCATGTATCTTGTCAGTACAAAGAGGTTCCGGTTTTACTAACGTTACACCAAAACACTACAATTTCACTTTCCCATCTAGTTTGGCGTGTCCACAGGGACGAAGACAACGCAATGCACTCATACAAGGAATGTACACAGACCATGTATAACTGCATACGATCTCATAGAAAAACAAGAGCAAGAAGTCCCAACATCACCGTTTCTGATCTTTAATTACAGCCACACAAATACAGGCCCAGTGCTAGTTGTCCTATCTACTACTTACCTGCATTACACCAGGGCTAATGTCAGAGGCTTGACAGAGGTATGTGTAAGTCGGTTGCAAAACCAGATGTTGCAAGCATATTTAGCAGGTAAGAACCAGTATAGGCCTTGCAAAATATTGTCTAATATTGACAATCTACAAGGTGTCTGCCTCGGGATGAACAAACACGTCACTATACATTCCTCTTTTCGCGGAACTTTTTTTTTTTTTTTAATCATCATGACATCTGATGGCTTTTAAGAGCCCATAACCTTAAATATGGTGTCCTCGTCCTCGTGCTGGGGTGTGTGCCGTGTGGCGTGTTTCCATGGGATCCTGAAGCGCATGGCCTCACGGTCAATCCACACCAGACCTGGGTATCGCCCGCAGTCCACCTGAGCGACCAGCCAGGGCTTCAGACGGACACGTCGAGGGGTGACCGACATCCTGGCTGAAAAGACAACACAAACCGGTGAGTCCCACGGTTGATTGCTCCTGTGAGACATTTTTTTTAAACGGACAGAGACCTTTATTAAACTCAGTGACAGACAATGACGCGCAGGAGTGTTCACACGTCCGGGATATTCCAAACATTTTAAAACGGCCACACTTTGACAGGCGGAATGACCTTTGACTTATTTAGTTATTTGTCATATAATCATAGCTGCTTACAGGTTAGACTGCGCATGGTAGGTCAGCATATCTTTACATGTGAATATGCAGTGAAATAGATCCAAACCTCAAATAGACAAAGCGACCAAACGCGATACTGAAGAACGACACACATACCTGTGGCAAACCAGGAAGTTGGCGAAGTCTGTCCTCGTCGGCCTGCTAACCAGCAGCCGGAGATAAAACCGCGTTTCCTCTGTAAATCGGCTGCAGATTCCCTTAAAATAAGAAAAACCCTCACTGATATTAACACGGACGAAGGCGGGCGCGAATAACAACAAATGAATCTCGGAGGACTCCGAAGCGCTGTTGTTGTTCACTCCGGCTCAGCCCGTCCCCTCTCCTCACCGAAACTCAGGTACGTGCGTGACGTCACGCCGGTGACACACCTTTTTTTTGAGCAGCTGAGTGGATAGCTTTTTGTGGAGCACGTGGACTGGACACTATATTTTTCCATCTGAGCATCATTTTCATAAATGTTTTTTGTCGATATATACGAGCATTTATCATAAAGGCACAATGCACACAGACATTTCAGAAACACTTTTGTTTTCTCAAGGGAACTAAAGTACCGACTAGTTCTTTCACAAGAAGGATTGGGAGGTTGGGCCATCTTTATTTTCACTGATGTTTATGCAATTCTTTTTTTTTTTTTTTTCAACGAACATCTTTATATTTTTCTGCATATTATTTGCTTTGAACAGTGTGAGAAAAACACAAACTGTGTTATCCTAAGGGTTTACTATGAGGGACCTACGTATTAGAGCAAAACACTACACACTGGCAGACAATAGTAATGACTCAGCCGGCAGGCAGAGTTGGAGTTTCCACAGTAAATAACAGTTCAATCATTGTGAAGTGGTACAAGACGGTGGACGGTTGATGATGATCTTGTCACTAAGAAGACAAAGCAGCCAGACAATAACAAGCCACTCCCTGAAACTACTCATGGCTTTCTCTGAGTGCATGTGTCTGACACATGCAGCTGTACACATTTGCCTTTGGGTTTCCTGGTTTCGACATAATATCCACAATGAGTCTGTCGCCATGTGTGTGATGCTAATTATTTGCATTCTGAAATAGATGGCTTTCTGAGCCGATAGTGGCTGGGGTCCAAGTGCCAGCTGTAGCATCCCAAAGGATGAAGAACTCCCTGCAATGATGTGTGAATAGTTCCCAACCTGAGGGTCAGCATCCCATAAAGTCCCAACATAAATTTAACATAAAGGGGACTGTAGAGGGGTCACCACATAAAAGAAAACATCCCCCACAAAATGAGGTAAATTTAATCAGACTTTCCTTAAATATTGTCCATCTTGTTGTAGGCCTACTCATCTCTCTTCAGGTTACTGAAAATGAGTCAAATGAAAAAGGCAAAAACTACCAGACTGTCCACATTAATGTCATTGCCTGTGATGAGGGGTAAAGAAAAGATATTACTTGATTTTAAGTCACAAAATACCTAAATGTTTCGTAACCAGCTACAACAAAGTCATCAAAAACTTGTGGAGGACTCTATGTGAATTTCTCCAGTCATTCTGTCAGTCAAAGACAGTTAGTACTAGAAGACCTAATAGAGTTAATAGAAAATGAATGAAAACAAAGAATGAATACAAATATATCACTTACTGACATGTCTATAAAATAAATGTTGGGCATGCTCATCGCTTAACACTTTACAACAACATTTATTTGGTCACACAAAGGTGCTTTCTATCTGTTCCATGTGTTCACATACCAGAATTAAGCATTTATCTTTCCTTTGCTTTCCTTAAACATAAACTATCCAGCCAGCAAACCTCATAGCATCATAAACTAATCTAATGTGGAACTTTAATTTAGGAAAAGCTAATCCTAAAAACCTAAATCTAATGCTGTGGATTGAACAGCATAATGTTTTAAAGCTTACCTGGGTTGTGAAAAAGCTGCAAGTTTGCTTTAATTAAGTGATCGGTTTAAAAGGACAACTTAAGGGAAACAATTGGAAACACACATAACTTAAAACAAACAGTCAAAATCCAAATGGAAAAGGATTCAGACTAGAGGCTGATTAAAGAGGAAAGGCACATGATTTTGATGAATGTACTTTTATTGTTTATTGTAAAATATACATTAGAGCTCCTGTAAATCTACAGTGTAGTGGTAGTAGTAGCAGCAGGTATGGTTTTGCATCTAGTTCATTGAAAGCATTAAAAGGCTCCACAAAAATACATGCATCTCTGTAATGGCTTGGAAGAAGGGAATCTCGGATGGCTCTTTACAGTTTATAAAACACTCCAATTAGGAAGTTATCGGGTCTGTTGTTTTCCCATAAATACATAAAGTTCAATATGTATTTAATGTCCAACAGAATATGATGGCTAAAATGAATGGACATTGGACAGAATTGGGGTTGATGGAAAGTCTTTGCTGGCTCATGAATATGTGAAGAAAAACTAAACCAGTGCAAGCGTGCTGCACTTTGACAATGACCCAGAGATTGGTCCACATCCGTTAGTCCTGATGATTTGTGGGTTATGCTGAACCCACCTTTTCAGCTGTGGCTCAGTTATATACAAAAATGTATTGGGGTCCATACAGTTGGAAGTATTAGATGTTGGTCCTCATCCCCCTTTGAATTTTTTGGACAATGTGCGTGAGGTCCAAACTCTCTGTTAGTGTCGTCAGCAGCATGCTGTCATTTTGAACCCCCTCCATGAACTCTTCATAGGAAAGTTCCCCTGGAAAAAACAAACACACACTCTGAACTTAAATCCCCTCTGCTGGTGATAACAGAGATTCATATTTAGTCGATAATTTGCCAGGGTTGAAGATATTCAGTTTTTTTTTCCGTCCACTCCTCCAACCCAGTTGGTGCTCATTTTCTGGCCGAAGATTTTGCCCTTAGCCCTTACCATCTCCATTGATGTCAATCTCGTCAAACACCATGTTGGCAAAGTCCTCCGATGACACCTTACTAGGAATCCCATTGATTGCACGGATGGACTAAACATAACACAAAGAGAGGAGATCATGTTAAAAACTGAGACATGCAATTGTTGCCTACCTTTCTTCAACCAGTAGATGTCAGCTAAGTGTTAGCTTTTTGCCTCTGCACCTTGTATCACTGCAGTGTGTTCTACGCTCCTCTAAGCCGGAGGTGGGATACCTGTGCCATACCTCAGTGAGACCCGAGAGGTCTGAGCAGATGGTTTCAGGATAGTACTTGGGATTTACTTGGATCTGTTACAAAGCCATGCGTCACGTTTCAACATGAAGGCTCATGCCCACCTTAATTATCTGAAGCAGCTCGTCACGGTCGATGCATCCACTCCTATCTACATCATACAGTTTAAAGTTCCAGCGAAGCTTCTGCTGCACTCCTCCCTTCAGCACCAGGCTCAGAGCAGCTACATACTCCATAAAATCAATGAAGCCATCCTACAAAAGAGAAGGACATTATGGACATTGTCTTGAGCAGAGCAGTGTGGCATTCAATGTATACTCCTGCCTCATTCAAGTCTGTGCAGAAAACTGTCAAATTGTGGAATCAAGGTCTGTTGCCCACCCATTTTATAACGTATTTAAATGTAATGCACACTGATCTACACCTCCATGAAAAAGAGGTTTCAGCTGTCTTGTTTTCAGGTTAGCATCATTGGGATAAGCCCCCTCTCTAATAGAAGTGTCTCTCCGTCAGATTTCTATTGGCAGAAACAATCTCGTAAAAACACTGGCAGGCACTGAGGAAAAACACAGTCACTGTTTTTGAAAATTGAGATGAACATGACCCAGTTTCTCTGCTCTTACAGTTTACCATAAAGACTGAATAGACATGAAATAGATGTAGCGGGTGGAAATAAAGTACACGTAAACAAATATCAATCTTTGTGGGTTTTCTGATGAGGAAGATGATCATTGTAATCCTTATTTGTTGGTAATAGTAGAAGCAGATAATCAAGATGATAGATATATTATGAATATGATCTGGATTATGAAATAATAGCAGCATTATCACATATATAAGTAAAAGTAATGAGAACTAAATTTCTGTCTTTTTGTGCAAAGGATGCTTTTTAAAAACATTTCACCATCAATCCTATTCGGTAAGGATGAAAAGCAACTAATGGTGAGCATACTTAAAGATTCAGCTTTACTTAACATTAAAATGTATATATTACCCGGCCAGAAGATTATAAATCCACTTACATTATCCATGTCAAACGTTGTAAACATGGTCTCAACATAGGCGTTGGATGTATCTGACAGGTTCCTCAGACCAAATAACTGTTTGAACTCGTAAAAGGTGAGAAGTCCAGATGGGTAGTCGGTCATGAATTTTCTGTACCACTGATGACTCTCACAAGCTTGTAGTTCCTCCATAGCCGACCCAGTGCAGTTTCCCATGTCTGTTTATCTAAAAAAACAAAAAAGGGATATAAGAAATCCTGTAAAAACCAGAACTAGAATGTATCGCATCCGCCGAACATCCGTGCATGGCCGGTATGCAGACTAAAAACAAGTAGCAGGATGCAGTGTGTGTGTGAGCCAATCATCCTTCTGTGCGTCTCTGTGATGTTGAAGGCTCAGAAATTGTAATCCACTTTGCTTGCAAGCAAAGACTTAACTAACAAAAACAACCTCGGAGCAGAAATACTTCCTATTGTACAAGATGACACCAGCTGACCAACAAATGATATCAACATGAAAATATATATTAGATATATTCATATATGAATACATATGAATCAAATATCAGTTACCAATGCTCATTAAGTTTCTACGTAGGCATTATTATGCTTGATGAACTCTGCAACACGTATGGATTCATCATTATTACTCAACTATGTGTTCAACTGTCCATATTTAGTTTGGTGTGTATCTTTTGGGATAGATAACTACTAATCTTTCCTTGTGAAAGATTATCCAACACGTCTCCTTAGCAATTATTTCGGTTGTTAGTGGCCAATAATAAGCCCACTAAGCATATGTTTTCTGTATTTGTGAATGTATTTAAATATTTATCCCCCCATGTTGCTGTTTTTTTAATGCTTCTTTTTGTTCTCTCCCTGTTTTGCATTATTGACATGCTGAGGTAGCTGTATATACTCAGGATTTTGTGTTTCTTAATTTGATTTGATGTATATGCTTTCCTGTTGTGTTCTGTTCTGTTGTTTCATAAACAAGACTCTACAGCCACGCTGGCATCTCTGTATTTCTCTGTATGCTAACATGCTTACGATGATGATACGTTTAGCATGTATAATGTTTTCCTTTTGCACCGTGTTGGTGTAATGTGTTATCTAACATTCACTAATTAGCACTAAATAGGAAGTACCATAAATAAAAAAGTAGGGCTTATTGTATGTGGATGTTCACCTGCTTCACTGGCCCTATCCTTCACTGGGTTGTGTTCTTTAATGTCAATGTGCTGTCATTATCTCGCAGGTGAAATGGGAAAATGGGAGCGAGGAACATGGTCTCATGATTTTCAGAGGGCCTGGGAGTGAAGAATTCGGTCAGTCAACTCAACACTGTGAATGTGTTACACCTCTGTAACCGCAGACATTGACATGAACTCAACCTCACAGCGAGCGGGTCATCGACACATAGGAGACAAGAGAAAGTAAACTCTGAGGTACGTATGGGTAAGTAAACAAGGAAGCCAACCATAACATGCAGCATTAAACATTTTTTTAAATACACACACACATACAGTACATTGTGTTTGGACATTAAGTTATTAAAGCTCTTTGGGGCAAAGGTCAGTTTAAAATTTAGCCATATTCATAAACCTTCTTTACTTAAGACTACTCACAGTGATCTCTCAGCTTACCCTTGCTTCATCGGGTTGATGGCACTGTGTCACTGTGTTGCTTTTGACCCTCTTAAAGCTCCTCCATCTGCTGTCAGTAATGCGGCTGCTGGTTTGTTTGACTGAACCAGGATGTCAAAAAACGGTGAACATCCCTTTCTACTGAAAACATTTGATTTTATGGTCCTTTTATGGACTTTTGAGTGTCTTTAAAAAGAGGGTTTCTAACAAGAGGCTAAATTAGACTACTGAACGGCATCACGACGAATAGTCAGCCTTCCTAGCCTCGTTGTGTTTACTCGCACTCGTGCAACTGTGGTTTGTTTATAGCCTCATGTTAGCTTTTTACTTCTGCTGATTGCATTCAAGCTTCAAAAATCATAAAAGTGGTGTTCAATTGTTGATTATCTTGCTGAACGAGATTGATTTCTTTGCCACAGAGCTTATTTTCTGCAATAATCCAAAATCCAATGGGAATATCTTATTGGCTTTTAGTAGAGGGAAACAGTGCGACGCTAACTAGGGGTTGGCCTACAGAAATAGTCACCCTATATAGATAAGAAATAAACACACAGGGCAATTGGAATACTTATGTTGTTAAATACAATGTAATGCAATATATTAAAGTTACAGGTACAAATGTAAACATGCAATCAACACATACATAAACAAACATAACTTAGATATGCTCACAGACCTCACAGTTTTCATTGGAAGTACTCTCTTCGGAAGGAATACTGCTGACAAAAATCTTTATAGAGATCTGTAAAGATGAAACACACTGTAACTGCTGTCATCTTAGTAACTGCACAAATTCTTCCACACAATGAATCTGGTTCTGGTATCATCTCTAGTTTCGTTTCCATTTACAACTGATTTATATCTCGTCATGATGGAATGCAAAATAGTTATGGACTTCACTTCCTTTAACGTCAGTGTCTTTAAACCAATAATGTCTGCTGACTTTGTACTCACTTTGGATTGTTATTGCACAGACCAGGGCCTGTATGATTTATGGATAAAATAAGAAGGATACAAAGGCAAGTAGTAGTTTATCAATAACAAATGTTGTATAGTGGTGCATGTATTGGCATTGTCTGGCACCAGGACACAGCCATGTTTTCTATAAAACATGACGTACTATTTTTATCAACTGTGTTCATATGCAACTAAAAGACTGCCATTAATGAATGAGCATAATGTGTCAATAAATAACTGAATACATGCCTGAATAATTCAATTCATAAATGGCCCAAAGAGCTCGTGATGTGCATTTCACAATGTCGTTGGTGGAGTTGAACTCTACAATATGTTCAGCACCGGGAAGCAGCTAAAGCGCCAAAATGCAGCACATTCTTCACATTTCAGCCGGCATCAGTCAGCATGACGAACTGGATGGACTGGTGTGGTTGTCTCCAGGGCAACTGAAGTGACATAAACACTGAGTGAAGGAAAGGATTGACCGGTTCTCTGGATAGACGATCATTATATAACCCGCTCTCATGTAATTAGAGGACAAGGCCAAAACTGCTCCGATTTAAACTCACCTCACTAAACACAGATTATTAACTTAATAACACGGATATTTAAATGTAAGTATGTCATATTGACATAAATCTGATGAAGAAAATAGATCAATTGGCCTTACTGGATTATTACTATATTAGTAAGATTCATGGATCCGTGCAAACCATAGTCATCATAAAAACCAGTGGAAGAAGCATTCAGATCCTTTATTTTACCAAACACTTACTTGACACAATTGTCTTACTTAACTGTACTAAGTAAAATAAACAGTGAATACATGGTTTAAACTTTTGGCAAATAAAATAAATTAACTCACGGTTACTATCTTTGCATGTTTTTATACTGTATTTTTATAGTGCCAACATATATTTAAAATAATGTATTTATATCAAGGTATTTAGACCAAAGTAATGGGAATTTGTTTTTATTGAATCAGATCTTCATATTTTCTTCCTTGATATTACATATATAAGTGTGGAGTAAGACGTTTTAGGTAGTCTGTTAAATATATTTAGTTCCATGTACTAAATTCTAATATATGATATGTAATACATACGTGTACATACATAAGTAACTAGTAACATACAAGTAGTGAAGTAAAACGTACTATACATCCCTCTGAAATGTAGTGGAGTTGAAGCAGAAAACTGAAATGATCATGTGAAGTAAAAAAAACCTCTAGGTTATACTAAGATAGAATAAGTAAATGTACTTAGTCACCGTGTGTTACTGGTCATATCTTTGTGTGGCAAAGATCTTCATTTACAGTCGGTGGGTGCTGCTGTAGGTTCGCTGTCATGGGTCAGCTCACTCTGAGCTTTAGAGGAGTCTTGATCCTCTTTGACATCAACTTCACAGTTATCCTGCTTATGGAGGTCGCATGCTTCACCTTCCTTCGGTAAATAACTCCACAGAATCTGTTTCAGTAAACAACTGACACAGATTTATGCAAAAAGGGGATTCATAGCAAAAACTTAATGTTTCAACCATAATAAATGAATAACTGAGCAAACACCCAGAGGGATAAATAGCATAACACTAACTGTTAAGGCTTCTGACAAACTCTACTTAAAAAAGAATCAGTTACAGGTAAAAGACATCACACATTAAATATTTTTCAAGTAAACACACATTAATATTATCAGTGAGTACTTATCAAAAGTACTCATTCTGCGGCCCTGTCAGTGTTATGTTAGTATATTAATGTGATTATTATTATTGATGTATTACATGTAAGCATTACCTAATGTGTTAGTTGGTTGAAGTGGATTTTATTGCTTCATATACTTTTGGGTAGTTTAATAATAATAATGCAATATATGTTATAAACTGATCATAGGTTTTGTATTTCAAATCTTGATCATCAGACTATAGCTGTAAGTAAAACAAAATACAATGTTTCCTTCTGAAATGTGGTGGAGTATAGAAGTGTAGATTATGATGGATAAGTTGTATTTAAGTAAAGCATTTGTACTTTAGTTAGCTAGTTACTTTCTATCTGGATCACTGCATAATACTGACTTCGACAATCGTTATAGAAATAAAGTTTTACTTATGACCAGAATGATTATGACACATAGACACATTAAAAGCAGAATAGCCTTTTTATTTCCCAACATCTTACTTCCTGTAGAAAGCCCCTTGGTGAACCATACAAAACAAAAAAAACTTAATGTGCTGCAAAGTTAAAACTGTGTTCCTAATCATGTTTCTCATGGGCAGCCTTATCAAATTGGCCTCGACAAAATGAAACACTGTGACAATCACTCAGCACATACCACAGAGCTTTGAAGGCTGGCTGACTGCACGAGCAGTTAGTCAGTGCGCAGGTGAGATTTGTTCTGGAATGAGAAAAGGAGAGTCCAGGGCCTCACCTGTTGGGTGTGTATAACTACGGGGAGGCGCAGTGAAAGAAGAGTGGGCGGGGTTAACTCCATTTTTTCTGTATGGCCCAAATAGTTTGTACCAAATTATTGGAGTCGAGTTTACCTGGTGCGCGGTAGTGCACCTGTCACGAAACTAGCTCACCTGCTCTTTACCTCGGATTTACCTGTTGATTTATAATGCGCCAGTAATCCTGCCGTCCAGTCGTATCTACACGACAACTAATCAATAATCATGAAGAAGGGAAAGTTGAATTTTCTGGGTCGAAAGACCCAGTCTCTTTTCGACACCAATATTAAAATCAAGGACATGGGTGAGTAGCCAACACTGCCTATGGGGCTCATTGGTTATAATAGAAAATAAGCATTCAATTTAATGATTCACTGAAGAATAACACGACCTTTGTACTTGATGTTGACATGGACAAAAGTGTTAAAGCCACAGAGCTCCCATATGTAGACTTAATGGGCTGCCTGTTGATCCTAAAGCAAATCTCAACCGTATTCTATTATGTTTGATGACATGTCCTGATGTGCATGTAGCTGCAGGTGCCATCAATGTGATTCATCCATGAAAAACCTGTTCTCAAATGTTAAAGTCCATTCTTCTTGGTATAACTTTGACCTTGCATGTCTGGCTTCACACTGACCTGTCGTCCGGCAATTCTGTTCACTTTGTGCGATTCAGTGTTGCCTCAACAATGCTTGAAACAAGGCATTTTGTGGGAATATCTAGAATCTCCAACCAAGGAAAATTAGAGGAACTGAATATACCCAAGATATCATACTCTAATTGGAATTATGTCTAAAACAGCTGCATTCAGTGTGTTTGTTTCACTGTTTAGACACCGCCTGAGAATAGTTTATGTGAGTATGAGTCCGCTTTAATCATCTCAAAATGATATCTGGTGGTGATTGTGGTATCGCCTACACTTATTGTAAGTGAAAGATCCTGAAGGTGGTGATGATACAGATGATCTAAAAAAATCACATCACTTTTGTTTGAATACCATGAGGGATTGTAACGTTTATTAGTACTTTATGAACATATAACAGCATACTATATACACCATTACAAATGCGTCATCTCCCTTTGCTGAGGGAGACCATGAGATGCGGTTGAAAACTCTAGAAAAAGATAGTAAGTGGACCTTGAGTTCATTGTTTATTGCCAAACTATAAAAGCAAAGTGTGAAATGATGACCATATATTTATACAATGATATTGCTTAGCATTTGAGACCAGGAAAAGACATCTGAAAAGGTACACCATTATATTAGGGTAACACCAGACAATATGCACTCTCACATGTTGAGATCAGTTTACGGAAAAACTAACCAGGTGTCTGTGGCATTACTTTCATTTGATTGTCAAGAGCAGGAAACAAGAGGGATTGCTATGCAAAGACACAACTTGGGAGCGACTATTTGTCTATTTAAATGAAGCAGGTGCGCAATGGGGGAACTAATAATTAAGTTAGACTGGTTCAACACCAATGGCAATTCTTTCAATAGTCGTTCATACTGAGTTAATTCCACAGTTGTATTTGGCTTGTAACATGATGGTTATACTAAATGCGTAAAGGAAAAACACTTTGCGTTCCTTTTTTGTTCATAATGTGAAGCCTTTTGGTCTCTCTCCATTGAAAGATGTTGTTATTGAAGGCTGACAGAACATGCAGAGATTAAGTGCCTCTCAGTGTCAAGTTTCTTTAGGATAAGCACGAGGACCGACACTGGAAGGAACAGCGAAGGAATGTGCTGAAATTGTTTTCTCTCCAACCAACCTCAGTTTAGCAGAGTGGTGTCTCATTCTTTCACTTATAAAGTTGGATATGTTAAGTGATTGTGTCTTTGTCTCAGTGCTCATTCTACTCATCTTTACCTTTTTACAAGTGATATCTCAATTTGGAAATAGCATTAACATTATTGTGTCTTATGCTGCAAGTTGTGTTGTAGTAATGGAATTCAGTAACCAGCATAATGAAACTTTCACTTCAACTCAATGGTGGAGTATGAACAAAGATTGCAGTCATCTTTTCAGCTTCCTATAACTATTTAGTTGTCAACAACAAACCGGCCTTTTACAGCGCATGAGATCTCACAGTAGATTGTTAAGTTCAGTGACAACAACTAAGAGGACGCTTTGGTATGTCATTACCTGCCAAATGACCAGAATGTACTAATCTTCACCAGAGAGAAGAACAATAGACAGATGGACACGGTGCAGTTTTGGATGGTGAAATGTACTGGAGGCTTTCTGAATTTTACAAATTTCAAACACTGAAAAATGTATTTCTGGAAAAATATTCATGAATACTGCATACTGTCAGTAATGATGTGAATTTATTAAATCAAAAACTATCTGCCCGTGTTAAACCGTGTCTCACACCAACCACATCGTTTGTCCTCTCTGGCCAAACCATTCTCAGAGCTTTCAGCAGAAATTAAATGGCTAAAAGCATGAAGAGGATACAAATCTTTTGCATTTTATTTCCTCAGAAAATGCAATGCCGGTGCTGGAGTCATCGGCAATCCCAGAGTCAGGAACTGCCAGTGTGCGGGCCAGACCAACTGTCAACCATCACACTGTGAGTACCTCAGTTAAGCTTCATGGTGCATGGCCTGAACATATTCTCATTTAACACTCAGTTTCAGACATTGGAAAACCATTAGATATACGTCACTCTGAGCTGACTCCACCGTGTCGTTTACATGCAATGTATTACTTCATCTTGTACTCTGTTATCTGCAGAGCTGCACAGATGCAAATGAACTGATAAAAGACAGTTTAGTGCTTGACTGTGTTTGAATCTGGGTCATCTTAAACAAGCACAGGGACAGGACATGTAAATCAACAAGTGTTTGTTAATCAATAATTTGTAATTTTGCCAGTTGAGTTTCTGTCCGTTTGTGTTTGTTTGGTGAGAGTCACTTTTAGTTCTAATAACCATAATATATCCTCATGCGGGAGTGCTAACACTGACACTGTTCTTTATATGCCGTAGGCTGTGAAAGATGGCATAACTGGTGGTGTAGTGATGATGTATAACATCACACAGTGGTGGAAAATAATTAAGTACATTAACCATAATAAGAACTTTAGCTTTTGATAATCAAAGAACATTTTGCTGATAATAGTTTTCTATTTTTACTAAAGTAGACTTCTACTTGTGATAAAGTATTTTTATAGGTACTTTTACTGAATAAAAGATCCCATGGCTGTCAGGCCTCCCATTATTTTATCATGGCGCAGATATAAATAAAGAGCTCCTTGCTGCTCTGGTTCCCACACCTCAAAATTTGGGAGTGTTCTGTGAATGTGGCATGTGTGGCATGTGTTTGACATGGCACACCTAGCAGCATGGGCAGGACAGCTGAGATGGCTGCGACAGATAAAAGTGAGTCATAGTGCAGGGAACAAACAGACAAAATCAAACTGGATCATATATGCCATCTTTACTGACACGCCCTCAACTTGTGGTGTAGTGTTCTTAATTTTCCAAGAAGCTACTCAAGTGTCCTGTGGGTTATTAGACAAGAGAGACATGTGTCATTTGAGGCATGACATCAGGCAGATTTCCAATTATTTTTAGTCTGGAACACAAGCATTTAAAGGGCTGAAAAGCAGTATACCAGCAACCTTTAGATCCTAAGTCATTACCAACCTTATCAATAATACATTTTTGAAGTGTAACTGGTGCGAGCTTGTTGCTTTATTGCATTAGCACATTACTGAAAGAGCCTGCATCACATTAACATCAAGAGGTACAGCAGTGAAAATATGTTTTGTGTTGCTGGAATGATCTTTTATTTTTTTTCATGTACCCTGTTAACTCTCATGGACATGTATTGTGTCAACACAGTCGGTGTTTATTTTTGGAGGTGTTTGGGCCATGACGAGAACAGCAAATCTCTCTCACGCACGCACCTACAAGCACACAGGTTTCTAAGTGACAGCCTGCCATTTTCTCAGCCAGGCCCACGTTAACACAATGTGATGAATAAAAGGTGTATCCTACATCATGAATCACTGAGTGCTCCTCATAAGAGAAGTATGTGTACGAAAATGATCCTTTCAAAATCTCCGTCACCGGTTTAATCATGGCAAACCTAAGAATAGCCTAAAAAAAGCACTTATTTGGAAACAGACATTACAAAGTCATACTTGTTTTAAAGGAATGTTTTTTACATTGTATTATATTCACTATAAATCATTATATATATATACATATATATAAATTGATTTAACTTGAAATTATTTGCAAATACAGCTATACATTAGGTTCTTCATAATACCAAGACCTGAGAGCCACTAAAGTTATCACTGACTGACTATTTTTTGTCGATGCCAGTAATGTAGTAAGTATTGGACATGTTCATCTGTTTTCAAGGTACAGTGAGCTCTGCAATAGTTGAGAACTGGTTTATTCACTCTAGGAGTGAATACCTTCCAGCGCCTCTTAACACGATGTAGACTTCATGTCATGTATACTGCTGTTCTTGAACCAAGCTTTTTTTCTTATGTCTCAGATGTTGAAATGTCAACATTTTGATGTTTTATTTGTTTTCACAGTCCTCATTCGACAGCTTTCAAGGGTTTGCCGTCCCGACACCCAAAGTCCCCCTCCTCCCCCCTGTCAACGGTCCAAAGATCAACGGTTCAGGTGAGCGTCTACCTATCGCAAATATGTACTTTAAGTTTAGCTTGGAAAACACTAGAATTTCATTATTTACACTCTGAAGGACCCAGATCATTTGCAATGTGCCTTTACTCTGACTCACTTGATGGATCACAGCAATCTAAATGTCTCCGTAAAGGGTTGAAAATGCAGGGCAGGTAAATGTTTGTTCAGGTTGTTGCTCAATAACCCTCCTGAATGTGTCCAAACCGCCATACCAGATGGCGAGCATATTTACAGAATGGGAGTGTTAGTATTAACAGAGTGGATATAATTTGTCTAATTTTAGCTGTGAGTAATTCTAAATTTATTATTCTGTCACTTGTTTATCTGACTTTAAACTAATTCCTTTCAGCTTGGGCCGGGCGATAATTAAGATTTTGACAGTTTATTGTCTTTTCTTGGAATCTTACTGTGATGAAATCATATATCAAAATATCGTGATAAACAATTATTATTTAAATTGATAATACCAAGCACATACTTACTCAAATCTATCAGAAAGTCTGGTTATTTTCCACTTAAGTTGATACTAAATGAGGAAAAACTCATTTGTCAAGTGTTTAATTCACACAAGAGAATAGAAAACCATGCGGTTATTTCATAAAGACCTTTTATTTATTGAATTACCAGAAAACATGCTAAATCATGATATATATCGCTGTCGAGATATGAAGTGATCGGAATAGAAGATTGTTGCCGTTTTGCCCAGACTTGATTTCAGCAGTAAACATTGTTGATTCTTTATGATCTATCTATTTAAAAGATTAAGACTAAGGGGGTGAGCTAGGCTCCGATATTTTCTGTTGACCGCCAGATCCTACTCTAGTTATTCCAGCACAGTTATTGCTTATAATTATTTTTGTTTAATAAACAACACAAAACAAATCTGGACTAGGCATGGGTTGTTTGAATGATTCACACAGTTGGGCGCCTACTTAGCCTTTGAGCATCTTTTTTCAGGAGTCGCTACTTAACATTTCTCAATTGCTTGAAATATGATAAATATTGTAATTGCTCCTACTTCACAATGTACAACAGTGCTGAACTTTTCTCAGTTATTCTCTTTTTTCTTTCTTCCCTTAGTTGGTGGAAATCACTTGTCCAATGAATCTGTTATATCTGTGCCTGGAATTTCTGTTCCTCCACCTCCTGCCATGGCTCCTCCACCCCCTCCGGGGACTTTTATCCCTCCTCCACTAGACTTCATGGGTGACCTGAACAGTCTTAATGTGGCACCATTTCCCTCTCTATCCATGCCCAATCCAAAACCGACCTCACTGGCACCATTCATGGAGGGGGAAGACTTAACCTTCAAAAAACCGCCACCAATGGCTCCACCAAAGCCTCCACCTACTTACTCCAATGGCTCTGCATCACCCGTCCCCAGTCCACCACCAGCCACAGTTCCTGAGCGTCCGATGTTCTCCCCACCACTGCCTCCTTCTGAAAGGCAACACAAGACTAATAAGAAACCACCTCCAAAACCCATTAGACTGTCCTCTATATCCAACTTAGACTCCCCACCAGGGACTCCTGCCCCACCTCCCCCCGTGCAGACAAACACACTGTCCTCTTTCAATCCCCAAAACACAGCAAAGCTTTACTATGTTCCTCAGACCTCAATTCTCAGTGGGTATGAAGAGCAAGACAAAAGACAAAAGCAGATGTTGCTCCTGGAAGATTCTGCGGCCGTTAAATCTGCCCCAGTTCTTGTCCAGGTGGATGGGAAAGCCCCTAAAGTGGCTACACCGTATAAACCAGCTCCCAAAGATGTACAGGAGCTGAAGGAGAACTTACAAATTCCCCAACCCTCTCAATCACCGCCTCCTGAGCCAAACAAGGAGGTTAAAAAAGAGATAGCTTCAGTACAGCCCGAAATAGACAAACCGCTCCAGACTCCACATCAGCTGCTGAAACTAAACAATACTCGGGTGAATTCAGAGCCCATTAATGACCAATTTGTAGAATCTCCAAGTCAAATTTGTAAATTCAGTCCGTTAATAGATCGTAAACTACGCAACCTGAAGGGTAGTGAAACCCACGGGGCACGAGATGGACCTACAGCGTCCCCACTGGCTCTTTTAATGGCGGCTAAAGAAAGAGACAAACATAAATCGAGTCACCCTCTGTCGCGGGAAAACAGCAGGAAAACGATTGAGCAGCCAAGTGCAAGCATTCACCCGAGTGACACCAATCCCAATTCATTTGTTGTCACCCCAAAGTCCAGCTCTTCCTCTACTCTAACATCTCTGGAAAGAATACAGGAGAGTCTAAAGTCTACCAGTCCTGCTGTACATACGCAAACCGTTCAGACTCCAGCAAAATCCAGCAGTCCTGCTCTGGTCGAGGATCCGATGCCATCCACCCGTTCAGCTCTCAGTAGGACGGCAGCATCCCCAAGTGCGACCCACCTGGTTGAGCAGAGGCTAAATGCAGTGCAAAGCCCCTCAAATTCTCAAAACACACAGCCTGAGGAGTTAAGTATGCCATTACTCCCTCCGCCGCCAGAGTTTGATGATTTTGACGATTTTGACGAGAATATGGAGCCGCCTCCTTCCGTTCCTCCACCTGACCCTCCCAAGAAAAAGGCACCAACACCAAATGTAATCCCTCTCCCTCCGTCTCATGTTCCACCTCCTCCCCCAAAACTCCCCCCAGCAGCTCCAAAACTTCCACCTCCTGACATCGACGTCAAACCAAAGTTTCAACCCCTGCAGAAACCCAAGGCGGCCCCTGCTCCGCTCCCATCCACTCTGTCACCCAGCCAGAGCACGCTCTTGAGCATCCTTCAAAAGAAGATGTTGGAAATGGACCACAAAATGGCCCCAGTGAACGAGGCAGAGTCCACTTCTGATGACTGGGGCTCCCCCCTGTCCGATGAGGACAATAAGGTCCCTGTTGTCCAGAGAGCCGCACGACAGAGCAAGAATAACCCCGTGGTCAACAAAGCAGCAACACTGAACATGCAGGAGCTGGAGAGTAAATTGGTCAGTAAATATCAGGAAACCTCTTCAGTGAAGGTTCCAGCCAGGTAAGAGTGCTCAAATATGACGTCTTCACTTTTCTGAGACAAAGAGCCCAGTGTCTGTGTACAGAATCAACTCATAATAATGAATATGTTTATCTTTTCAGCAACGGGACGCAGTCCAAACATCAGCATGGTATGACCTTTACTGTTCGGCCTGGAACCAAGCAGCCCATTACTCTTGTCAGAAAAGGGGATCCGTAAAGAGACGCGTTAAAGAGATAGGTGTTCTTCTGTTTAGCACACATCGCACGTGATTGGATCATGTGTTTTTGCATCAGAAGGAATTTGTACATTGGAGGGGAAAAGCACTTTGAACAAATGCTACGAGCAAGTATGTTAAGCATGTCTAATAGCAATGGCCTGCTGAGTTCTGAATGTATTTCTCAATCTTTGGAGAACACACTATCACTGTCAAATTGTGTTTTCTGTTTTGTATTTTGTTTCTGAAGTTTCCGGTTGACCTTTTTTTTTAAAGTTTTTTTTTTCTTTTTTACTGCAGATTTTTATTTAGTGTAGAGGTTCATGTTGGATATGTTGCCTTTTTAACCAAAGCTTTTTTATCAGCCTTAATGCCACATGGGTTATATTCATAAGAAAAATAATATTCAAAGTTATTCATAGCTGGTAAGAGTGTGGCGAGTGAAAATGAATCTACATTACTCTCAACAAATTCCTGACAAATGCGTTGACGGATATATCTGTAAACATACAATAACGTACAATGCAACTATTGTGGTCCATGCTGTAGTTATATGTCCCATAACTGAAATATTCTCACTGTTACATGTACATGATGTAGGTCCACTAGAACAAAGCCAACAGGTAATTCAGACAAGTGTGTTTATCCCTCAGTAGGATTGTTTCTCATATTTATTGATCTTGGAAAAGCGTTGCCATCTGTATAATAGTTAATTTACTGCAGTAAACTTTGTGTCAATGCATCTACATTCATGCTGTACATATCAGTTTATATAAGATTACAAAAGTACCTAGATATTGTAAGATTTAGAATGTTGGTTGTAAAGTATTTAAGCAGAAATTTTAATCTACACCAAATGTTGTCCAACAACTAATCTGAAAATAAATCCAAGCAGTAATTGCATGTCCTTGAGTTCTTTTGTGCTCAGTATTTAAGAATGTGCACTAGCGGCAAGACATCTCAGTCGAGAAAAGACAAAATTGCAGATGACGTGGTGCTTTTGGGTGTGCATATGAAAAATAACTGGAATGACGGCTGCACTGTGGCGCCAACAAAGATTTTGATCAGTAATATCTTAAATAAACTTTTCCTTTCCTGTTTTGGGCTAATCAATTTCATCGTACCATTTAAAATGGTACATTAAGTGCTGGTGAAGTCAAAAGTCAATTTGTGGGTTTTTAA
The DNA here is from genome assembly GCF_004355925.1 of Anarrhichthys ocellatus. Classification (NCBI taxonomy): domain Eukaryota; kingdom Metazoa; phylum Chordata; class Actinopteri; order Perciformes; family Anarhichadidae; genus Anarrhichthys; species Anarrhichthys ocellatus. The sequence goes on from NW_022280031.1 coordinate 6,679,710, forward strand.
ATGAACACATTAAAGTAAATAAGTTGGTTCAAAATGTAAGGACCAATATAATACCCACTATATACCAGCGTGGCACTGGGTGTTGTAAGCTCTTCTACTGGGATGTGTGCTTATTTCATTCCAGCTCAGCAAAGTGTCTCTCACCCTATGCATCATACAAGAGCATCAGTAGAGTAGAAGTGATTAGTGAGTTAAAGTGTGCGGGCAACAAACTGCTCCTGATTTCAATAGTATTTCCAACAGGTAAACTCACCATGAACTAAATCCACAATATTAGTACACTTGCCATAGTTCGTAGCAGTAACATGCAGATGCATTGAATTTGACCGTAGCGGAAAAATATTGCATACGGTTAGCTTCTATGATCAAAATAATTCTGCTTGCTAAACCAAATTAATAAATGAACATTTATGTTTGGTAATACATTTATGACTGAAGTGGGAGAATATTTATAGCTGTATGATTTAGTGTGTGGATTATAGCAGCCATTCTCAACCAATGGGCTCGTCAGAGCATAACGTCGTGGGCCGTGGAGATACTGTCAAATGGTTGGAATAAATCCATGGACCACCATGGGACCTTATTTCAGACAAAATGGGAATAAAAAGAGATTTCTTCTCATCCCCTTTACTTTCAAATGTTCTTCTTAGAGTCTTGCATTTGTTAGCATCAAATAAATTCCAGGGAACACAAAGAAATGTCAAAATGCTCTTGCTATCATTAACATTAAGTTACCTTTAATGTAAAATGATGCCATACAAATGGGTTGCCTTAAGTGTAATTACACATGGAAATGCTATACAGAATGAAGGAAGTGGAAAGAAAGAACGTAATAGTAGAGTATCTTGGCAATGCACTAAGGCCAGGACTGTGAGCGCCAAAGTAATCTGCACATATGTGGAGTACTAAATGACAGTGAAACACTTTAATCCATATTTCCTGACCGACAGATTCAACTTTTTAGATATTATGGATGCCCCTCAAAAATAGGGGGAGGGAGTAGTCATCTTAAGCATCTGTGGGTCTAAGAGGACGAGTTGGGAGCTTCAGCAGTTGGATCCACCGTATGGTGAAGCACAAGGTGGTCCCAGCCTACGGTTGTGAGGGTGTTGGAGTCACCATGGAGCCAGCACACACCTTTGACAAAGTCCTGGTGTCGCCGATCTTTGAGTCTACAGAAGAAGAATATATGATTACTATTCATTTTAATGGTAGAGGACTTTAACCTGGTGTTTAGTATTTAAGTGCAAAAACTCACATTTCTCGCAGATCAGAGTTCAAAACAACGAGTGAACAATCATCACTTACGGAGGCGAGCAAGGAAGCACTGGGAGGGGGAAAAAAATAAATGTTAAAATTTTGGAGCGCAATAAAAGAGCTTATGATACGATGCTAGAATTTATGTTTACCTATGTGTAGAAAAGGCGAGCCCATTGACTCTACGGCTGTGGGCGTTCTCTACCCGGGCCGGCTCTGTTCCCAGGAAGTCCTTCACTGTCACTCGGCCCAAGTCATCACCTAAGGCCCAATAAACATAATCAGAAACGAAGGGACTGACAATTTAATGTCTCCATCAATCAATAATCTGCTGCTGGGCCTTACCAAAAGCAATGGTGCTTCTGTGGTGGGGGTGCCAAGCTACAGTGGTAGGGGAGCAGCTGGGGGATTCCACATCTGAGACAAACACAGAGACGACGATGGAATATGCATAATCATAAAAAATAAAAAAAAAGATTGTGTCTTGACAAGATGTACTATTAGATTCCGGGAACAATAGTCGAGGCTTGTTGTATCAGACAGACAAAGAACCACCACTCGCTGATTATACACGCATCTGTCATTAACAACATTAATTCCAGCACTTTCCTGCAGAAATGTCTGGACCTGGTTGTTTAGAATGAGACATGTTGCTCACCTATTCTTGAGGCTGGTTTGTTTGGCTTTCTCCTGTCCCACATCAGCACACGGCCATCCTGTTAGATAGAGGACAACAGGTTGAGTTTGATGAAGACAAGTATAGTTTTACAGTTCTTTGTCTGCTCTTTATGACTTATGGATAGCATTTATTGTAGCTTTCTTGTGTTGCATGAAAAGAGGTTCATCCTTATTAATATGCACATTTATGCTGCAAGTTGCTCCGAAATGTAGTTCAGGCAGTTACCGAGTTGTTAAATGTTGTGTTTTTAAACTATGCATAACAACTGTTATTCTGTGCCTTACTTGACCACAGGAGATGAAGAGAGACTCATCTGTAGGACTGCAAGCAACACAGCTGACTGGCTGCGTGTGCGCTGGAGGAAGAAACAAAGTTAAGAGACATATTGTCAGTTATGTTTTTTACCATCTTTACCAAGATTTAGACTCTGTGACAAATGAAGTGAAACCTTTAAACTGAATATAATTTGATTGAAGAACAACACTTTCTCTTACTACCATCTAGATATTCTGAGAGCAGTTGTGAGATGTTCCCTCACCATTGTAGGTAGTGACAGCAGTCTCCTGACTGAGATCCCAGACTTTAATTCTGTTGTGAAGAAAGTGCATTTTGATGAGAAAAGGTGTGAAAAAAAGTGACAACCAAAATCACAACGCCTAAGTTTAACACATAATCGATCAACATGCTTCTGTTCTGCAACCGCGCATGTATATGTGAAGAACGGTGTCTCACCGACAGTCCATGCTGCCAGTGACGGCACTGTTTGCTCCAGCAACTGGGCTCACTGTGGTGACAATGTGGTCGTGCTCATGTTTAGTGAAACGATTCACCAGTAGACGTTCATCCTCTGCCAGATCCCAGAGCTCCAAGGCACCTGCACAGAAACCAGTCAAACAAAAATGACATTTAACATGCAGGTCTCAAGACCAGTGGTTTGATTCATAATGAATCTGCTTCTTACCCGAGTCTGACGCAACAAGAATACCCTTTTCTGATACCCATTTGGCATCTGTGACTCCGGACTCAGTCTGCACACCAGCTTTGCAGAGTTCCTCATCGGGGGCCTGCTTAGAGTCACTGTAGATCCAAAGTGATCCCTGCCAGCTCCTGCCAGTGAGGCTGGAGGCACCGAGCAGCAGAGTACCATCTGTGAACAAGACAATAAACCAACGTTTAAAACAGCTATATTTAAAAAAAGAAATGCAATTTCTTTGTTCAACAACTAGCCACCTGCAACACACTAGAGAAACCCACTAAGCTGGGCTGCTATGCTCGTGCACAACATTTATAAATATAGATCTTTTTTTTATTTAACATATTGACGGATTGTATATACGCCAAATGACCAGAGGACCCTTGCACATCAGTGAATAGACTCAGACGTATACTAACTAACTAGCGGTACCACGTGTCTACCTGTGTAACCTCCAGCTAGCTTGCTTTGTGTGACCTACCTGCTCTGTATTGCGCCGCGCTGAGATGCTTCTCCATGCATGCGGGAGCATTAGGGGGTACGTTCCACCGGTTCTCCTTGATCATGCTAGTATCCACCGCACTTTTCATTTAGACTTAACGTACGTGATCAATGGCTACAGATGAACTTTTCCAAACAACTTTAGCGTGATTCTTACGTTAGCTAGCTAGCTGTTACTGGCCGCCTGCAGAGACACCGCAGCATTCGTCTTTGGTTTATTTGGGAAAGAAAGCTAACACGTTAGCTAAAGTTGTCTTTTCAAGAATGAATGAACGAGTGAACAGCATCACATGGGGCATGGAGGGGGCCGATGTGAACAGACACTTCCTGCTCCGGGTCTCTTGTTCTTCTTCGTCTGCTGCTACGTCTCCTTCTTCTTCGTTTTTTAGGCGGATTGCAAAACCAGCTTTTAGGTGCATACCGCCAACAACCACAGCGGAGTGTGTAGAACATGATCAGTTTACATTAAACTGTAAAATATACATCGATTATTCTATTAAACAATCCTGTGTCCTAGATGGCGCATTGCTTAACACTTCTGGAGTTAACGAGGCTATTTAATTGATGTGATTTATTGAATTTGATTATATCATAAACAACATACACATGATACTCTTGTGCAGCTGTTTGCAAAAAAAGGAAATAAAAAACACAGATTAATAGAAAATATCTAAACATCACATAAAATTAAGTAAATATAAATAAATATTACTTCTACTGGATAATCTTTGACATAGTTTACGTGGGCCTGGCCGAGATTAAATCTCTTCCAAACCTACCAAGAAAAAATAAGACTCTGTCCTGTCTATTTAGAAATATGCTCTGTAGGTCAGTAAATTGTGGTCTCGTTATTCGTTTTTTATTTGAACATCTATATACTTAATGTTTATTGCAGTGCCGCTCACCGGTCTTCACCATTGACTTTATATTATATATAGACTTCATAATTGGTCTTCACCAAGAAACAAGACACGTCTTCAAAAACAGAGTTGTATCTTGAGGCCTGCTGAGGCTAAATGTCTTTGGCCAATTCCAGTGGCTTGTTCTCCTCAGCCTGCTTTACATGAATGCATCAAAGGCACGTTTATTATGATAGGAACATCAGACAGCATCAACCTTGTTTCAAACACCTCTGTAAATATAATTTCCAATTAACCATATGAATGTCACCCAATAACTCATCAACTCGTCCTCTCAACATAGTAAGTTATATGTCTTGTTATACAAATTGAATGACACTGAGATTGAGGATGTTAGATGGCACTACAGTTAATTATTATGTTGCCTGTTTATTGTGATGTTCTGACAGGCTATTATTTCGTCCTCTGATAAAATTGGTCATCTCTCAAAAATGTGGTCTGATCACATTGTAGGAGTGGCAATTGTCAATCCTTTTCAAGGGTTTGCATGAAAGAGTTAAAAGATAATTCCTCTCATTGTTTGTGAACCCACAAGCAGGACATCTACAAAACATACCACAGTACCACATTTTGAAAAGAGATCTGTAAATGTAGCAAGTATCTTAGTAATACAATAAAGTTACCAATAGGCTACTTGAATTAAAAATCTGACATTCAGAATATCAGGAGTTCACGAGATTTGTTTTAAAACTTTAAGGAGTGAAAAGGTCTTGTTCAAATCATACATGGAAACAACTGAAAGCGGCTACAATGAGCCAGTGGGGATTATAACATGATTCATGTCAGTGACATTTAAGTATTGCACTTAAATGTAGGCTAGAACTAGAAGGCTGAAGCGGTTTGTTCAGTCGCAGAGGTTTAATGGCGAGTTGTAAAGTTGAACTCAATTAACTGTGAACAGGAAGTCTGATGCGCTCATTGCGCAATAAGCAACGTCGTAACTCACACGTTTAGTTTTTTTTAAATTGTGCCCCACGGTTTCTAAATTCTCAAGCGGTCACTGTTATGCGACCTGCATATCAACCTATACCAACATTAAACAGAGAAAAGGGGAAATAATCATCACCATCTTGTAAAACCATAATATAACACACTAATACGAGTCCGTACACGCTTTTATTCTGAAGGTGAACAAACGGAAGTGGCAGTTAATTTGCTGCTACCTTCACACTTCTGTTTCTCGGTCTAAAATCGATAAGTGATTGGCTTTTCTTGATTATTAAAGATTTTTGGAAGTCTACTAACGGGCTCCCAGAAGGTAAGTTCACAACTATTTTCCAGGGGTTGAACTAAAAATATGTTCCATCATGTGTCGTAGCCTCACTTAACGTTAGCTTTGTAACGTTAGACGTTGGTACAGTGGTGCCTTTGTCTCGTCTCTAACTAGCGTTAGATGATGTTGAAGGCTAACCGTGAAGTGTAGCTAACTGTTAGCTCATCTGTGGTCAGTACCTGTCCGCACTTGATTGACAGGTAGGTGGACAGCTGCCGGTTTGTGTGCTAGCTTACTGCTGACGTGTGCACACTGGACGGCAGTCTGTACGCAGCTGGAGGACATTAGGCAGAGCGGTTAACGTTGAAACCCTCAGACAGACAGCATTATAGGTGTCCGTTGATAAATGTCATTCTAGGTGATAATAATGAGCTGGAGTGGTTGTCACCTTTTTACAATCGGACTATAAAGCGCATTAAACCTTGAAGGAGATCGGAGGGCCTGTTGACAAAACACCTTTGAAATGCTTATTTTTGATTTGAGAATTTATCCAAATTTAAAACTCAGGAGCAGTTGTCTCAAGTACAAGATTTAATTAGGGGTCAAGGTTAATTTGGGGTGCCATGAAATTACTCATCACGGATGACATGTGGCCGTGCTTCCAACACACAGAATGTAAGCATTTATAAGGTATATTCTGTGACTTCAACAAAATAATAATAATAATAATAAACTGTAACCCAAATATTCTTACATTTTCATTTAATTAATACCATCTTGACAATTTGCTTCATGTTTCGTCAGAGGCACCCCTCCATCTCCCCCCTTTTTTAAAGAACAAAATGTAAAAGTGAAGCTGTAGAACATAAACGAGTCAATGAAAGCAAAATGAAAATTTTAACCAAAGTGCAAATCATGAAATAGATGACGACTGAGTCCTATTTAGGGGATTCAGTTTCAGGGTCCTGGTATGTGCATGCTGGTTTACGCTCACACAGCTCTGTTGTAGTGCTACACGTGAATAGAACGGTTGTGTCACCAGTAAGGCTTTTCCTGCCACAACAGATCAAAATGTGTCGAGTTAAACATCTGCTCAGTCCTTCAGTATTGGTAATCATAGCTTCTCATTCACAGCAGCAGTGCGTTGCATTTGATAGGAGAGGGGTGTGTCATGAAGGGGAAGGGGCCATTGTAAATTTGATGTTTAGTCTGTTTTATAATGTAGAAAATAGCAAACAATATCAGGATGACCACACCATATTACAGTATATCCAGTGTCCCTCATCATTGAGATTATTCATTCAGTCTGCATAGTGTACACATTGTTTAGATACTGTAATGTTTATAGCTCTTGTCTGCATGCAGTGACACTTGTTACTTTAATGGTTCTTTACCACAGGGGTCGTCATGGCCTTGAAAAGGAGAAGGGCGACGTCCCCCTCTAGCAGTGTGAGTGGAGGAGATTTTGACGATAGCCAGACTTCATCGTTAGTGTCTTCAATTGGGAGAAAGAGGAGAAGGACCTCAAACATTCCAACTGTGGATCCTGTAATTTTTTACAAATTTCAGTTTCAGTCTTTCTTTGAACACACTTGTCAGAATTTATGCTGATTAACTGGTTGGCATGGGAAAGGAGACAGATATGTTTCAATGTTTCATCCTTTGACTTGCAGATCGCTGTGTGTCATGAATTGTATAATACAATCAGAGATTACAAGGATGATCAGGGCAGGATGTTGTGTGAGCTGTTCATCAGAGCCCCCAAACGAAGGTAAGGAAAGGGATGAGAGGTCATTGGATATGTGCACATGATTACACCCTGGAATTCCTTAAATATCAATTGAGGTATTTAACACAAACATTAGATGCAGAACAATTACAAGACCCCTTTTCTTACAGGAATCAACCGGATTATTATCATGTGGTGTCTCAGCCTATTGACATGATGAAGATCCAGCAGAAATTAAAGATGGAGGAGTATGATGATGTTGAACAACTCACTAGTGACTTTCAACTGTTATTCAACAATGCAAAAACATATTACAAGGTTAAAAAAAACAAAAAACTAATTTATTATAAGATACAAATTATTTACAACTGTGTCCGCAGTAAATGACATTCTGATATTTACCAACATGAATATGAATTGCTTGTATCTGTCTAGTCTGACAGTCCTGAGTACAGAGCAGCCTGTAAACTTTGGGATCTTTACCTGCGAACCAAAAATGAATTTGTTCAGCGAGGCGATTATGACGACGATGACGAAGAAGGGTACGATGCACACGACAACCCCGGAGGGTCGACTGAGGATGAGGTGACACTCACTCACATTACTGATAACACAGATTTATTATGACTCTTCATTCAATACACACCGCTAACATAAATTCATCTGTAGGTTAGAATCAAAGGGCCTCGTGCAAGAACCACTTGTACAAACAGATTTGTTCTTAAATGGCTAGAACTTGCCGTATTTACCAATTTTCTCGTATCGAGTTTTTCACTAATGGATTGTACATTTCATTACTTTGAAGCAATTCTGCGTTAGAAAATCATATATAAATTGCACTTCATAATTATGATGACATTATCCCGTTTGACTCTGCAAATCAAATTATAATATAATTCAAAATTGGCTATTGGTGCCATTATAAAACACTACAATATGACTATGAACACCTAAAGCTGCAAAACAATTCAATGATGCACTAAGTGATGGTTCATTTGTCTCTAAGGGTGATGTAGAACTTCCTTACCTAAACCGTGTGCTCCCTTGTGTATGACAGAGTGCACCTACCTGCTTGAAAGAAGTCCTCGAGCAGCTCCTTGATGCCGTGGTCTCTTACACTGAGCCCACTGGCCGTCTGGTCAGCGAGCTGTTTCAGAAGCTTCCATCCAAAATGGTACAAGCACCTTTCAGTAGGACTTTAGTTATTATCAGTAAAATTAGGGATTTGGCTTTGATGTGTAGTTTGCCTTTTTCTTTTAGCAATACCCGGATTATTACGCCATCATCAAGGAACCAATAGATCTGAAAATCGTTGCTCAAAAGATTCAGGTATGCTATTACACCTCCTGCATTAAATATGCACTATAATATTAAAAAATATATATTTATGTCCAATAAATGTGTTTGCCTTCTAGTTGAGCCACTACAGGAGTGTTAGTGCCATGGCTAAAGATGTAGATTTGCTGGTCAAGAATGCCAAAACTTACAATGAGCCTGGATCGCAAGTGTTTAAGGTGAGCGTGTCAATGAGAATATGACGCATATTAAAATACCGTTAGCAGTGTTGTGACATGCAGACCAAATGACCTGCTCGTGTGTTACAGGATGCAAACACCATCAAAAAGATTTTTGCACAAAAGAAGTCTGAGATGGAACACGGAGAACCAATCAAGTCCAGCATTCGTATTAGGTAAATAGGAGACAACACTGGAATCAAATCGTGTTAGCTTTTGCTTTTAACTCTGTCGCCCTTGCTCTGTCTTTCTCTGTCAGGAATAGAAGGTCTGCCCAGGGAGACCGCCTCTCAGCTATCACCATGGCTCTTCAGTACGAAAGTGACGAGGAAGGCATTCTCTCGGGTACATCTTTACGTCATTGGCTTTGGTGCCTTGTACAATATATTGTTGTAATTGATGGGTGTGTCATTATTTAGTATCTTCTCCTGTGTTTGTCAGGTTCTGTCCACTATGATGAGGGTGAGTCTGAAGCAGAGAGTATGACCTCTAACATGGACATGAGTAATCCCATCTTTCAGCTGTTTGAGGCTGTGCGAGGTGCCAGGAACAGCCAGGGCCAGTTGATCTCTGAGCCTTTCCTGCAGCTGCCCTCCAGGAAGGACTACCCCGACTACTACCACCAGATCAGTCAACCCCTCTGCCTCCTTCAGATCAAGTATGTCAGAGCTAGTACTGATCTGATGTCTTTGCAACAACATTAAAATATAGCTTCATTTTTTTTTCCCACCCTGAGTGATGTCACCACCTGAATTCAACACAGATTTGAAATGTTGTGACAATTTATTGTACGTTAAAGTGGATTGTTTTTAGATCCCTTTTGAAAGTTAATTAAAAGTGCTCGTTGGTGAAAAATAGCTTCTTAGAAAGTAAAGCATTCAGTATTGATTTGAGGGATTTATACCAATTTAAGGTTAATATTTTCAAGTAGTTTTAAATTAATTAGCATAAAAAGCATGTTTTACTGTCACGTGTAATATGTTGGCATAGTTTGCATGTTATACAGATCTACTGTATATACATACAGTAGATCTGTTTATCTATCAAGTGAATTTTAGGTTACCGTAAAAAGTTTTAGAAATGTTAATTAGGTATTTTTGATCAGTGTTTTAATAGATGCTGTGAATTCAGTGTCGGATAACAAATCTACCAGAAAAATGTAATATGTCCTACAACAAGTGATTTCCATTTATTGTAATGGAAAAGTTTAATGGCAATAATACAGACATTTGTCTTTTTATACAACCTTTCCAAGCAGAAATCCCTCTGAATCAACAAACACTACTTGGGTTTACACCCACACAGTTGCTAATCCATGTTTCATCATCAATTTGTTTTTATTTTGTTTCACCAACATTCTCTCTTTTTATTTTCTACCCCTACGGCATCACACACTCACTATACAGAACAGTATTTTCTGTGCCCTCCTTTCCAAATGTGAGAGCCCGTAATTCCCCACAGGAACAAGATGAAGAACAACGAATATGAGAGTGTTGAGCACATTGACTCTGATCTGATGCGGATGTTTGAGAATGCCAAACGCTACAATGTTCCTCACTCGTCCATCTACAAACGTGCACTCAAACTCCAACACATTCAGCAGGTCAGTCCCAACTTACACTTTTTGCCAGCTTTGGGGTATTTTAAGAGGCATTGTAGCGATGAGATGTATGTTACCTGTTCTCTCTGTAGATGAAGAGAAAGGAGCTGTTACAGAGAGATGATGACGATGGAGACAGCATGCTCTCCTCTGCCACGTCTGACACCAGCAGCACAAAAAGAAAAAGGTTTGCACTTTTACTTACTCCATTCTCTGAAGCTTCTTGTTTAATTGTGCGTGAAAGTAGAGCGACAGTTGATCTGCATTTGGTTTCCAGTCACAAGAAGAATACAAAGAAAAACCGAATGAAAGCTCTCTTCGCTGCTGTGGCTGAGGCGCGAGAAGCTGGTACTGGTCGGAGGCTGTGTGACCTCTTTATGGTCAAGCCCTCGAAGAAGGACTATCCAGACTACTACAAGGTCATCCTGGAACCAATGGACCTCAGGACCGTTGAGCAAAACATCCGCTCAGACAAGTACATGACCGAAGATGCAATGGTGGAGGAAATGAAGCTGATGTTCCGCAATGCTCGACACTACAATGAAGAAGGCTCCCAGGTAAGATCTGTTTGGTATTTCTAATTAACTGTGAGTCTAATTTAGCCTGAGGAAAATGTTTTTTTCTGGTAACCAGGAGCTTTTCCATGACAAACTTCTTTGTGTTCAAGGTGTACAACGATGCTGACATTCTAGAGAAGATCATGAAAGACAGACGCAAGGATCTTGGGCCAGCGATGGATGATGATGACACATTGTCCCCAAAGTTGAAAATAAGTACTTAACTTTAACAGTACCTTGTCAGTACAATGAATTAAAGCTAAATGTGTGTGAGTTGGTTATCGTTAACACACACATACACTTTATTTGATTGCAGGAAAGAACAGCATTACGCTGAAGAAGTCAAAGTACTTAACACCCTTACAGCAGAAGCTGAATGAGCTTTATGAGGCCGTCAAGAACTTCACAGATAAACGGGGTCGTCGCCTCAGCACTATCTTCCTGCGGCTGCCTTCTCGTGCCGAGCTTCCTGACTACTACATTGCCATCAAGAAACCTGTGGACATGGAGAAGATCAAGAGCCACATGTTGTCTAACAAGTACCAGGATGTTGACGCGCTGGTGGAGGACTTGGTGCTCATGTTCAACAATGCCTGTACTTACAACGAGCCCGAGTCTCTGATATACCGCGACGCCCTCATGCTGCACAGGGTGCTGTTAGAGACGAGGCGTGACCTGGAGGGAGGAGATGATGCCCACGTACCTGATGTGCCCCGCCTCATCCAGGAACTAATCCGCAGCCTCTTTGTCTCCGTGCTCGGCCACCAAGACGACGAGGGCCGCTGCTACAGTGATTCACTCGCTGAGATTCCCGCGCTAGATCCCTCAAATCCTGAGAAGCCACCACTCAACTTTGAGATTATTAGGACTAATGTAGATCGAGGGTGTTATAAGAGGCTGGATGTGTTTCAGGACCACATGTTTGAAGTGCTGGAAAAGGCTAGACGGCTGAATAGGTGAGGTGCTGTTGAACATCCTGTACAAAATCAGTCGTCTAATCACCGTTTTTTCGTTGATGTTGAAGGATTATTGTATTAAAGAAAGCTAAAGTTGTGTCGCACAATATGTCTATTACAGGAGTGATTCTGAGATCTTTGAAGATGCTGTGGAACTGCAGCAGTTCTTCATCCGAATCAGAGACGAGCTGTGTAAGAACGGAGAGATCTTGATGTCTCCTGCTCTCAGCTACACCTCCAAACATCTGCATAGTGATGTGGAAAAGGAGAAGAAAGGGAAGCTCCCCAATGAGTTTGAGGAGGACAAAATCAAAAGGGAGGAGGAAAAAAGGGGTATTTTGATTAATATATAATAACGGTCACAGTACATAGAAGTTCTGTCATTCGTTGTCTCAGCACATACTGTGGCAATGATTCACCGAGTCACTTGTGAATTCCCAGAAGCTGAGAAGAGAGAGGACTCTGTTGGAGGATCATGGCAGTCTAACCTCCAGCGCACATACAGTCAGGACTGCAGCTTCAAAGACAGCATGTACCATGTGGGAGACTACGTATATGTGGAGCCTGCAGAGCCAAATCTCCAGCCTCATATCATCTACATCGAACGCCTTTGGCAGGACGATACTGGTCAGTCTCATTATTGCAATAATCAGACAATAATTAGTATTTTTTGTAAGAAAAGCATAATGATATTTTCTTCTGATTTGTATTAGGTACAGTTTCTTCAGTTAGCGTTCCAGTTCAGTAGAACATGCCATTTTTATTGAGAGCAGTTCTAATTCATTCAGTTTTTTTCAATAAATGCAGGTGAGAAGTGGCTGTATGGCTCCTGGTTCTACAGGCCAAATGAAACATTTCATCTCGCCACAAGGAAGTTCTTGGAGAAAGAAGTTTTTAAAAGCGACTATTACAACAAAGCTCCTGTCAGCAAGATTCTGGGCAAATGTGTGGTCATGTTTGTAAAGGTAAAGGCTGTGTTTCTCCTGTATGTTTGTTAGGTGTAGGTTCTGTTTTGAAGCATTGGCCGTTTGAATGTGTATTGAGTGTTGACCCGAACATTTATGGTGTGTGTATTTCAAGGAGTACTTCAAACTTCATCCGGAAGGCTTCAGAGCTGAGGATGTCTACGTCTGTGAATCGCGCTACTCTGCCAAGTCCAAGTCTTTCAAGAAGATCAAGTTATGGGCCATGCCCTTGAGCTCGGTTCGGTTTCTTCCCAGAGAGGTCCCCCTACCCGTCGTCCGTGTAGCATCAATGTTTGCCCCCAAACGAGAGGAGAAACCGCCAGAGATGGTGGATGAAATCAAAATGATAGATGGTAATGTAGACAAGGTAAATGCCAGTTGCTTTTTTTCCATGAGAAATTACAGAATACACATAAAATAACGCAGACTACTGTTAAGAAAACTGTTTGTGTCTCCAGGAGAGGGAGGATGTTCCAATGGAAATGACCAATGGGGAGCCAGCGTGTCAGTACTATGAGCAGCTCTGCTACAACAACCTGTGTCTGAAAGTGGGAGACTGTGTTTACATAGGCTCACATGGACTTGTGCGCCACCGAGTGGGCAGGTAGAGAACATACATTTCTTTTCAACTGACCATGGGTCACCTCCTTCCCTTCAATCGCTAACACAGGAACTCTATATTGTGTTATGGTTGGAAAATATGGAACACGGCGAGCTTGGCGTAATGGCAAAGTAATGTGGTGGTAATGTGTGTGTTTGTAAATACAAATGTCTGATTTCCAATGTACCTAATGCAGCTCTTTTATCAAAAACAGAATTGAGAAAATGTGGATGAGAGATGGAGCAGGCTACTTCTTTGGTCCAATCTTCATCCATCCGGAGGAAACCGAGCATGAGCCCACTAAGATGTTCTACAAGAAGGAAGTGTTCCTGAGCAACCTTGAGGAGACTTGTCCTATGACCTGCATCATAGGTATCCTCCTTACTGTACACGTTGAACAAATGTATAAAGTTTCATGTGTGTAGTTAATAGAAATCATTACACATTCACTGAGTCGGTCTTCTTGTTTCACAGGGAAGTGTGTGGTGTCGTCCTTCAAAGACTACCTGTCATGTCGGCCAACTGAAGTGCCTGAAGAGAACGTTCTACTCTGCGAGAGCCGCTATATCGAGAGTGAGAAGCAGATGAAGAAGTTTAAGGGTCTGAAGCGCTTTTCACTCTCTGGGAAAGTGGTGGAGGATGAAACTTACTATTTTAGGTAAAAAAAACTTTAACATACTGAATTATCTGTTAATGTTACTGTGTGGCAGCAGGAAAGGAAAGACAACAATCTTTGTTAAAGATCTACAAAAATAACTACGCACACTAATCAGAACAAGCCTTTTATCGTCCTGTGTAGGCTGCGTTACGTCCCTGGTTGTGTTTCTTCATGATTTTCTATGGGTGTTTTCCAGTTTATTGAAAGATTAGGGCCAATTTGAAAGGTGGATATATTGCACAGTTTGTTTTTCTTATTGTCTTATCCAGGAAGCTCATAGTACCCCAGAAGGAGCCATCCCCTCTGCTGGACAAGAAAATTGAGGTACTGGAGGCCAAGTTTGCTGATATGACAGATGAGGAGCTAGAGGATCTTGGGGATGATGACGGCGAGCTAGGGGACCGGTCTCGCCCTCGGATGCAATCTTCCATGTCTAGTGAAATGGATGTCATGCCTTACACTCCCCCGCAGGTCAGGGTGGAAAAGTATTCACTCACAAATGTAAATTTCCTCTGCAAAGTAACAAGCATTTATGTGACTTTGAGCATTCTCGTGAACGCTCTCCTGTGTTTTGGTTGCAGTCCACACAAAAATCCATTAAGGGCCTTTCAAAGAAGGAGGGCTCAAAGCGAAAGATCAACATGAGTGGCTACATCCTGTTCAGCAGTGAGATGCGAGCGGTCATCAAAGCCCAGCACCCGGACTTCTCCTTTGGGGAGCTGAGTCGCCTCGTTGGCACTGAGTGGAGAAACCTGGAGGGTTCCAAGAAAGCAGAATATGAAGGTGAGCAGAACTTTTTTGGATTCTAGTCTTCACCCAGTTGTGAACCACATGAAATTAAGACCTTGCGCTCGTCTTTATTGTTTTGCAGAGCGAGCAGCTAAAGTGGCAGAGCAGCAGGAGCGCGACAGGGCCCAGCATCAGACGTCCCCTAGAGCAGGTACCCCAGTAGGGGCACTGATGGGGGTGGTGCCTCCCCCAATCCCCATGGGGATGCTAAATTCCAGCATGACGCCTGCGTCAGGTAACCCCTCATAGATGCAGATGGATCCCCAGTGTACATTAGAAGGCCTACTGGAAGAAGAAGCTGAACTGCTCGATGCATTCACATTTTAAGTTTCCTAATCTCACCCATGTCCGCATGTTTGTGATGCTGCAGTGTTGTGATTTAATTGTATGTTGCATCTAACATTATTTCACTTTACTGACCTTGCTTGTTGTAGAGAATCCTTTATTCTTTACATCATGGGTGACTCCACATATTTGAATGCAGAGCTTGAAGTGTAAAAGTTGAGGATTGGGACTGAAAAGTTAATTAGCACTTAGCAGTAGTGCATGTGCACTAAATAGTTTTCATTGTGTGTTTTTCATCCATTCATATCCATCATAATGATCTGATGATTAAATAAAAACACACATATTAACTAGTGCTGGGCAAGTTGACACGTTAATTTCGCGTTAACACATTCATTAATTAACGCGACAATTACTTTATCGCGCGTTAGCGCATTTTTTTTATTTATTATAATTCTTTTTTTCTTTTTTCTTTTTTTAATTGAAAGACAAGAGACAATACATATACATAACAACAAGAGGATGACAAGAACAGTGGGATAAAAGCCAGCAAACATCCTATAGTCAGTAATTTTAGTGCACCTATATGCTGAAATTCAAGGTAAACGCATTTCAACGGCACAGATCGGGAGCGAGCAAAGGACTTTGAAAGTTAGCGGAAAGATTAACGTGAGACAACATCCGGTTTCTTCAGACGAACATCCGGTTTTCAGAATAAGATGCCAACAAAGTATGAATTATATTCACATTAAGTATAAAACATGCTACCTGCATCTCGTGAACCAAATGTTATTGCCCTTTTGTTCATATAGCAGTACTTTTAAAATAAAAGTGCGCAATACACTACTTTTGAATTCATTATTGAACTTTGCCATAACAATGCGATCGCATGGATTTTTTGCGATTAAATATTTGAATCGTTGCCCAGCACTAATAACATGTTTCTGCATGCCAAGTAGAGCAAGTAGTTGATGCATGTTTGACTGACGCATGTCGCTGTCTTGTGTTGCTGCTGTCCCTTCCTAAGAAGGTATGGTGGGTGCATATAGGTCAGCTATGATGCCCCCGTGGGGCTACGGTGAAGGCATGGTTAGTATGACTGGCATGCCACCACATCTCATGGGGGTGCCTGTCTTTCCTCAACATCTCCTGCCTGTTATGCCTGGGTTCCCTGGAATGCCGTACTTTGGTAAGAGTGCTGTCATAACCACCCCACTTGCCACGCAGTTGCTTCCTGTCTGCCAGTCTGACTTGCTGGAGGGGCTACCTGTACCAATAGGCTGAGGTCCTTAAGTTGAGGACTGGTCAGTTGAGAGCACAGAGCCTTAACTGGGGCTCGGTTATTCATCCTCCTCATTACCACTAGACTTGTAGGTAATTATGTCATGGAGAGAAAGTTGGTATCTCCAAAAAATATACCTGATGTTTTATTTTAAAAGTTCATAATTGGCCTTCCTAAGTGTTCTAATATCAATTAATATTACACGGGTTGATTTCAGTAACGGACTTTGAATTTATTTTTTGTAATATAAACCAATATTGAGTGGCGTGCTGCACTTTTTGACTGTGTCTTGATGTCCACAGGTGTTAATGGCATGGGAGGTGGAGCAGGAAGCATTCATGGATCCCAGGTAATCTATACGGCTCTGTAATCATCTGTAATCTATGTGTTCAGAGAAGGATATGAGACTCTTGGAAAACATTAAGAAATTCTTTAGGCTGTGTTCTCCATGAAGCTATTCTAATACATTTTCAGAAATGAGAGTGAAATCTAGTGTCAGTGTTTTTTGTTTTTTTTTAGCCTTTTAGCCTTGAACAGCAGGCAGAATATTTATAAAACATCCAGTCCATCATATGTGACAGTCATATGATGGACTGCAGGTGTAGCGAGTAAAAAGATATATGCCGCAGTACATCTGCTCTGCGAACCATCCGCATCCGTTACGTCTTTAATGTAGCCTAGCTGTAGGATTAGTTTGTAGCTTCAAATCCACCACACTAAACTAGTTTCTCGGTTACAGTCACACTTGCAAACAGACAAATGCACACACATGATTCCTTTAACTCTGTGTATCTCAATGACGCCTGTGTAATTAATTATTCAGTAAACAACAAACTAAATACAAGTTAATGTCCAGTTGTAAATGTCACCTTTGTTTTATAATGGCAGAGCTTCCAATGAGTCTGAAAACAAAAAAAGCTCAACAAAACAGCTTCTCTGCATTAACACGTCTGTGCACCCAGATTGTGTTACTTTTTCCACTTTGCAGTTGTTTAGCTCTTGTAGACTGTAGCACAGTGTCCCTAAAAGATGCCTGAAAGAAAACGTGACGCAGATTATTTATTTTGCTAATTAAATACCTAACTAATATGTGTCAAACTGAACAGATTAAAAAAATAAGCATTTTTAAAAATTCGTTTCACTTAGTGTTTTGAAAATCAATTGAAAAGACTAAATTACAAACTTCCCTAAAATCGTAAAGCAAAATGAAGGTCAAGGGGCCCCTTGAAGGGGTTCCAGACAGACAACATTGTAGGGCCAGCACAATGCCACCAGAATACAGACAGATTTGCTGCTAGATAGGTTGATGCGTGATCTTATGGTCTCCTTAATGGGGCACTTTACTTGTGTTGGCTGCCCCATTCCTTAAATGGTAAACCATGTACTTGAAGCCAACATGTGCAACAACTATGTGACACCTGTGAAGTTTGTCACACACACCAGTTTCAGATTGGGGCTTCATGTATCTTAAGATGTTGTTGATGAAATGCTGTATAAATTTCAATCTAAATCAGAGAAATAACAGATTTCTTATAATATTTTCATTCGATGGGACAGCAGGCTCCACCGCCGTACCCGGGCCAGATGGGACAACCTGCACACCAGCAGCCCTCCACCCCGATGTTTGTGTCCCCACCAGCCAAGTCTCAAAGGCTGCTCCACTCTGAGGCATACCTCAGATACATCGAGGGCTTAACTGCAGAGTCCTCTACCATTAGCAAGTGGGATCAAGCTCTCTCAGGTGTTTGTTTTTTATTTTTTTGAGTGATTAAGTTTACATAAAATGACAATTACACTGGCAAACATGGCTTGGGAGAGCAACAAAAAACAAAAATTGCTCTTAGGATGCAACACGCATGCATTAAAATATATTTTTTACAAACTTATAAAAGAATATCACATATTAACACAACATTCACTTATCCTAAAAGATTCTTAACAAATTAATGTAGACTGGTGAATATCCTCAGATTCAGAATTTTAATGTTTTATTTCTGCACTTTCAGTTCAAAAACAAGATGTGCGCCTCACCAAAGAGCAAGAGAGCAGACTACCATCGCACTGGCTGAAGAGTAAGGGCGCCCACAAGACGATGGCAGATGCACTTTGGCGCCTCCGTGACCTGATGCTGCGAGACACACTTAACATACGTCAGACGCACAACCTGTAACTGCTTGTATTCTGAGCCTCTGCTCCCACCGTTCCTGTGAGACAGGAAGAGGGACAAGCTCGCTAATGGTGTTCAATTTGTGTTGTCGTTTAAAAATGTGTTTGTCGTTATAAAAGCTGCTTTCTGTGTTGAAGCTGGTTTTTGTTTTACATTTCAGATATATTGTTCTAAGTGCATTATTGTCAATGGCTGTCGTTTCGTGATGAATGCCTTCATGCTTTCACAATTAAAATGTGACGAGCTCAGTTTGGCTGTCTTCATTTACCTAGTAGGACCTACTGTATATTATACATTGAATACAATACAATTACCGTTAGAGATGCATCACTTGAAGTATAGTACAATACCTGCCACTTGTAAAGAATGTTCAAATGTCTCCGATTTAATTTAAGCATCTGCTAAAAGTGAAAGTAGAAAAGACATTTCAAGTTAACTATATAGCTGCAAGACCTTTCAATATTGAATGATAATTTAAGGTAAAGTTGCTGCACTTGGTAGAGACCAAGCAAGGGGCGTGTCTTACCGCTTTCGCCTGTCATATGCGCATGCGCAGTACACCGACCGCGCAGTTCCTTTTCCTCCGTACGTTTGAAAGCTGGCACGGCGAGCACGTCTGTGTTTGTAGTGGCTCCCCATCCCGGCTGAACTATACAGTAACGGTAAGCCACCCCAATGCTTTAACAGCTAATATATCCAGTAATACGGGATTCAAACTTGACAATTGGGTCATAGTCTCAACATCTTGCGATTAGGTACATAATTTTTGAAAATTAGCTAACTTTATGGTTAGCACATAACACATTAGCTAGCGCTAGCATTAGCTTGGCGTAGACCAGCTTCTGGATCAGTCTATTTACTGGAAAGTGGATATAGCTGTCCATGCTGCTTTAGATAATATTAAACGTAATGTTTTGATGTAAGACAGTGTATTAATATATTGCTTATGTTAAATATAACTATATAAGATCAGGTTCTTGCGATATAACGACCGCCATGTGCTTATATTTCAACTTTGAGAAGACGAGAAAACCTGTAAACTGCTAGCTTGGACGTTAGACTGCTGAAACCGATCTGGAGTCAGCGGGGCCAACTGACCTAATGCCAGATTGAGGCTAAGTAGCCTAGCTATGTTAGCTGCTAGCAAGCTAACGTCAACCGCAGACTAGAACTATGACTGGAACTAGCTGACAGTCGGTAAACTTAGGTAACGTTAGCAATAATTGCATTGACTTGTTAAATCAGTGCATTTCAACAGTTACATTTGGCACACATTTCTTAACTTTTAATCACGTTAACACGATTTTATAGGAACAAATACACACGTTTTTAGTAACCTTCCGTTAAGTTTGTGTACAGGATTACTCAGCATGAAGTAATCCATGTGTAGTAAGGTAATTAGCCTCTTAACCAAATTGCTGCCTGACATTGGTTTATGTCTTTCACTCATCCACTCGTTGGTTTTATCGCCTTTAGTCACGAGCATGGAACTGAATGATGCTAACCTACAAAGCCTCACCGAGTTCCTCAGGAAAACACTGGACCCAGACCCTACAGTCAGACGTCCAGGTAATTGCATAGCATGAGCGTGCATGTCTTCATTGTGAAATCTCTGCTTTGCAACACCTGATTTCTATTTATTGTTTTTCTTTCTTAGCTGAAAAGTTCCTTGAATCTGTGGAGGGAAACCTGAACTACCCCTTATTACTACTCACTTTGCTGGAGAAGTCCCAAGACACAGTGATTCGCGTCTGTGCTGCTGTTACCTTCAAGAACTACATCAAAAGAAACTGGCGCATTGTGAGTCTCACTAAATAACATCAAGTGTACATGTTGTTGACTCTAGTGTCTTGTATTTAGGAACAGTGTTGGACTGATTGTGGCTGTATGGAACAAACCGTATATATATATATATATATATATATATATAGTAGCATTTAATGTTTAGTACAACGTCTAGATGTTGTTATTATTGTTGACCTGTGCACTGAGTTGATTTTTCTGCTTTTGTGCTATGTTTTCCAAAGGTTGAAGATGAACCAAACAAAGTCTCTGATCCAGACCGAACAGCAATTAAAGCAAATATAATAAATTTGATGCTAAGCAGCCCAGAACAGATTCAAAAACAGGTACATACTCAGATGTTGCATTACCTTTTAAAGGATCTGATTCAAAGGTGTAAAGGAAGATGCTCAACCAACCCCCTCTTAATCCTTTGCATTTCCACAGTTGAGTGATGCCATCAGTATCATAGGAAGGGAGGATTTCCCTCAAAAATGGCCTGACTTACTAACTGAGATGGTGACCCGCTTCAGAAGTGGAGACTTCCACATCATCAATGGAGTGCTTCGTACTGCACATTCCATCTTCAAGAGGTAGAGCTGACTTCTTAATGGTTTAAAATGTTTTAATGATTACATTTGAACTGAATTGTTTATCCCCTCCCTCATTTTTTTTTTTTTTCAAGGTACCGCCACGAGTTCAAGTCAAATGAGCTTTGGACAGAGATCAAACTAGTACTGGACACATTCGCCCTACCTCTGACGGAGCTGTTCAAGGTTGTGATGACTTACAGTTCAATTACCACAACACACGAGTAGGGCTGCCCCCTCTTAGTGGAATAATTGGTTGTTTTGGTCTTAGTCGACTAAGATTGCTTTTGTCAATAAGTCATTTGTTTGGTTATTTCATGCTTAATTACTTATTTTCAAGAAACGTCTTCTCCTCCGCAGACTAAGCATGAGCTCTGAGCACAAACGCGTTTATACTGTATTCGCTGTTTGTTGCATTATTCTCCAAAACCGCCAGAGAGGGTACAAACAAAATCAACAGTGAAGAATCACAAAGACAACGCGTGTAGCACATAAATATGCCCATATACTGTATGTGTAACCGGTAAAAAGCCAGAAACCAACCTCCATAATCGAGGAGGGATTGTAATTATCTGAAATATCTCATATTCATGGACAAATGTATTGCCTTTGTACAAGCCCTGTAAATACACAAGTTAAGTATTACATGCTTTATAAAGAAACAAAGGTTGAATATCCTGTAAACAATTAGATTTTGCTGCAAAATATTTACTCGGATGAAGATTTTTAAGACCTCTTTCTAAAGCATCGCAAAACGAATTTGCCTATTTTGTATGATCACTCCAAATGTAAATAGTTTTTTTTATCAGTGAACTATATGTGACAGTTTAGAGGTGGTCCGCGCCAAGTTACAAAAACTCAGAGGCACACGACCACGTGCGCGCCAGTGGTGATGAGCTTTAGTCAACAAATAATTGCTTGGGTTAAGGACAGCCCTACTTATGAGTTGTTGTATACCATCTGATAAATGTTGACATGGATATGATGACGTTCCAATATGAAGTTGTATTTGTAGTTCATTTTCTCTCTTCTTTGCTGTAGGCCACCATTGAGTTGTGTCAGACTCACGCTACAGACGTCAATGCCTTGAAGGTCCTCTTCTCTTCCCTCACACTTATCTCCAAACTGTTCTACAGTCTTAACTTCCAGGTCAGTTCAATTTTGCATTGTTCTTAAAGGCTTTGCTGCTTTGGACAGTTGCATACAGCTTGAAACAGCTGCTATGTAAAGTGTCCTATATTGAGGACTTATGCTAACTCCATACTCACCATCTCACACATGGCAGGCTGCCAGGCTTGCAATACACTGGCAGAGTATGACAGGGAGACACACAGCTGACAACCTTGCAGCTACACCAATTGGTGCAGAGGAGACTTGCTGAGAAAGTGACTGCATGTGTCGACTACAATGCAGTCAATGCATAATTGTGGCTGTTAACTCTCCCGGTTGGGTGAACTGGGGACTCTGTTGTCTGCTTTGTGTGTACAATGCAGCTGGCGGTAGATGAAAAATTGAATATCAAAATAGTTTTGATTATTTTCCTGTCAGTTGTCTAATTGTTGTAACTCTAGATTTATCAGGTTATCGTTGTAGCTGGGCGGCTTGTAAGGCACTTGAACCACAGCACCCCTGCAATGCAAGATACTAATGTTGTCGGTTAACAGTTAATGATTGGTTAACGAGGGTCGGCCATCGGTCAGAAAATAATTAGCATCCCTATTACAGATGTTTTTGCAAAACGAATTGAAACACTTGATAGCCAATCACAACACTGAAGGGTATGATACATTTGCTCCACGTAGAGTTCAAGTCGGCTTCTTTTAGTAATCATGTACACTTTCATCAGAGACGTGGCATCAAATGTCCTCTGTACTATTACACAGGACCTGCCAGAGTTTTTTGAAGACAACATGGAAACCTGGATGACCAATTTCCACGGCCTATTGACTTTGGATAATAAACTTTTACAAACGGCTGTGAGTTATTTTTTCTCCTTTCTTTCATTCATGCAATACATTTTCAACTGTTGTACTATACTTTGAACTGTTCCGTGCTATGTGTTTGTGTTCGTCTCTTATGACCACTCCATAGGATGAGGAGGAAGCCGGTCTCCTGGAGCTGCTGAAGTCTCAGATCTGTGACAATGCGGCTCTCTACGCTCAGAAGTACGATGAAGAATTCCAGCCGTATCTGCCGCGCTTCGTCACTGCGATATGGAACCTTTTAGTTTCCACAGGCCAGGAAGTCAAATACGACCTGGTGAGAGTACCGATCCACGGCTGTGTTTCTGTGTTCTGTTCTTTTGAAGTTCACTTTCCCTGTACTAACTGTACACCTTGTCTTTGTTGCAGCTCGTAAGCAATGCCATCCAGTTCTTGGCATCAGTCTGCGAAAGGCCACACTACAAGCATCTATTTGAAGACCAGAATACACTCACTAGCATCTGTGAGAAGGTCATTGTGCCCAACATGGAGTTCAGAAGTAAGTAAATGCTTTGTTCTCATCATCAAATTGCTCCTGGAAATGTCATATGTGGTTTGCTGAGTCGGGGCTCTGCTTGCTTGGACACAAACGTTCACTTGTGTGCTGTGTGATACCGACCAGATCGCTTGTTCTGCCTAATTAGGTGCTGATGAGGAGGCCTTTGAAGATAACTCCGAGGAGTACATCCGGAGGGACCTTGAAGGATCTGGTAAATATTTAGATTATTGCTTCTCACCTCCCCTAATGTACATTATTTACATAAATATACATAAGAATATGTAGTTCCTCCTCTCATTTTGAGTTTGACTGTTGTTTGGGTGTCTCTCTCTCCTGGCAATCAACATTAGCTGGACTCCATATGCTCTATAGTTACATAATCAATTGGTTACACTTAAAACATTGCGTTTAAATAGAAGGTTTCCACATAAAATAAATGGATGGGTAACATAACCATGTCCCCCCATTGGTAACATTGTTCCTCATTGTTTCTCAGACATCGACACTCGTCGTAGGGCGGCATGTGACTTGGTGAGGGGCCTTTGTAAATTTTTCGAGGGCCCCGTCACAGCGATCTTCTCCGGCTATGTCAACTCAATGCTGGGCGAGTACGCCAAGAACCCCGGGGAGAACTGGAAACACAAAGATGCCGCCATCTATTTGGTCACATCACTGGCATCGAAAGCACAGACGCAGAAGGTATTGTTGACTTGAGTATTGAATCTAAAGCTGATAATACACTGAACATTTATAACCACTGTTTGATATGTGTTGAATAATTGGCTCAGTACTCTGTCTTTTTTTTTTATCAGCATGGAATAACACAAGCCAATGAGTTGGTGAATCTGAATGAGTTCTTTGTGAACCACATTCTCTCAGACTTGAAATCCCCCAACGGTAAGAATACCATTTATAAATGTGATGTAGAATTACAAAAAGTATTATGTACAACAGGTGCCTCACTTTAGCTTTGGCTCAGTGAGCTGTGGTGACTAATGTCTTAGTCTCACCTGTCATGTCCCGCTTCACTATATTATGATACAAAATATTGTCCAATGTATACACATGTATTAACATCACATACTTGTCATTGTAGTTAATGAGTTCCCAGTGCTCAAGGCAGATGCCATCAAGTATGTCATGATCTTCAGAAGCCAGGTATGAACTGTTACTTTCTCTGCAATATTTTCAAATTTCAAAATGCAAAATGAATACATTAGAGAGCTTCTTCGCCATCCTTTTCCTTCAGCTTCCGAAGGAGCAGCTGCTGCAGGCAGTTCCTCTGCTGATAAGTCACCTGCAGGCACAGAGCACAGTGGAGCACACCTACTCTGCTCATGCTCTGGAGAGGCTGTTCACCATGAGAGGCCCCAACACCACCACTCTGTAAATATGGAGCGATGTAGAAAAATAGACTGATATTTGTGTGAACCAAAGCAATTTGTGAATATTGCTCACGGGCATTAGGTGAAAGTGAGCATTTTTTCCATTTTTTTTATATTTACTAGGATGTGTGAAGTAATAACCAATTCCTAAAATTGGGAACATTGCGAATTAGTTGAGCTTTACTCCAGAGATCACTTCCCCTCACAGCAATGATAAGTACAGAAGGTCTTTGTCCATCTGTAGAGCTACTAAACCCATTACTTTAGCCAATCATCCTCTCTGTATGTTTTTCAGCATCACGCCAGCAGAGATGGCACCATTTACTGAACAGCTGCTCAACAACTTGTTCAAAGCACTGGCTCTTCCTGGTTCTGCTGAAAATGAATACATCATGAAAGGTAAACCTGACTCTCTGTCATCTAAATGCTCCTCATGCATGTTTCCGTTATTTTAAGTAGCCTCATCGTGTCTTTCTTTTAATCTTTACAGCCATCATGCGCAGCTTCTCCCTGCTGCAGGAGTCCATTGTCCCCTACGTTCCCACTCTGATTGGTCAGCTCACTCATAAGCTCCTCTTAGTCAGCAAGGTAATGCGCACTTTGTTACCATTTATGGATACACATAGACTCACCAAGATCCCGGTTTGTTCAGGGGGATACATGTGTCAACTCAAATCTCGGTCTCCCATTCCCAGAATCCCAGCAAGCCGCACTTTAACCACTACTTGTTTGAGTCCCTGTGCCTGTGTGTCCGGATCACCTGCAAGGCCAACCCCACCACGGTCAGCAGCTTCGAGGAAGCACTCTTCCCCGTCTTCACTGAGATCCTTCAGAGCGATGTCCAGGGTGCGTCACATTTGCCCATAGAATTTATCTACGTGTGTAGATGATGTGCTCGTAAACCCGGATGGTGGCTGAACAACTCGCACTCATCCTCCTTTTTGTCTTCTGTTGCAGAGTTTCTTCCATACGTGTTCCAGGTGATGTCTCTCCTCCTCGAGATCCACTCCAACTCTATTCCCTCTTCCTACATGGCTCTGTTCCCTCACCTGCTGCAGCCTGCGCTATGGGAACGGACAGGAAACATCCCCCCTCTGGTGCGCCTGCTTCAGGCTTACCTGGAGAAGGGAGGTGCCTCTATCGCCGGCTCTGCTGCAGATAAAATAGTAAGTGATGGCAGACCGTGTTGTGTACAACAGAACATTTTTTACTTTAACAGTGATTGTTTCCCGGTTGGTTTTATTCTTAACATTTATGTATTGTGATATTTATACATTATATTGACTCTTGAATCTCATCATGCTCATCTTTCCCTTCCAGCCGGGCTTGCTTGGAGTTTTCCAAAAGCTTATAGCCTCCAAAGCCAATGACCACCAAGGTTTCTACCTTCTCAACAGCATCATAGAGCACATGCCCCCGTGAGTTGATTATAGTTGTGTTCTCAGTGGATCATCTATAAAATATTGCACCTGGTGAAATGTATCTTGGTTAAAGTCATGGCATGTTTTGTTAACTTGAGCTGTTGTTGTTTTTGTTTTTGCCAGAGAATCTATCATTCAGTACAGGAAACAGATCTTCATTCTGCTGTTCCAGAGGCTCCAAAGCTCCAAAACCACCAAGTTCATCAAGAGTTAGTACAATCATCTCGTAACCAACAGTCGTGTTCTGTTCCGAGCTATTGAGCTCTCGAACATCGTCATTGACGGAGCGTGTGCCTTTAACTGGTGATATCAGCCGTCATAGTGAAAATGAACGGTCTTATGATGCCATTATTCTGTCTTTCTCACAGGTTTCTTGGTGTTTATCAACTTGTATGGTGTCAAATACGGAGCCATTGCACTTCAGGAGATTTTTGACAGCATTCAGCCAAAGTAAGTGTAATTTTTAATACAACCCACAAGAGTTATTGAGTGGGTTAGTCATCTATATGCATATTTATTATGAGTAATAGTTGCCTGAAATTTCACCGTGTGATGATGCTGGTGTCTTTCTCCTGCCTGCAGTAGAGTAACTATTTCCTGATCCCAATGCTTTTGTAGGTCTCTAGTGTATCTTATGTGAGGACAGAAGACCGGTGGTGAAATGTACAGTTTTAATCCTGATTGCTTTTTGTGTTGCAGAATGTTTGGTATGGTGTTGGAGAAAATAATTATTCCAGAGGTACAGAAGGTGTCTGGACCAGTTGAGAAGAAGATCTGCGCTGTTGGCATCACAAAAGTCCTGACTGAATGTCCTCCAATGATGGACACAGAGTACACGAAACTCTGGTAAGAGTCGGCCTGAAGGAAACGCAACCATTGTATTCCTCTTTTTCATGAAGTTACTTGGTGAAGACCCCTCACACACCCTCGCATCAAGACACTGTGGGAGTGTACACCTGTGTTTGATAGATTTGGTGTCCCCAAATTGTTGCCTACAGCTACATGGCAGAAACGCTCTCCTAATACATACTGGATGTGTTATTTGTTTTTTGTCCTGAGTAAACTTTAAGCAATGATTTTGGTTTTAACGTGTCTGTTCAGGACCCCTCTGCTGCAGGCGCTCATCGGTCTGTTTGAGTTGCCAGAAGACGACAGCATCCCGGATGACGAGCACTTCATCGACATTGAAGACACACCAGGCTATCAGACGGCATTCTCGCAACTGGCCTTCGCCGGGAGGAAGGAGCACGACCCGATAGGAGACTCTGTCGGCAATCCCAAGATCCTGCTGGCTCAGTCACTCTACAAGCTCTCTACTGCCTGCCCGGGAAGGGTATGTTAGACATGTGGGGAATATTTAGCACATTTTGCCAAAAGACATGTTGTGTGGTTATTTTCTTTCATTAAAATGACATGTTAAGATGATTGCGTAACTGCTGTGCTCCGGCGCAGATGATGCAGAAAGCAAATGAGTGATTCCTGCTTCTTGTCTCCATTTTTTATTTTATTTTGGTGCAGGTTCCCTCGATGCTGAGCACCAGTCTGAACGCAGAGGCCCTCCAGTATCTGCAGGGGTACTTGCAGGCAGCCACTGTGCAGTTGGTTTGAAACGGATGTGATGGTATTCACCTAATAAGGAGCCCACAATACACTGCAGGAGGCCTGAGGTCACATGACAGATCCTGCTTCAGCTGAATTTGGATCTTAACAGATTTGCTTTGACTTGACAGTTTATGATGGATTTTTAAGGGTTTTTAAAGATGTGACCAACACTTGACCTAAAAGGATTTGGATATCAAGTTCCAATATAATTGTCAGTTTATTTCATAAATGGCAGCAGCAGTATAGTTCAACAGTATTGTGGAACAGCTGAACATCACAATCATATGGGAGGGATTTCTTTAACGCTTCTTTTTGTATGTTTGAATTCCTTTTTATGCTTCTGGAGACTTCAGTCTGTGGCTCAGACATAATGGATCATATATGTTCTGTTGCATGTTATCGTCTAGTCTTTATTTCAAATGTTTGTTATTGTGAATAAAAAGAGGCACTTGTATAGATCTGTTATCATCACAGCCTCTTTTATATGAGAATAATGAATCTTGGTTTGTGAGTCTTACTGGCTCTTCAGCCTTCAGTTCAGAGGTAATTCACTAACTTTATTGATGAACAAGAAGGAGGAATTTGCTTTTCATGTAGCAAAAAGCCTGGCTGTCCTCCGGATCCAGTTATGGTTCTTTGTAACCAACCATACTGGGCTCTACCTTCACATAACAAATGAATATATTAAGATAATACAGTGTGAACCTTTTGGCATCTGCATTGGTCCATAAAGTTATAAGACAGACTGACGGAGGTCTTAGGATTTGATGTGACCGTTGGAGCTCTTCAGTTCCACATTCTTGATGAAGGGCAGCATGCATTTGTCACCTCCCATGAAGCGATATGTTGCCAGATTTGCCTCCCAAGGAAGTAATCTACAGAAAGGAAGGAAGGAAAACAAAATAGTCCAAAGTTGATTTATTTGTCTTGGTCCCAAAATATTTCTCTTTTTTTCCTCATCAATAATGGCCATAGCATTCACTCTATAATATACTCACGCTCGTGTCAGGAAGGGGATGTACATAATGCGAGGAATGCAGATCATTTGCTGTTCGGCTAAAATGGCTTTCATGGACTGCTGTACAGTGTAGAGAGGATCCAGAGGTGGAATTAGACTCCGAAGCTCCTTCCTGGTAGGTTTCAAACAAAAAGTGGAGACTATAGAACCTATGTTTTAATGACTACAAAAGTTGAAATGATGAATGGTGGCTTCTCACCTGATTTCACAGCCTGCAAACATCCCTGTGTCTACAATATAAGGGCAGACTAAAGTGGTTTTGATGCCGTCCATGTCGTCTGCGAGCAGCTCATGCGTCAGTGACTCGTGGAAACCGACGGCTCCAAATTTACTGGCACAGTAATCCTGAAAGATTGAATACCAGCATTTCTGTTCTTCAGAATGGATTGTTCTGGGATTTGTCTGTTCAGTTTGTGGTTGAAGTCATTAATCACGTCCCTTACCTCTACACACGCAGTGCTGAATAGTCCGAGAGCACTGGCAATGGTTACAATGTGACCGTGGTTCTTTACTTTCATCTGAGGCAGGAAGGCCTTTGTCATCTGTTGGATTATGAAAGTTGATTTTATTACAACAGAAATAAAGGTTTAATAAGCTGATCGACATCAACCCGAGGCAAGCCCTTCAAACACGTAGCAGCCTGCCATTTGACTACCACAAAAATACAAAAGATGCCAGATACATGGATCCCACAGGTCCTTGATATCACTGAAGGTTTGAGGGGACAAAATCAAGGCCCTGAAAGTGGGAAGGGGAAATGGTTTATTGAAGGTGCTTTAATTTATATATTGTGTGCGAGAATAGAAAAGTGTTTTTTCAGCTTCTGTAAAGCTAGTTCTCACTTTACAAAATGTTCAGTGTTCTAGCTGTAGTTAACCTTGATCTTTCTCTCAAACTATGCTGTTGGTTCCTTAAATTTAGAGGAATTGGGCCAGGAAAGTCATTAGAAGGTCCTTGAAGTTGATGTTTAAGAAGGTGTGGCAACCCTGCAAATATTACTCGAAACTATTGGGGATATCTGCAATACATATCCAGTATTCTATTAAATGTTAAAACAGGTTGCCCGCTGACTGCCATGTCAATAATATTGAGTTTACAATCAGTGTATTTGAATGTTGCCAATTGTGGAAAAACCTGTTTTTATTACTGGTGTCTTATTTTTAAAACCACAAAGTGATCCACAACATGAACCTGTGGCCTCATGAGGCTAGATTACCAAGGGGGCAACTGTTGAAGGGCTTCAAACCCTGAGAGACCCCCACCCCACGTACAAATACTACTAAATGCACAGAGAGAGGAAAGCGGCTGGAGTTTATTAGGAGCCCAGCATCTCATTGTTGCCCATTTGTCCACATACAGTAGGCTGTGGTGCAGCTGCCAACTATTCCCAACGGTGAGACATTCCCCTTTACCAGATCAGGTGCTGCATTAGAAATGCTTTCACTAAAATGAGCACCCACTCACTGCACGTCTGTCGCTGATATCTTGATGCTTGGTGCTAATGAGCTTACCCGTGTATTGTATGAGCACGGGACTGAGGCCTTAAGAGGATCAAGGGCGGGGGTCACATGATGCTGGTGGGCTCGCGTGGGCTCCTTTGATTCTGATGATGAGTGTTTGGGGTTAGTGCCACCTACTAGTAACGTCCTGTTAACCTGAACACATTCAACTGTCATTAGTGTAGTGACATAGTGTAGCTCTGCGGCAGCACAGGCTGCTCTGATCCCTTCACACATCAGTGCACAAATACAGACCCGGGCCAGCGGGGAGGACTACAACGAATAGATGTTACGTAAGTCATGACAGGATAGATGATGTTTACTGTGTCGAGCAAACTGGAGTTTTACGCTTTCAATTGTGCGTAAAAGGTGCGTGCGTCAGTCTCACCCAAAACAGCGCGTGGCAGTTCACCAGTAGAGTCCTCTCCAACAGCTCGTCGGGACAGTCCAGCAGCCTGCGTCCGGCCACCACGCCTGCGTTGTTGACCAGAATGGAGACATCCCCGACCTCCGCTCTCACCCTGTCCGCAGCCTCATAGATACCCTGACGCTTGGACAAGTCCACCGTGTACGTGTGCACCTGAACTCCCAGCTCCCGCGCCAGCTTGGCGGTCTGCTCGTTGGCAGCCGTGTTGCAGTCCCACAGCACCAGATGCGACCCCTCTTTGGCAAACTCCAGGGCGAACAGTCGACCCAGCACGCCCCCGGACCCCGTTATCAGACAGAGCTCTCCATCAATGCACTTCAGCCTCGGGCGTAGGAAAGTCTGGATGACGGCACTCAGGATGGAGTAGGTCAGGTCAATGAGCATCAGCACCAGGTCCACTATAAAAATCATGATGGTCCAGTCCTGTAAAAGAGCCAAATAAGCAGACCTCCAAGTGTTGGAGGAGTTGATTTTCTCTCTGTGACGCGGGATTGGACGGTAATTTTATATAACTTGTGTGTGTGCCCGGATTAGGACGCTGACGGATGGTGGCCACCAATAGAAAAGGCTTTTTGTCTGATGACCAAGGAGCTGTCTGACTAACCCGTGCACATTCATGACAAGCTCATAAACAGTGGCCGAGGCAGGGATTAAGAAAACACTCAAATCCAGAGTCAAAGCAGCATGTAACGCCATATTTTATATCATTAAACTGAGGGAGATGTATACATTTACCAGCATACTAATATTCAAGGTTTGTTTTTTTCTTCAGTATCTGGACCCTGTGGTTAGCAAACCATAATAGAACTTAACATATTTTTTATTTAACCAATAGCTTGTTATTGGAAAGTCGGTTCAGATAAATGCTTGGCACAAACAACACAAGCAGCGGCCTTCTTCCCATACACTCATCACCCCTGATGCTTTGGTTTTATACACAGGAACCCAAGTGACAATAAATACATTCCAGGTGGACACACTTTCATGCTAATGTAAGGTCTTTTCTGTGCGAAGGGTAGGTTCACATTTCTAAAGACAGTCGAATACTGCAACTTTAGAAAACACTTTAATTATCTAACCTGAACCATAATGTATTTATCTCACAGCAAATGATCTTCTCACAGATAGTATGGAGAGGAGGAATGATTACAGTAAGCAGAACTTTAACTTGCACACATGAACATGCTAGTAGCACAAATATTTTCTTTTTAAATAATGGAAAAAATAAAGAACCATGACCTTGAGCAGCAAAGCTAAAAGTATGCAGCACCTCTAGTTCTTTTCTGTCTCGAGGTTTTGCTGTGAGTCTGCTGAGACGGTGACACTGAGTTAGAGAAAACCCGCTTATTATCTGACTGGTTTTTAGTGTTTAGCATTCAAAGGCCTAATCATAATGGTGAGAAACAAAGGACTCAGTTCAAATGTATTTCCTGTGTTTAGTGTCAGGTGGCTGTAACTGAATAGGTATATAGTTACTTTAAATGATAGTCATTTTTAAATAAAGGCTGTCCTTCGTTTCTACCTGTAACCATTGGATTTAAGGAACACATTTGTTAGTCAAGTGACATTTTTAAAATATTAATAATTAATAATATCATTTTTTATGAAGAACTAGTGTCTTATAACTATATTTTGATTTGGGTAAAGCATCTACAGCTTTTGGAAAGTGAGCTGACAATAGGGTTAACTTCTTTTTCAGTTTTTTCCCTCAAACATGTTTTTTAGTAAGAGTTGTGTGGAAAAGATCACAATGAATGGTGTATTATGTAAAAGGTAACTCATAACTTAACTTACTCTTAGCTGTGTTTGACTTGTTATGTAAGATCTTCACCCCAGCAACAACTGACAACAGCAAACTAATTTGCACAAGCATAAGTTCAGTATGTTATCCATGACTGGTCACCTCTTACGTAGACATTCCTTTCATCTATAATAGAAAGTTATTCCTGATCCATGATGTGAGGTGGATTATCCAACTCACAGTAAAATGTTAAGGTGATAAACTGCTTAGCACGTGTGCAGAAATCCCTAATACAGTAGCATGCTTCTCACATTATATAAGTACTCTTCTTCTCCTGGTTACATTATTAACTATTCATCACAAGTATTGTACTTCTTCATTTCAATTCGCATCCGTGACAGAGTAAAAACAAATGTCATACAAAGAAGTCCCGGTATACTGTGTCAGAATCAAGGAGCAGAAGAAAGGAGATATACTACATCAGCTGCACTGAGGAAGCTGCAGGTGTGTCTGCGGCCGCAAGAGGGCGGAGCTCCACGACCAGAAAGGTGACACTCCGGAAATGATTGATTACCGGGTCATAGGCCAGGGCCACCTCAAGCACAATTACGTTTAGGTTCACATATGGGTTGTGGTTGTAACACGCGTCATTGTACCTGGCCGTATTAAAAATATAATGATGGTAGAACCCCTTTCAGCTCGTTTTGAATTTGAGGAGCGCAGTGGGACCAGAGAGGTCGACTGGACTGGTTATACTGGGACCAGAGAGGTCGACTGGACTGGTTATACTGGGACCAGAGAGGTCGACTGGACTGGTTATATTATGCTTTGAGAATGAACGAGTTGACAAGGTGAAGCGGGAGCAGACTGTGGAGGACTTCGCTGTGCCAAAGACTTGCAGGCTACCATTCAGACACGTGAGTACAACAACACACTGCTACGTCAACAACCGCTGCGTTACGGCAACGAGGTTACAAGCAACGTAGTTGCGTGTGCGCCCTACGCGGTGTTTAAAAACGTTGCCGTGTCTCCTTTGCTGTAATATGTGTGTTCGTGTCTTTCTCTGTGGGTCATTTACATGTCCTCGTTGTGTGCTTTGGTGATGTTTTATTCTACTGTTGGTTCTAAAAGAAGTTTCAAAATTTTTTAACTTAACTACTTTTTGCTTTTACCGAAGTACATTTTTACCCAAGTACTTTGAGTAAAGTTTCTTTAAAGTAACAGTACTTTTTGTTGAGTACCCTGTCCACCTCTCGAGGTCAAACGCATGATGGACACAGCATATTGTACATTTTGTCACAAACTTTATATTGCATCGCAATGGTAGGAAATGCTGACAAGGCAGTACAAAAATTAGAAAGAAAGTTGATTGACAGAAAATCATTTCAGTCATTTGTCCAGTAGCTTTGCTGGCTCCAGCTTACTAAATGTCATTTCTGCTTCTGTATGTTTATATAACTGGAAGTTGAATAGGCTATTTTGGGGTTTTGGACAGTTGTTCGGTCAAAATAAGACATTGTAAAAAAAAAAAAAAAAAAAATTCAGTATTTATTTGACATTTTCCTGGAAAAATAATTGAGAGAGAAATTGATAATAAAAACATGTTTTAACTGCAGCCCGTGACGTAACACTGGAGGGCGCTGTTGTACAAGAGTTCCATCCACGAACCACACGCTCAGTCATTGCACTCCCTGCTCGCTCTCATTTGTTACATTCCTCTTGTGTATTCAGTGTTTTTTTTTTTAATAGAAACACATTTCAGTTAACAAAGCGAGGCAACAACACCGGATTATTTTCTTTTATTAAGCATCAGTCAGTAAAAGGAGAAAATTGCTTCAAGGATGCTGATCATAGACATTTTCATATATCTTCTTCCATGATATTTACAAGTTCTTGTGAGTCAAAGTTTAACAGCGCGACATGCATTGAACAACAGGAAACCACGAAGATAGGACTCTACAAAGTCAACCTGTACAAAGTATGACATTTTACAAAACCACTTCCCCACACACAGTAAGGGCAGCGTACAGACCTTTGTGAGCTGAACAGAGGTGATTAATTCCATGAAGAAGGGGGAAGATTCGGAAAACTAAATGATGTGTCTGTATTTGGCTTAAAGCTCTAGTGTGGCTTATTGTGCTTAAATAAAATTAGATCGATACATAATGATATTATACCTTGTGCTTATGGAAAGTGTGTTTGAACCTTTGTATGTTGACATTTTATTTGCATGGTTACTAGAAAGCAGAGGATTTAATACAGAAAAATCAATAAAGTGCAGATCAGAAAACAAGAAAAAATATATAAAAAGCAATCTTGACATTGTTAACGTTCATCCAACAAAGGAAAGACTTGTTTCCATTTAAATAGACTGTGGCTTGTTTGGAAGTTAGTCCTCTATGACGATATTTTTCAGTATTTACTGCATGTCTGACTGTTGTGTGATGAATGTTAATGAATCTTTACGCCCTCCGTTTTCATCTATCTAGTCATTTTTGTGTTTCTCATGCCTTCATTAGTGAAAGTCATACAACCATTTGTCATTTTGACATCATTACCATGCAGTTTTAAGGGCTTGGCTGTTACAAAGCCCACACACCAGTGACTGTTTGTATAGTTTCCCGTAAGCTTCCATAGCCCCCCTTTTACCAGAGTCAAACTTTGTTTGTTCCTCCATGACTCTGCTGTAACTGAAACTTTCCTTCTGCACCAGGCTCTTCTTTTGCATACCCAGGATGATATTTATAGAATGACAGAAATCAACACATCCTCAAAAGGATGTTCCAACCCAACGTCATTATGCACAAAAGACTCGAGCACAATGCTGGTGCTGGGAATGGAAAAACACACCCCAGTGCATGAATGTGCATTATCTGGCTGCGTAACTTTCTCACAAAGCGTGATGACGATTGTCCTGTCTGAGGGAATGCTTTAAAAGAGACAGCCCACAGACAATGTTTGGAATGATCAGCCTGTGTATTAAGAGGCTGAATTTGAGGTGAAGAAGCAAAGCTCTACAGCAATCATTGGGGATGTCAGTTGTAATCAGGCTATTATCTGCTATTAGCATATGTCAGCAATATGTCTGACAGCATAATACACAGTTCTCTGTGTGTTTACTTTCTGTACAGTTTGTTTTAATAGTCATTTGGGCTCCATTAGACAGTGATTCAGTGTGTGGGTAAGGCGTATGTTAAAAAGCAAAGGCACGGAAATATCTATCTCGCATTATGTCTAAAGATTGCAAACAACCATACAGCATAAATACTTCTATTTCTTTAAGCGTAAAGTTCCACCACTAAAAATAGATGCTTTTGTAGCATGCTCGCATGTTATGTTGTAAAGTTAATAATGCTATAACACCATGCTTGCATGAGTAATGTAATAAAGAGCACGAGCGCATCAGATGATCAACACCCAGGTCGGGTGCAGACAGAAAAGCTGGAACAGGATTTTTGGTTTAACTACAGCGGCCTACAGACATATGAGGTACCTCCATGCTGTTTGTGTGCTTGAGCTGAAGTGGCTTTATGTTTTCTAAGAGATGTCATGTGAACTCGTATGAGCGTAATGTCTTGGATCCCTGGAAGCAAACATCTTGCCGAGATTCACAGTGTGTAAATAATCAAATTAGCTTTCGGGATGGATGTAAAAGTGCTGTGTTCCCTCTTCATTTACCGTCCAGACTCTCTTTTCATTCCCCGTCAACAGCTTTCCTCTGAAGAGGCCAGTCCTCTCGTCTGCATACATGTTTGTACCGAATGAGCAAGCATGGTTCCCTGAAATATGTCAGACCTAAAAAAGGAATGCTTCAATTTCTTACATTTTTGAGAGAAAACAGTAAAATGTACCATCATCTGTACGAGTTATCAGAAAGAACGATTCTTTGGTTCTTCACATTGCACAAAGGATAGAGGGACATACAGGAGACAGTGGCAAACAATACAAAGTTGTCTACTACAGTATATTGTCTAACAAATGCAACTCCATCAAAATAATGCCGTACACATATCGAAATTCAAAACTACGAGATTAGCACAGTATATTTGTCTAAAAGTCCATTCCTTTAGAAATATATCATAAAAATATACATTTTCATTATTTTCCTTGTACAATAAATGTGTGCTTTTTGTAATATTCTGCTTGTGTAGTTGTACATGTACAATAATCACATTCCTTCCAGCTATAGTGAAGCTCATTTTATGTGAAGTTCAGTCTGTCAGCTACAACAGGAAGGATGACACCTTTTGAGAAAGTTTTGAAATAACACACAAGACTTCTAGATTTTCTCCAGATTAAAACTGATTACACCAATACAAAGAAGGATAAAGAGGTTTTTTTTTGTTTTTTTTCTGTGTTCACAGTAAAGATAATTATCATGTTAAGGTGCTCTCTCTTGCCAGCCGTCGGGCACAAGAAGTAAATCAATGGATGCAGCCTCACAGTGTCTCTCTGTGTCTACATGTGTTCTGTGCAGCAAAGAATATAGACCAGCAAGACAATAAACTTAGACACAAATACTTTCTCCTCAAGGTCACACTTAAGAGATCAAGAACGCTACATAACAATAAATATACTGTGAATATATATATATATATATATATATTTATTTATGTATGTATGTATGTATGTATGTGCTGTCTGTCTGTCTGTGGCTCTTTCTCCCTCATACAAACACAAACACAACACAACTAAGGCCAGTTTTGAGGAAGGAAGTTAAAGGAAGCAAACTGTACATTTATCCAACACACTGTTGCTTTTGTAATGCCACAATTATACACTTATACATTAACTGATAACTTAAAGAGACACGCAAGTTCCCTCGTCACACGACAACAAAGTTATATGAACCACAGCTGAGTGAGTTTCTCATCTTGCAGAGCAGTGTTTCAATGCTTTCTCTGGTTTGCTACGAACTGGACAGCTTTTGTTGTAGTTGCTTTATCCAGGGATGTCAGAAAATAGGATTTTGCTTATAAAAATGATATCCTTCACTCTTACAACTAGGCTGGAATTTATATATGTCTATCTGGACTAAAATAAATGTATAAATAGTAAAAACAATCAGACGGGCATTCCTTGCCATTTTTTAAAAACCTCTTAGATCAGAGTCTTCTGCTAAAGTGATTAATTCAGGAGTCTTAGAAAAAGCTCGAGAGTAAAACACAAACATCTTTCCCATTGTCCACAGCTATTTCCATGACACAAGCATTTTTTTATGAATTTCTTCAAATGTTCCTGCAAATGTTTTCAGTGCCTTTTCATATTTTTGGGAAGTTCAGTTTTGCTAAATTCCCTGTGCTTCTTAAATTTCCCTTTTTGCTTCCTCATCTGCTGTTTGTTTCCTTCATGGCCTCTCCCTTATTGTACCTTTAAGTGTTCAAGTGACCCTTCTCTCCCTGAAGTGGTTGTAGTTCCTGAGCCACATGGTTCTCCTGCCCTTCTGCCGGCAGTGTGCTGTTCCCCAGCTTCGTCTGCAGGCCCTCCTTGGCCCCTTGCTGGAAGCTGGAGTGAAACCCGGGGCTTGCTCTTTTCAGGAGTCTTTGGGAGGGATTGATGCCTGAAACATCATGCAGGTGCTCCTCCTCATCTGTGTCAGCGTCGATGAATTTATTGATGGATGCATCATGGAAAGTGAAGAGGCTGCTGGGCAGTAAATTCTCCGGGCTCTTGCTGGGTGTCCTACTTCTGGCAGTTGTATAGACGGACTCCTCAGGGCTCTGGACTGACGAGCTGTCTGAGAGGGCCCCTGTCCCTAAATCCTCCCCATCTCTGAAGTTGACCTTGAGAGAGTGGCTTTTGAGTGGGTTCTTGAAGCGCAGAGCCCTGGGACTGTCAGCATATGGGCCGAGCTTGGTGCCTCGTCCTGTCTGGGGTGTATTGGTACCCTGGGATCCTTCATGCTCACTCTCCAAAGTGGGCTCCAGGCTAGGGTGAGTGCTGACCTTACCTGGCATGCTGCTGACGGGGCTGTGGGAAAAGCGAAAGCTCTCGGGGAGGTCAGTGGTGCAGCTAATGAAGCTGTCAATGCTGGACATGTTTCTCATGTCTGCAACTGTTTCTGCTTTGCTTGTGATGGCTTCAGCGGTGATGCTTCCCATCTCTATTTCTGCTCTCTGCCTCACTGCTTTGGACGGTGGGCCCTTTTCCTTGCTGTTGAGGTTGGTATGTGACTGGGCCTTGGCCAGGTTATTGTACATCTCCTCCAGTTTCCGTGCGCTAAGATGCTGAGGGCTGCTAGAGGGCTTGGCCTGCTCTTGGTAGCTTGATTCGAGGGTCTTGCTGGGGCTCATCTGTGACCTGAGTTTGGGTGTCCCTTTCTGCACACTAGGAGTCACGTGATTATCATGCATCTTCTCCGTTTTTTCATCAGTATTTTCCACTATAATATCCATAAGCTCTTCATTGCGGCCCAATGCATCTTTCATGTTCATAGAAACAATGCTGCCATTTCTCTTAGCCCTCTCCAGAGCCTCCCTTCTTTTGATGGCTTTCTCCTGCCTCTTTTGCTCTTTGTAGAACTCAGAGAAGTTATTCACAATAATGGGGATAGGCAGGGCTATCACCAGTACTCCGGCAATGCAGCACAATCCTCCAACTATCTTTCCCAGCAGAGTTTTTGGGTAGATATCGCCATAGCCTACTGTTGTCATAGTAATGGTAGCCCACCAGAAAGAAGCTGGGATGCTTTTGAACTTTGTGTCCTCTTCATCCTTTTCGGCAAAGAACACCAGACTGGAGAATATCATGATGCCCATGGCTAAGAAAAGGATAAGCAGGCCCAGCTCATTGTAACTCCTCCTGAGAGTGAAGCCTAGAGACTGAAGACCTGTGGAGTGACGGGCCAGCTTCAAAATACGCAAGATCCGCATGATCCGGAAAATCTGAACCACACGGCGGACGTTCTGAAATTGCAGCACACTCTTGTTGGATTCTGTCAAAAAGATGGTGACGTAGTAGGGCAGGATGGCCAACAAGTCGATGATATTCAGCGGACCCTTAAAGAACTTCCACTTGTTGGGGGAGGAGAGGAAGCGAAGCAGGTACTCCATAGTAAACCAGGCAATACACACAGCTTCCACATGGGCCAGTTGCGGGTTGTCTGTGGATTGACCAAACTCATCTGTGTCCTGCAGCTCTGGAAGGGTGTTCAGAGACAAAGCGATGGTAGACAGCACAATGAAGAGGATGGAGATAATTGCCAGGATCTGGAAAACAAAAAACGGAAGAAAACAGTGAAAAATACTGATGAATACATAGTAATGTCTACGGAATATACCCTGGTGCTGTATACCCTTCTTTTTCCTAGGGGTAGCAATGCCTGTCAATCTAAACTGAAATAGCACAACAAATATTGGATGGATTATCATGACATTTTGTGCACATGTTTAAGGTCCTCAGAGGATGAATCCTGCAAACTTTGGTGATCCCATGATTTTTCATTTGGTACCATCATCAGGTCAATATTTTAATTTGCGCAATACTTTTATTGCACATATCAGTAAATGTTAGCATGCTAACAGCCTAAATGAAGACGGGGGGCATGGTAATGACTACCTGCTGAACATCAGCATGTTAGCATTATCACTGTAAGCATGTTAGCATTTAGTTCAAAGTATCGCTGTGCCTCACTGCCAGCAAGGCTGTAGACACAGTCCTGTTCAGTAATTTGTAGTTTATAAAGTTCTCTTGAGGGTCACCTTGAAAAAGAGCTCACTTTATAAAGTTTGAGTGTGTGTTTGTTAGGTGACAAATACAAAGAACTTATTAGTATGTGCATACACAATATGGATGGCTTCAGACTAATTGCTTGTTCAATCTTTTAATCTTTGTGAAACAAGCAGCAAACGCTTCATCATCAGCACATCGCTGCACTGATGATGGTCGAGACTGAAACGATCAAAAGACCGCACGGAACATGCAATAACTCTGAAGCCATCTGTTTTGTTTTTGTGAGAGGTTCCTTCTCATAAGTTTGTACCACACTTTAAACTTTCATTTTGACAATTATACTTACAACAAACAAGAAAAAATAGTTCCTGGTGGTATTTCCACACCATGCATCACTCACTTGGCCTCTTTGTGATTTGCAATGTTAAAAGGTATATGAAAGGCCCGGATGTGACGGTGACCAGTGGAGCTAAAGTTAGCAGTTGCCCCTGAACTACATGCTGAAAGTTAAAACGCTCCATCAAAGTGAAATAGTGCTTTAACAATGTCAGAGGAAGAAGGTTAATCCCATGAGAAACGCCATTACAATGTGTCAAAGCGGGGCGATTCCATTTGAGACACGAAATTGCATTTCAGAAACGACTAAAATATCCCAACTAGCGATGGCATTTACTGATCATATTTGTTCACGGCCCATTTCACTTTCTGGCTACTTTCTCCGAAGTCTTCATGAAATGTCATGTCAGCATTTCAAAAGAAATGGGGTTGGAGCTAAGGCGATCTCTGGGGCAGATGTTTTTGTTCTTTCTCTTCAAGTCATGACATGCATTACAGAGAGAGACAGTGAAGGACGGAGACGAGAGAGTTTGAGATTGAATTGATACATTTTGAAAACCTCTGTCACACTTCACCGTCTCTCCGTTTCTATACAGTATGCTTCAATCCTTCAACGTCCAAGGCTACAAGAAGACCGCAATGTATTACTTGTTTTTACAGCGCACACCATGCATGGCCAATGAGCCTGCCTGAGAGACAACTGGAGACCTCTGAAGCATTGAGCCACTTACTAAAGATATAATCTGCCGAGTACAATAGGGTCTCATCACAGTCCTGGGGATTAAGAAGGCTGCACAGTTGTAGGTGTGCCACACCTATTATTCCTGTCCCGGAGTCGGTGTGAAATCCATCACAAGGTCACTGTGGAGGCTGTGTCCCAGGCCAGTGGTGAGCAGGATTATTCCCTGGCGCCAATCAGCGGCCATAAACTTGAATTAATCTTGACAGGTGACTGCTTGCACGTCTACCTTGGCCTTTGAGGAGAGAGGGACTAAAAGCAGAGACGCCCTGCTGTGGTGGAGGTAAGAGAGGGCAGGAGAAAGGCCAGAGGAAAGGCATTTCAACTTCAGCAGCCAAATAGTTCAGCTGTGAGAGTGTAGTAAATTAAATGGCAAACGAAAAATGTAAACTCTATCGGAGCAATCCCTGAAATAGCCTGCCTCCCAGTCTGGATCCCTTGAGACCAAAGTGATGGATGAAAAGTCTCAAATAGAACCCATTAGAGGTAGATGTCTTGTTGCTAACATTACCATCAGTAAAGTTGGGGATGTAGAGGTCAGATTATCAGACACTGCAAAGTCTGCAGAGGTTGGAAAAGGAAAATTGTACCATTGATTGAGCAGCAACATTTCTAAAGACAAAGAGGCATTGACTACTGAGCCTCAGATCTAAAATGGACCATCTGGAAACCACACTCGTCAGATCAACACAAATCTATGTTGATGCACTGACTAGGCCTGAGCTTCGCCAATAAATCATGCTGAATACAAAAGACAGCGTTTGAATTTAGGTGTGTAGTGTGTTTGGAGAACAACCAAAGCATGACCAGCTCAACCTCCCATCAAATTCTTTCTCTTACTCACCTTTTTCCCTCCCACACAGAGAGTACTCCAAACCGGGGTCATCCAGAGAGAAGATTTATTGGGATGTGATCTCACCACAGAGATACAGACAGAGGAAGAGAGGAGTGTCTGCTGAGGACACTCAGCACTCTGACAAATCTGTGACACAGAGGGAATGTGGCAAACCAGTCTAAGCCTTGCTGATGAAACTTGTGAGTTTCCTTGGTTAGTCAATGTGATGTGAGTGCGTATGTATGATTTGTGTATGTAATTGTAATGACACTGTTTTACAAACTCTTCCTCATCTTTACTGGGTTTGCCCTTTTCCCCACTATGAACTGAATCAATGGAGGTATTGTTAGACTTAGTGACTCACTCACTTTATTTTCCCTTGGCATGTTGAGTGCAAGGTGACATCTCTAATCCTGTTATTGTATTACCACTTGTGATTTGCCAATAAATGTTGTCTGGCTTTGTGTGCTGACAGCTGACCTTCCTCCTACAGAGTCTGTTGTGGTTCTGCTGTAGTTCCCTCTGTGAGATGCAGTGTCAGTGTTTTTGTTTTAACCTAATACTTCAATGGAAAAGATGGATAGAATTACGCTGCCAGTAAACAAAGTTGAGAAGCCCTTTGCAGCTGCAAACACTTCCTCCCCAGGGTTACTATCACCTTCTTGGAAAGTTCCACACGGGGACCGAGGTGCAATGAAACTATTCTCACCTGCTGCCCTTTTATATAAACTAATGACAATTAACTCCTTAGCATACAGTTTACCCTTACGTAGTATTAGGGCGGCCTTGTTAACTAGTGTAACAATATAGTTCAGTTTTGTGTTTTCAATCATTTTTAGATTGAGATCTATGGCTCAAAGAAATAAGCTGTATCAGGTTTCAACTTCACAAACAATACTTTCAAACTGATACATTCATTGACGGTTTTAGTCTTTTTATGGGATTTGTTGAAAGTGAGAAAATATTTAATATCACCAGACTCATCCTTTAAAATCCACACCAACAATATTACTTATTCTGTTTGGGTTGTTCCAACTCTTTGTTGGAGAAACCCAAAAAGTTGTTTTCATGGCTACACTTTTCCATCAAATGGAAATATTCAAAATATTCAAAATGACATATTTAGCATCTTTAAAAAGTTCTGAATTTCCACCAGAATTCAACCTTTGTGCCTCACGTTAAAAAGCTGCTCTGATGTCCTTAAAAGAAAAAATATTAGTCAAAATCCGCCATAAAATTAGGCTATAATAATATTATTTTCCACTTTCACAGTCGGATCTTTTCATTAACTTTAAATACTTTAAATGCCCCCCCCCCCCCCACAAAAATGTAATTATTTCCTGTATATTAAAAGCTAGTTTGTTTGTTTTTTCGCTGTCTGGGATATGTCAATGATTTGCAACGACATTCATTTTGATACATTGCATCAAATCCTGCAGCGCTTCATAACACAGCTACAATAACCCTAGTGGAAACCAGGGACAAGCATGAACAAAAGGTTAAGCCAGGGCTGTAGATCGAAAGCCTGATATAATAAAATGCATGATTTAATGCTGTCATAGCAGTTGGATCAAAGGTTGTTGTTTTAATGAGTATCAATGGGGACATTTTTGTCCTCAAGGGTCCGTGGGTCTGTATTTTGGCTTCACAGTTTAGGCTTATTATATATAGCAGCTGAGGCTGACATTTACATTAACACTGTCCTGACCTTGTAAACATTTTTTAAAGTAAAACATGTAAAAGTCAAACATGTCCCTACTTGGACACAATAGTTAAAATACAGGTCTGCGT
Source organism: Anarrhichthys ocellatus (assembly GCF_004355925.1). Taxonomy (NCBI): domain Eukaryota; kingdom Metazoa; phylum Chordata; class Actinopteri; order Perciformes; family Anarhichadidae; genus Anarrhichthys; species Anarrhichthys ocellatus. The sequence continues at coordinate 6,723,674 of NW_022280031.1, forward strand.
TTTCAAACAATATTTGCCGGCATGAGTTTGTAATGACTAACCCATCTGCAGGGCTTTTAACTTAGTCAAGCAACAGCCTTTACTGTAAATACTAGAAATGTAGACATTACCTGTCCCAAATGATGGCATAAGAGACGGAACAGATTTGACTCGAGAACAGCAGCAGTAACCACCGACGTAAGCTCTGAGAGGTCAGCGGTCTTTCACTGATGCTTAGTTTTCCTAAATACTGTAAAATTCAAATTTTGTTTTCCATTAATTTTATTATGGTTTGGCGGAAAAGTGTTTTATTCAGTTTTGTAAAGCATTTTATCATTTAGTAATTTATACGCACATTGTTCACAGATGTTGAGCTGAAAATGAGAGAGCTTGAAAAAGATCAAATTGATATGAAAAGATGACAAATATACAACAATAAAGAGGAACAATGAATAAGTAGGAGCAATGATAACGGGCCTTTTTAAAAATGATTACTTTACATCACATTCCGTTTGAGAAGCAATGAGCGGTTTCTAGTTATATAAGTGTCCCCGGTACAACTTCCCCATCTGTTTCTAAACCAAAGAATCTCCCAAATTGACTAGACCCCCTGTGTCTCACACAGATGTGCCCGCCGCCTCATATCACCTTGGCTGCCAAGCTTTTCTGACCCACCTTTAAGTATCTATCTATCTATCTATCTATCTATCTATCTATCTATCTATCTATCTATCTATCTATCTATCTATCTATCTATCTATCTATCTATCTATCTATCTATCTATCTATCTATCTATCTATCTATCTCGGGGAGCATGTGCCTACCCTGTGCTGAGGAGGAGACGGGGAGATGGATGACTGAGCTTGCGGCTATGATGTGTCCTTTCAGAAGTGTGAAGGTGGTGTTAAAATGATGAGGCACACAGACGCAGATCATTGTGTGCGCACTGATGTCTTCTTTGTTATTAGCAAACAATGATTTTAATGATTGCTTTTAAGAGTAAGGGATATAATTCAATAAAAGGTTCCTTAACTAGATAGTAAGGTACATGAATAACAATAATTACAGTGGAAAGGAAGTAAATTTACTCACAGTATTTAAGAACACTTTTCAGGTACTTTGTAGTTTTTATTACTTTATACATATATTCCACTAAATTTCAAATGGAAATACATTTTCCTAATTTCTCTGACAGCTGTAGTACCAGTTACTTTTCAGTTTTTAAAAAAATGTACCTCAAGAAAAACACATAAGATTATAAAATACAACATATTGTTTGGCTTGTAACCCTACAGAAAAAAAGTGATTTTCCCTCAAAACACACTTTTATTGCAGTGGAGTATTTTAAATTATTGTACTGATACTTTAACTGACGTAAAGGATATGAATATTTCTTCCACCACTGCACTCAAGCTCATCATTGGGGCTGGCTGGTGTCCACTAAGGACATGGATGAGTTTTTTAAAACTTTGGCATGAATGAGCGGCTGAGAAAAGGAACAACATGAAAAATGAAGTCATAATATAAAAGTGACAGAGTGAGAAAGTGATATGAGACATTGCTCCCTGTGGCTAATGTACAAACCAATGCTGACGCTGAGAGTCGGTTCCCCCTGATAAAACATCTGTGCCATCGCCACCGGCCTTTTCACCTGGAACAGAAAACCTTGACTCTGAAACATCTGGAACAGCTGGGTTATCAGGTGCCAAGTTTCCCTCCTGTATCCGTAAGATTGTTTTTTTTACAATATTTTAGAGAATACAGTAGCAAAACTATGCTTTACTGGGCTGCTGCAGATCTCTTCCTTACTCCATCTGAGTCATTTAAGGCATATAAGTTCATGTAATGAAAAACTGATCCAAGATTATTAAGTAATGAAATACCAGACAGGAGCCTCTCTACTGGCAGAGCCAAAGAGGCTTATAGATCACCGTCGTCGTCGCCGTCCCCCTCTGGACTCTCTGCTGACTCTGAGGTCTTCTTCGCAGCATGTGCCGGTCTGTCTATTTAACCTGTGGGAGCATTAGGCTGGGGAGTCTCCTCTAGGCTGCAGAAAAATAACACACAGCCTGCACAGCTGAGCCCTACTAATGGAATAAGTATGGCATCTGTGATCCTGACATCTACAGTCTTGATATACAGTGGGCGTTCTTGTGTGGGCCTGAAATGCAGCACACCCGAAAGACTCATGGCTCACAGCACAATCGCATCTCCACTCGGTAAAGACGCATCACACTCGAGCTGAAAATGACAAGTACTCAAAATCTGTCTTTGTTCTTGATACTTGTTTTGTGCAGGCTGGAGCTCCAGCTGTCAATAGTTGCTATGGTCTTTTCTCACTCTGAAGCAAGGCAGCAGTGTTGGCAAGCGAGAACAGAATATATCATGCTGAATCACCACCAGCTCTGTGGAAATAGACCATTTGGCAGCATAGTGCACATGAAAATCATTGTTTTATTTTTCATCTTTTGTTACGGACGTGTTGGTGTGGTCATTACACAACAGGAGAAGTACCAGTAGAGAAAGCTGCCGGGTTACCGTGGCCTAATTAATGTCAATCAGTCTCGTCAAATTGGGTTTAATTGCAATTAGAGCAACTAATCAACATCAGGGGACAGACCGGCGGCTTAAAGAGAAGCAGTGGCCATAAAACAATCCTAACTTTAATGCAGATTATGACCCGGGATGCAAACAGAGGTGAGGACATTACATCAGACCAGGAAATTCATGACCTGTCAGAGAGAAATGAATACAAAATGATTGAGTAAGTTCCAGTGAAAGCACAGAATCCAGTAACATTAAAGTACACATCATTACAACATTCTTGTGAAGAGCAATATGTTTTTCCTGCCATCAAGCTCCGCTGTTTACTCTCTGTGGCTACAGAGTGCAAAGCCTCATTATATGATACAGGAGGATTTCCAACCTGAAGCTTGATATGAGCCAACACAGAGGCCGATACGATGCCTCAACTGATCTGGTGTCTGCTGACAGCTAAGTAATGCTAACTAAATTCCCTGTCTCCGGTGACCTGCCGCTGTTCTGTGTTTACCATTTAAAGCAGATGACAATTGGTTCCTGTGACATGATTGCGTGTCAGCAATGAGTGGAGAGACTCACCTGCTGCGTACAGTGAACAGCACCTGAAACCGGAGAGGCCTGGTCGCTGCCCATACTCTTATAGGATGCCATATCGGCTTCACACTACAGTTTCAGTGCGAGACATTTGATGACATTTAAGAACATCTCGTATATCCATTAAGTATGAAATTCCAGCGAGGAGCTTAGCTTAGCATAGTTATCATAAGTCTTGAAACAGGGAGAGATGGCTAGTCTGCCTACATTGAGCTCAAACAAAGACAAAAAAGGGACATTTTGGGCAGTATGGTGATCTGTATGGCAAATATGAAGCTCCAGCTAGTTGGCTCAGGTTACCATGAAGACCGTAAATGGGGGAAACGGCTAGCTCTGCTCTGTCTGTTTTATCTCTACAAAAACATTGGTGTTTCTTGGAGGATGAGACAAAGAAGATGTTTCCAACTTTTATGCCAAGCGAACCAGCAGAAATAGGTGCACGACCGGCTGTCTGCCGGAATCTCTTTCTGCACCTTTTCTCTCGCTATTACTTCGTCTCTATTAAAGCATGTGGCGCCAGTGGCGGTCATCTCCCTCTCTGTCTGAATAGAAAGATATTTCTCTGTAAGCGTCTGACGATTGTAAATGGTAAGTCGTAACGTCAGATTACACCCACACTGTGCCCCATTCAACATCGTCTGCTTTGTATAAAAATCTGTGATGAGAAAACAGAATGCACGCATACAGGAATGTCCCTCAGTCTTTTTTTTTTTTTTAAAAAGCACTGACACAGCACGAAATACCCAAAGTCAGTGTAACAGCATGGCAACTTTAGATTCAGTTTCTCCAGATCTTTTTGTTTTTTGGCAAAAGGAAATTGTCCAAATTGTTTCTTTAGAAAACGTCATGCAAATCAAACCTAAGAATACTCCTCTTTCACACTTAATGCAGAAGTGTAACATAAAAGCATCTATTTTTCATTGTGTAGAAGTGAAACACTCACCGTGAACTGAGATTCCTCTTAAATGATTCAGTAGGAGTAGATGGGCAGATCAAAAAACTTTCTGCCTGACCGGCACTGACGACCATAGCTCTCTGCATGTGTGTGTGTCCATCTGTACAGTACGTCTCTAGCCTGATATCTCCTACAACAGCGTCAGTCCACTAAATATCTCCCGGTCATGCTCATTTTTGCCCAACTGTACTGTACTCTGGAGGCCAAGGCACTGTGAGACCTGCTCATCGTCGGTATTAAAGCGAGGTCAGAGATACATAATGCAAAAAGAGACCAAGAGAAGAAAGATGTTTGAAGTGCAGCGTATAGTGTATAATGTATGCAGCTGGGATGTGCAAGCACTAAAGGTCCCTCAGGCAACAGCCAGAAAAAGAAACTTCAGAAGCGACCTACTTTCTAAAACACCTTAATGAAATGCTTAAAACAAAGTTAATAATGTTGATCGATCTGAAATAGAGTAATAAAACACAATTGGTTGTATATCTTTCAACTTGACCAAGTAAGAAAGAAATAAAGTAAATAAGAAAGACACTGAGAGTCTGACATTTACAACAAGACCAGTTTAGAGGAACGTAACCTTTAAAGAAATGAACATTCACTCTGATCTTAGGAGCCTGAGATACAAAAATAAAACCTTCATTATAACTGCCTTTGGTGATGGAGCCTTTCAATGCAGGCAAAAACAAACAAGAGGGCAGAATGGGAACATACTATACTTAACTATACATTACATTGTGTTTACAGTGAAATATATACGAACGGGGTATTTGCAGCAAACGTCTGGGCCACCGGGCCCATCAGTCCTGCTGTAATAAGAATGGACAGATATTATAATGAAAGAAAAATAAAACACGCACAGCTGCCTGTCACAACATATGGCAAATGTACACAATGGCAGGCAGCTGCGTGCGATCTGCGTGAATGACTGAACCAGGATTTACACACTGGGGATCAAAAACAGGGCTGACTCCGTCAATGCAGAATGCAGCGGGATTAATTATCATGTTGTAATGACGGAGGAGGAAAGACAACACAGGCTTACCCTCTCTGCCTAGTTCACACTGTCTTCTTTTTCCTCTCTCACACATTTATTTTTTCACTCTTACACCAGGTGCAAGTACACAGACACACACATGAACTGGCAGACGGCAGCACATGGTGGACGCAGATCTCCTCAAAGGGATGCTGCCGTGGCACACAGCTCAGCTGATAGTTTCCATGGTGACGTGAGGCTTTTTAGCGTTTGCATAACAGATGCTGTAAGCCGGCATTCACAAAAAAACGGACACAGAAAACAGAGGCAAGCAATCATGTGATCATACTGAACCACACAGTGGGGGAAAAAGAGAGAGAGGTGAGATGAGTTCATAAAACTCAGCCGGCACAGCTCTCTGATTAAATACTTAGTAGTTGGTAATGAAAAAGTTCAAGCTCCTCCCACAAATTCCAACAAAACTATTCACACTAGAGCTGAAGTGATTTGTCGATTAACCGGTTTGTAGACTGACGGAAACAAATTGGATTCTGTTTGTAATTTTTCAAGCAGAAGTGTCAAACATAACCAATGTGAGAATTTGCTACTTTCCTTTTTCTTATGCAATTATAAATGACGTGTTTTGAGGTTTTAGGCTGTTGATCAGACAAAAAGGCAGCTGAAGGCGTCGCTTGAGTTTAAGGAAACTAAACAGCATTTTTTTTAGTTCACTATTTTCTGAAAGTTTGTAGACTTATTAATTAATTATAAAATAATTGGCAGATTCATTGATAAAGAAAATATTGTTAGTTGCAGCTCTAAACCACACAAGTGTGTGTGTGCGCGCGCGCGCGCACAGACACACACGCACACACAGAAATGTGTATTCGTAAACATGGATGCCTCAGGGAAATTGAGTTTTTCATGGTGTCAGCAGGATCAGTCCCACTGCAATTGTGAAGAAAGCTGCAATTACCACTACTGGTACAAAAGAAGATCAGCTACTCAAAGTTTATTTATACAACTCTCAATAATAGTTAGCAGTGTTAAAGAGCTTCATAGTGCTTGTGTTATTTAAGCAAGAAAGGAAAAAAAACACAAAAGCTTAGCCCCTCAGTTAGAGTAAGGAAGAACCAACACAAAAATCAATCAATAAAACCTGAGAAGAACCTCATAGAGCGTCAAGCTTCCAGGACGGAACCCTTGCTTTTAGCTCATATCCCACTTCAGACTTTGACACGCACAATAATGATCCAAACACCTCTCTTTTAGTGAGGTGATTGCTGCCAAAATCATTCAGCCAATGTCGAGATAACAAATATGGGTTACAGTATATGCGTTAGCAGCTGCAGTTGTGCTATTATTTGCTCCCTGTGTTGAGACTAAATCTTACCCTCATGAAATGAGAACGATTCAGCGCGAGTATCGACTGTAGCAGACTGCTGACTTTCGTTCTGCAAAGGCCGAACATCCCAGTTGTATAAAGTGAGAATGACAGTGACCATGATTTGCAAGTGGAACAGAACCTTTAATTATAGAAGTATGTGTTTAATGCTGCTGCCATCATCGGGGTCCTGAAGCTGAGACGTTAGGCAGAGAGAAAGACACAAGTGGTCAGAATTCGGTAAGTGCAATCAAACCGTGCCAGACAAAATCATGATTTAAAAAAAAGAAAGTCTAATTATGTGCTCTCGTTCTAGTTTCCCAGGTATGGAGGTCGAGTGGAGAGCTCCACTCACTGCTAAACACATGTCAGACTGGTGCCTGATGCTCCACACACTACCTGTATCCATCCAGGCCTGCTGTAAACTGGCCGACAGTCAAGCACGCTGGCCCGGCCAATCACTGCCATACATGGAGATGCTGACCACAGATTAAAACACACTTAACCATTCTCCCTCTGCTTCTCTTGACCCTTCTCCTCAACAGTGTCACCTCCATTACCACCCATTTGAGATGACCCTCAGTAATCTGATCTCACTTCCAGTTCCTCGCCACATGCAGCCCCTCGTTACAAATCAATTAGAAATCAATCAAGGAGCCGTTTTTATACTGCAGCTGTTCTCCTTCCCGCTAATGTACTAATCTGACTCGTCTGCTGCTCGTGCAGTTGGTACTACTCTAGTGTTTAATGCATCAAAGAGAGGCTGCGCGGTGTCCTGTCGGTTACAGACACCATCTTTTTCCATTTTGACAAGTATCTGCTCTGCTGTTGCTGTGACTTTTATATGGGCTGCAAGTGAAAAGACAATCCAGAAGGGATCAGTAAAGTGGCACAATCACATTTCTGATCCTCTTGGGACATTGATTTATAGTGAAGTTTCTTCCCTTCTTAAAAGTATAAGAGAAGCTGTCGGTGACACTCAGCCACATCTCAGTGACACTCCAAACACACTCCTACAATATATTTCTCAATGGCCTTTTTAACCAGCCATCTTCTCCCTCTCTTCCTGACGTTATTCCCAAATCAGTTCATGCACCTCCTTCACTTTCTTTGGTCACTTCCACCCCATTTGAGTGCAATTAATTCTGGTTTGATGGTTACTCTTAAATCATTAAAGCAATCTTTATTTCCTATTCCTCCCCAGGCCCCTCCCAAACCAATTTGAACCTTCCTGTCTAATGTACATACTGAGCACGCTATATGCGCATCATTCTCTTTCAGTGCTCAGGACCTCAGCTGTCCTCAGCTATCTAACTTACACAAAATCATCTGCACCGTCTCTTAGTTCCCAAACTTCCTGAATTACTTAATCTTTAATGTTAAGGCTGGGCTCTCCTATTTGAGCTATGTACATTGATTTATACATCTTTAACCATTAAATATTCTTGATTGTATCCTTGTCACCTTTTATATGATCCCATCATATAAAATGAATGACTTGTTCTAAGTATTTCATACTCTGTAATATATTTATGCACGAGGCTAAAAGGTGTTTAATTTACAAATCTATTAGAAATGCAATATAACAATTGACCAAATCTCTTTCTCCGTGAAAAATCCTTGATGTTCATAGGGAGTATGTTTCACAACAAGAATTGCAACCATCTCTGTAATCACTTTTTGGCATTAGACACTGAGAGTGAGAGATCACACATGGATTAGAAAGCAAATCCGTGCAGATTTGGCTGTTGTTGGCATTATCCACAGAGCCAAGTTCTCCATGGAATAGCCCCCGGGACTTCTGTCTAATACTGATTCTGATCTGGGCAGAGGGTTTATGAAGAGGCTCTAATGAGCAGCCTTCTCATCTCATTTTCTCAAAGCTCTGCCCTGCTGCAAACCCACTGTGCGGACCACGAGAGGAAGTTCATTATATAAAGTCGCAAATTAGATAAAAATTACTTGGACATGCTGTCGTCATCACCACTCTGTCTTAAATGGAAAAGATAAAGGACGATATCAGCCAATGTTAATTACAAGTCCTATTTACATAACATATAACACGTGGTAGTGTCTATTACAATGATTAGTTATTTCAGTTATTTTTTCAGCAGTATGTAAGTATTAACAGTATACGGCATGCCTGGCACCGTTTGTATTTCTCTGCATGCTGAAGCATTGTTCATTGAGCTGCAGTAATGGTGGAATTTGGAGGATGATGTCTTATTTTTCAGCCTTTCCAAAATAAAAACAAAACAGAAGCAAAAGTCCAAGAAATTAATTTAACTGTGTTTCTCTGTTCAAACATAACCTGTAAATCGTTGGCATGTGTGGCTTACTAGTTTAGCCGACAACTGAGTGTCACGTCCAAGGCCGACTACATTGTTTTGTGGGGTTACAGGTTACATGAAAAAAATCCCTGCTCACAACTCGCACATCCACCATGTAGTTTTACCACTGTTTAGAAGCCTTTGTCATTTCCATGTCTTATTACGGATAATTAAGGATGCTGACTTTTTACCTGGGAACTATTAGCTTAGTCTCAGTCTTTTAGCACAGTATAATGTAGCCATTGATTGCATATTTAAGGACCCTTTTACACAATTCATGTTGTAAAATGAGCTGGAAACATTAAAAGGTCAGCTGGAGACGTCGTTTTCAACCAATTCATCGAGCTGATGTTAGCTGAATTAGTTAGCTAGCTACAGCTTATAAAATCCGACAGCCACGGTTGTCAATATCAACAGCTGCCAGCTAGCTTGACAGGTGTGATGGTAATTAAGATGGCATGGCTTAGTGAACGGTCAATTAAACAATTAATCAATTCATCCAGTAGCCAGTGAATGCAACACTTGGCACACTCACACAGTGAGACTTTCCAAACTGTCCCAGTTGAGTCTGTGTTTCTGCCCTCAGAGCTGCATCTGGAACCACAAAATGTGTTAATGTAACGACATGGGAGTTGAGTTTCCCACAGATCGCTAACCCTTTCAATTTACATCACGCTGCTCAGTTTACAGAACCCATCGACTCTCTGCTTCTGTCCTCGTGGGAGATGGAGTTGCCTGAGGTGGTTTGTTTGAGAGATAGATGTCACAGACAGGAGGAGGCAGCCAGGCGATGGTTTTCCAACAATTATGAGCTGAAACCTGCAGCTTTAGATGCGTATCATCTGACTTTGCTCTGTGCCAGTGGTGTTCATTACTACATAAACTAATTTAAAGTGGACAGGAGAAAGAGGAGGATTATATGGGAGCAAAATATAGTGGTGAGAGTACAGGACTTTCAACACACAGGAGGAGGAAACATGGAGTAGTGGCATGCATGAACACAACACCAGAGTAACAGACCACGAACAGTATGTCATTTTGCACCTCTGGTCTCTATGCTCACTAACCTTCCATCATTTCATAACCTTCAACCTGTGACCCACGTCCTCTTCTCACCTTTCCTGCTTGGCCCAGTTAAGACCAACATGCCTATATACCTCTGTGGCCTATGTCTCACACCAGACAAAGGTAAGGTGATGTGCTTGTGACTGGTAGGCGGAGGAAGGAGCGAGAGAAATGAGAGCAGCGAGTAGGTTGAGGCTCTGGCAGCAGACTGGGGAGAACAGGGACTCCTGGGACTGCTGCCTGGAGATTAGTGGGATAGTGATTGAAACTCACACAATCCACCCACTCTGCACTGCCAGACTATCAGCTACACACTGGCTCTTAGTGTAACGCAGTGCGGTATGCTAAGAACAGCATTTGTATTCAGAGAAATGCTTTGGACCTTTCTGGGATTCTTCATAATAAGAAACACCTGCGGTCTAAGGTGAGCTACCTGAGGAGGTGTACTGCTTTCAGCTGCTCCTAAGGGACTACCTCTGTGGAGTCATGTGCCACAAAGGTGATCTCCTACGTCTCGTATGGCTCGTCTACAGTTCTCTGAAACACCACTCCGGAATGTAATTACAACAAATGAGCATTAGTTCCTCCTCAGCCAGCACACCACAGGAGTCTCGCATAATTACCATCAACAAATACTGCAAGGATGTGGCCTTTGATCTTCTCTCACATCCCCATGCGTTCACACTGGATTCTACATATTTTGAAGACATTTGCACATTTCTGTGCTTACCATTACAAATGAATATTAAAATACTGTATATGGCAGCACTTACAGCTATATTGAGGGGTACTGAATGCACTGTAAAACCACAACATTCAGTGACGTGCCAGTCTATCTCACACTAAGCCTCTCTATCTCACTCACACGCTCACACTCCCTCTTTCTGTGTGAAAGGAAACCTTTGCAGTACCCTCTGATTTATAAAAGAAACGTACTTGTGAATCCGACAGTCTGCTGTTGGGAAATTAGACGACTGCCAAACAGTTTGATGTAGTCCAATGAACAATCAACAAAATTACAACATCAATGTATCTATTTAAAGATCTGTGTGTGTGTGTGTGTGTGTGTGTGTGTGTGTGTGTTTCATGGGGAGAATGAATAGGAAAAAGAAAAGGTGTTTCAATAAAAGCACGAGAAAGGTCAGGAAATTGTGCAATTTATGTGCATGAATGTGTGTCTGTGTGTGTGTGTGTACGTGTGTGACAGCATATTTATTTATAGAGGCCCCTTGGGAGAAGAGTGTCATTACTGTTCTAAAGTAGAAACTCTGGTGGGGCTGCGTGCTAGATGTCACACTAAGGTGGCTTCATCACTCCTCGCAGGCTGAGCCTCATTAGGTTAGGCAACACCCTGTATAATATTAACAAGCACACCTCTTCTGCATTGTCCTTCTAAAACCCTTTGTGCAAACACCATTAAAACAAAACACCACAATGTCTGTGGATAGTAGTTTTTTAAATGACCACAATGTCCCAGTTTCCTCTGTCAATTCATGCTGGGGTTCTTATTTTTCATACAAAATGCATCAAATAGTAAAGAGAAACATTCTCTATCTTCAGTTTTTATGCTTTCTGTCATTATTGATTGCCTTGGTTTGAGTTATTCTGTTGCACATGAATTACAGAGAGTAGGTGGACACGTTGATCCAGAAATGGACATGAACTCCCCATGACTGTTTCTCCCTGCTCTGGTCATGCCTAATGCAACCGGTGGTCCACACAGGTGAAAGGTGAGAGGTTCACAACAAAGTGAAGGAAAGATCTAATCTCCCTGTGCTGGCTTAATCTGTGACGATCATTAAAGGTGGGGACACCAGGGAAACCTCTCTCCTCCCACTCAAACCAACCGACTTCAAGAGCTGCATTATCTCTATAAACGTTGCAGGGGCTTTCCCCAGAAACCAATAATCACAAGCTCTGTGTGGGGGCTTGATGGACTCAATCTCTTCATGCTGCAGAGGATCATTTTCTAAGTATATTTTGAATTGTGCACCAGTCACGCAACTGTATCAAAAGCTAATTTGTCTATTCGTGAATGCACACACCTCGGTCTAAATGTGAGCTGTAAAATGAGAACAGCAGATGACGGGATTTAAGCAAAGCTCCCCTGTTTGCTTTTCGTTCTCACTCTATTTGCTAAAGAGCATACGCTATTGAGACGTGTCTGGAGAACAATAGCTATTTCTCCCACCTATCTGCCTCTCTATTCCTGCTGATATCTTCACTCAGTCACGTAATGTGTGCAGACCTTAGATAAACCCATTAGCCTTTAATGTTTACTGCACAGTAAATGTGTCACTAGCTTCGTTCCAAATGATGCTATAGCTGTAACCTGACGCTTTGTTTAACTTAGCCTGTCTGCCATGGCAGACGTGCTGCTCCACAGTGAGAGACTGGTGGTGATCTTGTGTTAATTGAACTCTGTTGTTGACTGTTCGCCCATGTAGCTTTCAGGTGTTGAGTTCTGTATCAAGTTCAGGTAATACTTACTGTTGCTCAGTCTGGCGGCCGCTGTGAGCGGCAGTTCACACGTGGATCTCCTCCTGACTTCAAACACCTCTACTATTTTAAATCCAAGAAAATGTTGTCTGTTGGTTGTCTGAACGTCTACATGCTGTCTGTAGTGGTGGTGTATTTGTAGAATCACTTTTTGTCGTGTGTATTGTTTGTAAATACAACCATGCAGCTCAGGTACGACCATCATTTAAACACTTTCTTCTTCACTTTCTTTTAAAGAAGCACTTCTCTGCACACACAACAATACGCTAATGGACCTGAAAGGAAAAATCAGGCTGGTTTGAATATGTGTGCTAAACCCTCATCTTATCCCTCTTAAAATAGGAAGCCTACAGATGGCCATGATTCAAAAGATGCTCATCATAACCGTTACATTGAAACTGTGAATACAGTATATATTTTTTTGTATTTTCTTTCCCTGAGAATAAATCATGCTCAGTCATTCAGAAACAGCTTTTTGGAGAAATTCTATGCAAGAGAGAAGCAATTTTCCTGGCAGGGAACTGCTTCAATATAACTTGCATTAATTCAATCTTTACTTCAACCAGACTCAGCTACGCTTAAACAAGACTGAGCTTTCTCCTTTAACCGTCTCATATGACCAAAGGATGATTAAGGAGCAAAGGACAAAGGGTAGATGCAAGTATAGGAAAATCAGTTGAGCTCTGGTACTGCAGCCAAACAAAAGGACAAAGCTCTAAACTTCCTCAGATACAGTGTGCTTCTTTACTTTGACGCTTAAGTGACCCTGGGATAAGGTGTACATGACAAAGGAAAATGATTAAAATTGCATGAGCCATCTTTTTGTTCTGCTATCCCCATTTGATGACATGTAGAGTAAAGCACATGGAGCACTTGAGTTTGGGTAAAAAGCCAGAAGAGCAACATTAGAGAGCATGTAAAGCAAAACGCTAAGAGATGGATTACATAGATTGAGGCTCGACAGAAAACAAATCTGCTGTCAGAAAATGCATTGTACTGACTACAGAATTTCATTGCATTATTCAGTCATGCCTGTCATTCCTGTACGGGGGGCTGAAACTGACCTTTTCAGTCTCAGCCTGCAGAGTGAGCGATGAAAACCTTGGTGTGGTCTGCAACTGTAGCTTAGGAAGTCGTTTTAGCACACATTTGCTTTGGGTTCTAATGTCTAACTCTCTGGAAACTGTTTTCCTCTGCGGGTGACCATGCGGACTCACACCACTCTGTCTTCTTGTTCTCTCGCTGACAGGCCCATCTGAATAATGAATGAAGTTCTGCAGCAACGTAGTCATGTCTCCGTCTCCTTGCAATTGACCTCTCACCTTTTTAAAAGTTTCACCAATGTGTGCGGACTATAAGGAAAGTCGGAGTGTGTGTGTGTCAGTGTGTGCATGTGTAGCATACTGTGTTGCCCCAGCTGGCTTGTGCGATAAGCTAATGTACTAGTTCACCTGTCTCCATGAAAACTGCAGGGCAATGGAGGGGCTACAGTAGCGTACCTCTTCCTGAAACCATATCGTCTGCAACTAGTAGAGGACACATCCATACTATGATAAAACGCATTGATATTTAATTTGTCATTTGTTATTTTGACCCTCTCAAATCACAATATGGCAAAAGCACATTTAAATCATTTAAATCTGAAAACAAGCCGAAACCAACTCGATAATTTAGAAAGATAGTAAGACTGAACCAGTAAAGTTAAATTCAAGGCAGTTCAATTCCTTTATTTATTTGTATAGCAAAATATCACAAATCACAAATTAGCCTCAGAGGGCTTCACAATCTGTACAGCATACGACATCCTCTGTCCTTGGACCCTTGCATCAGAAAAGGAAAATGAAATCAAAACAAGGAGCTAAAAGATGCTAAAATGCAGAGGGGAACTGCAGAGTCAGCCAATCATTTTTTTGTGGATGAATCATCTGAAGTGACATAAACCAAGTTGTATCCATTGTTAATAGCAATATTGATAACAGTTGCATTACGAGTAAAACATAGGGCATGACAATTATTTTTTATTAGAGAGGGCGTCTTATTTAACATCAATATGTGCAAAATCATATTGCTATTTTCATTTGAAAACTTTATCACTCCACATTTGGTGATTTCCATATTATAACCTTAGATGGAGAATTTCATGCTCTCATACAACCCTGAATCGTGTACAACCCTCTCCATGCTTGGTGGTCGAACTCCAAAATGTAATCTTTTCAGGCATAGTTTCCCCTCCTACAATGTTGACTGTCTGTGAACCAATTAACAACCACACAGGGGAAATTAAATAATGTATAGCCTGTCTGGGCATTTGGTCATTTATGTAGTCACATAATTAGCCAAATGCTAAAGAGGTCCAGAGGGAGAAGACAGTATCTTGCAGGCAAAGGTGAGCAGTCTGTCCATAATGGTAACACAGCACATCCACAAATGAAGGAGGCCATCAACAGACCATAAGAACATAATGTCCTAATTTAAAACATCATTCATTGATCATTTCTGAAGGAATGGAGGAGAAGTGCTGTTGTAAAACGTCTTCTCCATCTACAGCACATGTATTCTAGATCTCAACACATTGTAGAGTAGTTACATTGTTTTCAGTATCCGAGCTTGATAAAAAAGCCTGAAGCATCTAAAGGTCCAGTTGTCAAACGTATATGAAACTGGCTCCAATGCAATGTGGAAGCTGTGATTACAACACGAGTCTTTGAAGTCTCTGAGAAATCGTTTCAGCTTAGCAAATACGATGTGGAACACACTCTCACCAACACACAAACAATTTAATCGTCCTCTCTGCAGTCGGGCAGATATTCTCAATCGATTATGAGCCAGTGGGGCGGGACATGTTACTTCCTTATAGGTGAATTTCTATTCATGTGTTTCCACACACTGCTCAGACGGCATCAAAAGCATGTTTTAAATCAACAATGCTAATGTCTCTCTCAGTGTAGAATAGAGCTTCTTGGTTGCGACTGCACAATGAAGAACTTCATATGCAGCCCCAAAACAAAAAAATACAGTAATCATGACTTAAAGCTTAGCAGAAACTTTAAGTAGTCTATTTATTATTACTTTTTCTGTGACTATTGTTGCTCAATACAACTCTTTGGTACATCCATGGATGTAGAGGGATCTGTCGGTCTGAGAGCTGACTTTAAAATGATAGAAAAATAATTTCCCATGAGTGTTATGGAATATGAGGATATAGCTATTATCTCTACGCATTCAGATCAAGAGTTTTCAAAGTCTGAGACTGCGGAGCCTCATTATGATAACTAATGTAGGAACTAATGTAATATTTTTTCACTTCCAT
>NW_022280031.1:6739704-6811246 GCF_004355925.1 Anarrhichthys ocellatus
CCCTTTGGGGAGGCCCACCTCTCACTTTGAAAACCTCTAACTTAGATGAATAAAACCAATATATTTATAGAGTTCTTTCTATGTTTAGAATTCGTACAATAATGAGAGCTTTAATGCTGTTACTTGGACTTGAATAATGAGGAGCGAGTGTAATAGAAGAAAACAGAAACAGGGAGATGAGGTGATAAGAGAGCAAGGAAGAGACGGAGAGACTCTGATTACCTCCGACCGTTTGTGAAACTGTCCTTGAGACTCCGTATAAGCCCACTTGACGATACATTGCACTGCAGTCAGTCTGGCAGCTGGGATACTGTCTGCCATTGATTTGATTTATGGCTATTCAAAACTCACCCAAGCACAACGGAAGAGTTGCCGTCACCCGGCAACAACCCTCGAAAACAACTTGTGCAATACACTCGGTTGGATAGCATGCATGCCTAGCTACTAGCATAAACACACACACACAAATACAATAAGAGAACAGTGGGGAGGAAAGGAGAGACAGAAACACACGGCCACAGACAAGACTCTCAGCTCCGTTACTTCGGAGCCGCTGCTGAAAATAACAACAAAGACCATAACATCATAGTGACTGCTGCGTCTCCTCTGGTCCCAACGCTGTGAGACAGCGCTGGAGGTTAGAACGAGTGACTGCACTCCGGCCTCATACAGAGCTGTCAGCAGGCAGTGGTCTCTGGGAAGTCACATGACTGAGTCCCTCTCTAATGGCTGGTCAGGGTGTGTCCCCCCCATTCAACCCAGCTTGCCTTACATCTTAAGGTGTTTGCCATCGATTTCCCCCTCCAGCCATTGCCAGGGTGCACAGAGTTCTCTTCAAAAACAGCAAAGCAAAGTGCTAACAGTGAAGTCAATCAGGCATATCTGATGTGTGGCAAGAAGTGCAGTTAACTGCCTCTAGTCATGGCTGTCTTTGGCTCACTGAGAAGTTTCCTTGCAATTAGTTCAAACAGCCTCTGCGAAGGCACAAGAACTAAGTGTCAGTTTTTATATTTCGGTATCCTGTTCTGGACCAAATCTTCAGCGGGAATAGAGAACGCTGCGAGGCTGTTAGGAGACAAGAACTCAAATTCCCAGAGTGCAGAAGTGTCAAAAGTCTTTTAAGTGAAAGTCTGTAAAACTCAACAGGAAATGAATAAGAACTTCCTCCTTTTATGTTTGTAAGTTACCATCAGGGTCAGTCAATTTACCAACTACTATATATGTATGAGCTTTGGAGTGTATTTTACAATATGGATTTTGAAACGCAGTAATTTGTGTTTTCAATATCTCACAGCACCCTCCATCTCATCCAACACCAGGAACAGATTATCAATCCAATTTAGTTTGTTAGTGTTTTTAATTGTCCATGTTGCATCTCTTTGATATGTTGAATATTTTTGTTTTATTCTGTGTTAGCCTCCACATTAATTAAATGTAAATACAATCGGTAATTTGAAGAAAACAAATCACACAACATAATTTTCTCATCTTTCTAAGCTCTGAGATGTTGCTCATACCTAAAACAAAACCAAAGGGTTAAAAGAGGTATAATATATAATTCTAACCGATTCATACTGACTCCACAAAACAGAAGCTCATTTTGATCTACATTCTTGATGGCTTGACCGTGTGAGAGATGTGAGGTAAACTACGAGGCATATTTCTTGGAATAATCTGGTAATAATTTATTCGAATTTTGTAATTCAACTCTTTAAACAAATATTAAGACCTTCACCTGTGAAAGGTAATGTGATATTATACTGCGACATACCACTTTTGAAACTGCCTTCTCTTATATGGATAAGTTCACACAAGTCTAAAGCACCCGGAACCTGGTTTGAAATCTTCTAACAGAATATTTGTGACTAAATAAGTAACAGTCAAAAGTTAAAGCTCAAAATATTTCATCCGATTTGATTGATTTTGATGAGTTGACTGACCACCTCAAAACTGTAATCACATCATTCACATTTTGCTAAATCCTGATTGGTGCGTCTCCTTTTCTCGACTGAGCCCCGCCCTTTTCAAAACCGATGAGACGAGCACAGACAAAACCGAAGAGGCAGAAATCTCCTGTGAAAGAACCAAAACGGCTCTGACTGATGCAGAAAATGATTGTGTTCATGTATACGACTCCATCACCGTAGTAAGCTGATTGAGAAAACCTAGAGCTGCTGGCCTTTAAATACAGCCACTTTCAGATGCCAAACCCCTGAGAGTGTGATTTATAGGGCGGCTGTGATCCCTCCGAGACTGAGCTGCACCTCAGGGAGTATTAAACAACAGCGGCATGCTTAGACATGCTGTGTTACATAGACTGGTTTCACTCACAACCCACTTACCCTTTCCTCCCACTCGGCTACGCTAAAAATGACAGCACACACTGCAAGAGCTTATCTTTTTTTAATGAAATGATTACCTGCAAGTTTTCCCAGAGTTTCCAGGAGTCCATATTGTTATTATGAATAATTTAGTGGGCAGACCCATGGTGGAAATGCAGACTCAAGTGGGTCTAAAACTGTTCAGTAACACCTCAACAATCCCAAACAGAAAGACAGACTATCAAATGCTGCACATCTGCTGTCCTTCACCTCTGCTTTGACATGATAAATTCAAGTCGAGAGAGTGCTGGTGTCCATGTGTATTTTTGGGGATGTTATAACTCCCAAAGGTTGATGATGAGGTGACATCTGGAGCTATAGATATTCTGGATCACACCTTCTCTCTCTGGCATTAAGTCAAGCATTATTAATGGGCAATTAAAATTTCATTTCAGCACTGAAAAATAAATGAGGCAGAATATGTGTTTGGGAACAAGCTATTTCACCGATGCAACCCTTCAATTAAGCCTCAGAAATAAGACTGCATTTAATGGCTGTCATTTAACTTCAATGTGGCATTTTAAAAAACAGTTTTCTGTCTCATATGGGAAAAGTAAACCACGAGGAAATGGCCCTATTTGTCACTTCCCTTTCTTTTGTTCAAAAGTTGCTGGGCCCCTTAACTGTGCAGCACTTGTTTGTGTTTAGCTGATAGGAGTTCATGCGAGAACATTTTCCGAGGTAGGCCAAAAAGGTAAAATGATAGGGATGTATTTGCTTATGTCTGATAACAGGCCAATCTTCATCATTAATTATAATCTAACAGTTTTAAACATGGGGTTAACGTAAATTTGAACAAAAAAACACTACATAACTACTTGGCTAGATTTTGTAATAAAAACATTATGGTTTATCTTAAAATGACTATGAAATTGAAACCAAACAAACGAAACAAAAGTACTGGGTTCACATGGTACAACAGTCTTCTTGGTGAAAGCCCTGTGTTTTTTGACCCATCCCCCACCCCAAACTCCCTCCTACGTGGACTACGCGGCTTCATTTGAAACTAATTTGTGATACATCACGAGCAAATGTAATACACAGCAAAATACGTCCCCTCAAATGTAATTCACAATGTTTTGTTGTATGAGGACATCATTGTTAGGGGACAGGGCTGGCATTATTACCAAAGGACCTGGTGTTTGTCTGTGTGGAGAGAACCAAGGGGCCCTGAGTATCATAACTGTAGCATGTCCTTAAGCAATGTGATTGCATATTTAAGAATTAAGAAATAATGAAAGCTTCAGTAATTAAAGGTCAGCGATAGATGAGCTGAATAAATTACGCAGCAGCGCAATCGAAGAGGTGTTTGAAATATCTTTGAGTAATGACTTGACCATGATATCTTACATATTTCTGTGCACACATAAGTTTAAACCAATGACACATGGTGAAAATATTCTAAATTTAATCTGAAAATAAAAGCTTGACACTGTCTGGTAAATGTAGAGTGACGGAAAAGAGTAACATCTCTAAATGTGCAGATTCACCAAAGAGTTATTGTATTGGTAAAATGCAGTCGGGCAGTTGTTTAAAACATTTGTGATTGAATATTGACCCAGTCACATCTTTCCGTCAGTCCACTTTAAAATGCTGTTAATATGACATGGGATCATTGATCCAGCAAAGTGAAGTACTCTGGTTCCTGGAGTGTGAGCTATGAGCCTGTTAATGAGCTGGATGATTGACTACTGGACTGGGGGTGGCTAATGAAGCTAAGAGGCGGTGACTGTGGAAAGGAGGTCTAAAAATATATATTCTGAGCAGGAGAGTCTCTTGCAGTCGTGATATGGATTAAACTCTTAACACTTATTGTCATTCTTGTCATCCTCTCTGGTGTTGCCATTGAAAAATAAACATTCAATAACTACCCGAGGAGACCAGCATGCAGGCAATACACGTCTCAGGAACAGCTATCTGACTGAAACCAATAAAGGGAGTCAATGAAGGCTGTCATGTTTTCACCAGCAAAAAAGGCTTTTAATTAACTCACCAGTAAAAAACAACACCTTTTCTTCTCAGGATAGTACACCTAGATAAGATTATTGATTTAAGTGGAGTAACAGTTTCCAAAGTTATACTATTCTTCAATACACACTGATGAATAGGCAAACATTTGCTGACAGCTTTGACCTTCACCTCTGAGTACATCATCTATTTCTCATTCTCCCTCTCTCATGAACTCCAGCTGCTCAAAGTGACAGATTGAAAGCACTGGATCGGATTTAAAGAAAGTCAGACATCAGATCAAACCAGTCTCAAAGAGCCTCTGGATATTGAACTACATTTCTTATGTTCCCACTTTTCTCGTTTTTGAAACTGTTTTTCTAAATGTACACCCTTTTCATTAGGACCAAACTCTACTCAGCAACCTTCCCTTCACCTCTTGATAGATACATCTTTATTAAAAACTTAAGTAATATAGACATGTTGGTTGAATGTCAACGCTATCCTCTCTCGTGGTGGCTGTGTAGGACATTACCTTAGCAGCAAATGATGAGCTCGGTTTCTCCAAGAGGTCCCAGAGCTTCTTCCTCTTCTCGGAACAACATGTGGTTGTAAACTCCTCTCCGACCGTCTCTCTCATATTCTCGGCCTCTCTCTTCAGCTCCTCGTTCATCTGCTCCTTTTTCTGGTGGTACCTGGCCTGGCAGCAGGACTCCAGGTAGATCTCGTCGATGCCCCAAAAGTCCAGCTCTTGACTGAACGAGAGGGCGCACATTTCCTCCATCATGTGCAACTTCCCGGTGCGGTAGAAGTTCAGAATGGAGGTGAAAGCGCCGGGGTGTCTGTCGAAAAAGTACTCGCTGTCATCCAGGCTGTAGTCGTCGCATACCTCCATGATAGAGTCGTGGGTGTTGCAGTCCCTCAGTTTGCCCAGTCTTGTGCGGGGCAGCCTGTCCAGCGTTCTCCACAGGACTTCGTGGAGAAGGCCCCCGACGTTGAGCCTCACTCGGCGGGTGTGGGTCTTGCTGCGGATGATGTCCACGGTATCCGGTGGCAGCAAGGTGGCCGACGGAGGCTCCGTTTTGATCATCTTCACTCAAGTCACTCAAGTCTCTCTGTCTCTTGAAAAGACTGGAAGATAAAATCCAGCAGATTAAGGAGACATGGTCCTGTAGATGACCACATCAGGGCCCCCCTCGTTTCTTCTTGTGGCTGTAATACAAGAAAAAAAATAAATTGAAACGCAGTTGAACAGCCAGTGCCAGTGTCCTACAGTAGCAATGTCAGGTGGTTTATCCACTCATCAGAGAACCAAATAGATATTTTAATCAGCTTTGAGAGGCACAGCCGCTTTTCTTGCTGACAAGGGTGGCGGTGGGGGGTAGAGAGCCGGACCAATGATAAACTGGGCTCCACTTGTGAGCGCTGTCCGGTGCTGAAACGCCTGTCTGTCACTCTGCAGACCCTGTCTGTCGCTGTCCGCGGACTGTGGTACTGAAACGTCTCAGCTCGGTATGGGACAGCGATCAATCCCGATTCAAAGGCGGAGCAGTCGAGAAGTACTTAAGTGAATGTGTTGTTATTACTATGACTTCATGTTAAGATGGACTGATACTAAAACCGATTATCAACTTGATTTACAGCCCATACAACATTATATCCACCCGTGAGAGTCTGTACTCGAGTTTCAATTGACAAACAATTAGAGCAGTTCTTAAAGTTAGCTGGGCAAAAATGATCTAATAGCTACATTATTTCGCGAACATTAGAGTCATGCAAAACAACTGCATTTTCGGGAAATATATGAATATTCATTGGCCGACATGAGCTGGAAATCAAAGTAGTAAATATTGTAATGGTGGTCAGCAACGCCAAATAGAGATACAATATCAAAGTGAAACCAAGTGGGCTATAGCCTGTAAAAAGGAAATCTGACATGAACACAATGAAGAAATAATTATACATACGTGTCTCCCGTTCATCCCGATTCATCTCATTGACGGAAATCAGCGTTTCAAGTGTAAACGCGTAAAAACTTGCTATGCCCGTGCAGGTGTCCGGTGCTCTGCTGGGAGCTGGTGGAGGCATCATGAGCTACGTGGCGACATGTTGTAAAATATAACTGTGTATCACCGTGTCCAGTCCACCCTTTTCAGCCCCTCCTGGAGCGATTCAACAAGTAGACTGTTAAGAATAGCCGGGAATACTCTCGGTACCTCTCCTCTCACAGTGTGAGTGAGCGCTGGCCGGCGCCTGGGACTGTGAGCGGGATCCAGCAGGGGGCTGATTTCACTCATGCTCCTCCAGAGGCTGCAGCCTGTGTGAGTTTAACCCTCGCAGGGCCAGAGAGCCACGGCTCAGTGCATTGACATGGTGTTTCTGCTTTGTGGAGCCGTTTTATAGGCCAGTAAACAATATTAGGAACTCGCATCTTTGGCCAGAACTTTTTCAAAAATGATTTAAAGAAGGTACTATACATCCACGATTACTGCAAAACCGTAATCCTATGTAGATTGTTATATATATTTTAAATGTATTATTTGACATTATAACATGACTTGTATAACATAAATTATGTAATGTTTGTAAAATTGCTATTTTCCACTCGTAGTTGCTTGGCAAGTAGTTAGATTAATAAGCTAGTACAAAGAAGAGTAGCTAGTACTTGTCAAAAGTATCAAACACCCCCAAGTAAGGCCACTAAACACACCATATATCCCCACGGGCCACACATTCAGCCCACTATTAGAGACAGACCTACAGTAGTGTCATAGTGATCTTATTCTTCCCTGGATGGTAGCCTGTACATGCTTGCTAAACTGGGAATACAATATCTGATATCAGTCTGTGTAAAAGTAAAATCAGTCTTGGCAGAGACAACCCAACTGGCACACAATCAGGCTCAGTGGGAAATGTATTAGTTGATCCACACAAAAGGGCTCAACACACACATGATTGTGCCCCGACTTTTTGATGATGTAACTAAAATCTGAGTAGAAATAAGAGCGTGCTCTTTGTTGTTTCTCTGCAAACTAGCACTGTACCTTTCAGTCTGTGGTCCAATGTAGATCTGCTTCTTCTAGTAAGTGATCAGTTTCTTTCCAAACGACATATAAATCTAAACTTTCCACTCAGCTTCACTGTGCAAACAGCAGGCATGTGTCAGTGTGACAGATGTGTGGCCGGCTCTGTTTACAGTACAGGCAGTCCGCTCATTACGCTCATGCTCTGCATGAAACCATCCTCCAAAGCTGAACTTCTTACAGCTTCTAAAATTGTAGCTTCGTACATGTTTATATGACTGTAATGGACTCACCAATCATTTTACCCAAAAACTCTTCAAAAATTTGACAACACAATATTATACACAATGTATTTTTTACATTTATTGATAAATAACAAAATAATGACATATAATACCATAATATAAATATAGAATATAAAAGTACAAAGGGCCATATTGACACTATAAACAATGTGCATGTGTTGAAACGTGCATAATGTGTAGTTGCTTGTTTTTAAACACCTAGTTTGTATTCCTAGGTTTGTATCGGACAAGCAAGTCCCCCTCCGGTTGTAGCATCCCAAATCCATAACGACTGGCATTTACCTCCGGCATTTGAGCATTTGGGTCACGCAGCTCCAAATCATAGTTCGTCAACACCATGTAAACAAACCTGAAGTGTAAACACAGATGAAACATGAAATTAGAAAATTCAAACCGAAATTAAAGGTAACAAACTCCTCCAGTGTAGAACATGTTGAGGCCTTGACCGATTGTAAAGTTACATGGTGCACTTATTCTAGGACACCCACTGTCTGATTGTATTGATGGCAAACTGCTTTCCCACACAGCCATTGGTCCCTGCGCCCCATGGCATGGTGTAATATTTCAGCAGCCTCCCTCCTTTATAAAAATCTCTCTTCACTGATCCATCCTGATTCAGGAACCGATCGTACTTGTATTTCTGGAAAGAAAACACATTTAGAGATGCAAGATATTAGAAAATTAATTTATGAAACTTAGCTTAATCAAACCGTTTAATGTCTGTTTGTTTGTCTAAGCTCGAGTGTTACTTAATACAGCCTAACTGCAAAGTCCTTCCCACGCCTATTAGCCGTGTTTCTGTTCCCGTGCTCAGCTAATCCCTCAATGGTCCACTGGGTTTGACCTCTCACTTGGTAACACAGGGTCAGCTTTGTGTAGGCGTCAATTGCACCTAACATAAACAACTACGCTAATTAAATTTAAGCCTGCCTCCAATAGTCCCAAAGACAATTACTACTACTCCTGCTGGCAACACAGGGAGTTTTTTTTAACAAGACAGGAAAACAAACCTGTGGCTCGTGGTGAATCTCAGGGTCCATTTGAGGGCTGTTGAAGGGGAACAAACACACCCTGTCTCCTTTCCGTAGCAGGTACTCTTGGCCATCAGCCATGTGGAGGCACTTTTCCTGCACCACCTCTCTGGTAATGAAGGGGGCAGCAGTGAGTCTAAGTGTCTCTTCCAAGACGCTATCTGGAGAGGGGCAGAAAAAAATGTTGTAAATAACAGCAAAAGAGCAGCGGCTTTCGCCCTCATTTGCAATATTTCTCTTATTTGTTTACACTATATATGCACATAATGTGTAATATTCAAGATTTCTTGAAATGTGAATGCAGACTTTAGTTTCCACCTCATCTTACTGACAATAAGATCAACCTACAGTACAACCAATACATGTTTCTCTGTTAAAAAAGTTGGGATCAAGCCCTCACCAAAGACAGGTGTGTCCACAGGTCTGTCCAGCGATGAGGTCTCTGAGGTTTCCATCATTGAGATCCCGCTGAACTCCCTCTTCACCGCTGCCAGAGCTTCAGGATTTGTCAATAAGTAGCCCAAGAGCCAAAATGCAGCAGGACCAACATTACCCTGAAAACAAACAGAGACTCTCATGAAGACAATGAAGGTTGTCTCTCTCACTCTGGCGTTGCATAGTGACGGTGCAAATGAGAACATCAGGAGACAACCATACTGCTCACATCTATCTCTTGTTAGAGTTGCAACAAAGCATATATTTCAATAAAAGTTTACTTAAATTAAATAAAAAGGTTGAATTAATCTTAAATGTTGGCGAGGTAAAAACAGAACAGCTTCCTTTTGTGTGTCTGGGATGAGAGCAGCCATCTCTGGATAGTCTCACTACTGGCAAAGTGCGGTAATGGTTTACTTAATAAAGAAAGCCATTGGAAACCTGAGGTCCCCTGCCGTCCGCCTGCGTCCAAAGGAAGGACAAGCTATGAAGCTATTTAGTTTTACAGCCAACTGAGGCGCTGTTTGCCAAGAGTAGACACATTAAATAGTGCACACTATGGAAATTTAACACAGTGAATCTATTACCATAGAATTGCCTCTTAAATCACTGCAAATGCACCACAAAGTGTAATGAATACTTACTTTAAAATACATAAAGACATTGCTGATGATAGAACTTGTAAAATATGCGTCACAAGAACAAGACATTATCCAAACTTTTGGCAGATGTATCACAGACCTGAGTGTGGGAGAGCTTCTAAATAATTCACTGTTTAAACTTAATTATACTATATTGACTGTGATTACAATACTGTTAGTCATTACCGCAATAACTGTCCAAGAGATCCTCTGTATGCCATGAAAACGCATGTTAAATGCTCTTACTAAACTTTTAGGGAACAACGATTTGCCAGTACATGGCTGACAACGAAAAGTTATGACTCAAAACTTGTAATCAAATGGAAATAAACAACGGTGAGAAGTGCAAAAAAAAAGGATGAGTAAGCAGCCTGCAGCGTAAGTCAAATGTTGATGTAAACGTCTGATTAATGCCTTTGATGCAATAAATCCCTCCAGCAGGCTGTAGGCAAGACTGTGTGAGTAAGAAGTCAAGACCAGTTCAAATCGATCTCAGGGGAAACACTGTAAAGTGTGAGTACTGTAGTGAAAACTATCATTTAAGTTGCCATTTCCCTTTTATTGACGCAAGAAATAGTCATGACAAGATTCAGCCTTTTGAAGTCCATCACATTGAAACTTTGTGCTCCATTACAATAGTCTACCTTTTCTTCCTGAAGACCTTTCATGGTTTTCCCAATCAAAGGCAGAATAACTGCTGTGAGAGCAGAAGTGAACAGTGCACTCGTGTGCTAAGTAAGAGCACTGCACAGTGGTGGAAGAAGAAGGCCCACTCAGACTTTTTACTTAAAGGAACAGTGCGTAACATATAGGGGTGTTTATTGGCAGATATTGAATATAAAATTCATAACTATGTTTTAATCAGTGTCTATTCAGCCAAAACTAAGAATCGTTGTGTTTTCCTTAGCTTAGAAAAAGCCGTTTATATCTATGTAGGGAGCGGGTCTTCCGCCATCTTGTACCGCCATGTTTCTACAGCAGCCCAGAACGGACACTAACGAAACACTGGCTCCAGCGAAAGCCCTTCTAAAGATCGTAGTATTGATAAGCCCTGATGTTACAGGTGCTTTTTATTAGTACTTTTTAATGTCGTTTAGCATCTGCTCTGCTCTCTCTGGCTGAGCTACTCCAACTACACACATCCTTTAACAATGTTTTATTTTTTTTTATAAGCCTGTCATTTTGTTTTAGTTCAAATTTCCATCTGCAAAGTACCCAGTAACTGCAGCTGTCATGTAAAAGTAGTGGAGTAAAAAGTACAATATTTTCCCTCTGAAAAGTAGTGGAGTAGAAGTATAAAGTAGCAGAACATTGAAATAGTCATGTGAAGTACCTCTAATGGTGCAACTTGAGTAAATCTACTTGGTCACCTCACAACACTATAGGGACACCACAGAGACTCAGTTACACAAAGTTAATCCAAGCAGACTACTTTCCTAATCTATAGAGGTAATCATCAACTGAAACTCTTGCTTTGCACACAAAGAATGCTTCTTCTGAGGTCTGACTCACCTGCGTGGCCCAAAGTTGCATCAGTACAGCTTTCTTCTGCGTTTCTTCATCGGCCCCCTCCTCCTGCAGGAGCCGCCTGTAGTCGTGAAGCCAAGGGCTCGACCCCGAGGCCTCAGTCTCACCTGCTGGAGCCAGAAGCTCCCACAGCCTCTGACGAACACTCTGGGCCGTCCTCTTCTCCTCTGTCACACAGATAAACATCACACATAAGTGATCGAGTGAGTCACAGGCAACATATAACCAGTGGAACTCAATGTCAACCAAAGCCCAGATACATAAACAGATATCATTGTGCAAAAGAGGTGTGAGAGGAACATTATTTCAGGTATGACAAGCAGCACTGGAGGAGGTGTGCATGATATTGTATGGGAGGAACAAATGCAATTCTAAACAATGATACAGCACACAAAGAATAATGAAGCCAGATGAAAATAATGTGTACGCAGTGAGCTAATAGTACAAGATACATCACAGTCTGTGAAAGACTTTGATGATGAATTGTGCCTGCGCACAAATTGTGCCTGCGCACAAATTGTGCCTGCGCACGATGTGCCGCAGGCACAGACAGAACTGTTTCGTCATTCAATATGTCGCAATGCTTTCAGGCTGCCTGACTGAAACCTCTGATTAACTCATGAAGAATATCAGTGGGCACAAGGAGTTTTGAAGCATTTCATAGTGAGAGTTGTTTTAAGCGTCACTACCTGGCTTTAGTGTGCCCCTCGCCATTTTGGTTAAGAGACCATCGAACTTCTTGTACTCTTCATAGACACTCGAGGGGTCTGTGCCGTTGTTGTTCTGTTCTCCTCCAAAGAGCGTCAGGTACCCCGCCCTGTAGAGAAAGGAGATTTGTTTTGCCTTGATGGAAAAATAACCAGCCCCCACAGTTTTTCCCGTTTGAAAGCACACAAGCGATCCCCTTTCAACTGGTAATTTTCCACAGGGCCACACAAGGTGCAGCATGTCCTTCTGTTGGATGTCACCATGTCACAGGAAACATTAGCCCCATATACAGTGTCACATTCCAGATAACTGCTCTCCTCTTTGTTTGCTAGCGATATACTTCATATCATGAAAGATATTTGGATTCACAACCGCTCTGCATAAAGGTTCGACCGGAAAGGTGACGTTGAACATTTGTGTGAAAGAGTCAGCCTACATTTTTCTTGCTGTGTTTACAAATAGAGTAATGACTGGTGTGTAAACTGTTTATCTGAAAGCTTTTGACATGAATGCTTCTTTTAACATAGTTAGGAGTGTGTGTGTGTGTGTGTGTGTGGGTGGGTGGGGGCATTCGTACTTGAAGAGTAAGCTGTAAGAAAAGTCAAACAGTCCCTCCTCTTTCCAGTCTTTCTGGTTCTGAGTCATCTCAGCTTTCAGCGAGGCCTGCAGGTGTCTGCTCATGGTGCTGTTCAGGGCAGCAAAATTAATTCCCAGGAAATGCCTGCAGACACAAAACGTTGCGGTGAAGAAGTAAGAATAGGTTAACTGCTGTACGATGGAAGTAGAATCCTGTAAATCATATCACACTGATGACATGGTGGTGTTGACACACATTATCAAAGCTACTTCTTGGCTTGGCTGCCTTACATTACCTAAGGTAATAGAACTTGGGTTTTATTTTTAGCAAATTTGGGTCAAGTGGTAGCATGATGAGCAAAGAAAAGAGGGGAAAACTGCACACATATAACTCAGATGCAACCGAAAGAAGGCAGTGTGCCCAAACGCTGATCCTTAAAACAAGAAAGATTGCATCAAGTGTTTGGGTTTTCCCTCCTTTCTTTGATGTGTGCCAGTATTTTATTAAAACAGGTATCTGAGCAATAGCAAAACAAGAAGTCCTAAAATTAGATTTCCTAAAATAGGAAGGGTGTTTTTCAAAAATATCCACAGCCATACTATTCACGAAACTCGAGTGGGAGGATTTCCACAAACTATTATCGCTTCCACATTTCTATGAAATGAAATTGAAAACATACACTACAAGCTTTCAGTTTGGAGTATAAACTAATAAGGGCATACTTCTTCATCAACGCATTGGCTTTAGCCGGCTGGTGATGTGGGAGCCGCAGGTTGAAGATCCTCTCCATGAGCACCTGTGCATAGCGAGTGAAGTCCAGCGAGTCGGAGTCATTGATGACTGTGTCGTACGAATGCGGATCCAGCAGCACCGTCACATAACGTCCAGCAACACGCACCTGTACATCATCAGTGCCAAAGGGAGAAATGTTATATCTTATACCACAATACTTATATGTCTCTTATATCTTAACTATGTTGTCAGTTTATAAGCGAACCATATTCACCCCAGTTTATTTGATATCTGTTGAAATGCAATATTCTTTTACTCTTTAATGAATATGTACAAAACTCGGGATCACATTTCTTGGAAAATAATTTGATAGTACCACTTACATGAAACTTTGTATTTTGTTTCAGGATCAAGTTAAGAATCATAGTATATCCTGATATTATGTTACTCTATCGGTAACATGCTGTTACATGAATATCAACATATTCTTCAATCTTTAAAAAGTATTCGACAGTAATATTCGGACAGGTACGTTTAAACTCTTCCAGATTAGATTCACAAGATAAAAACAAGCACAAAAGTCCGATCTTTCTAATTTACTGCCCATGACTTCACTTTTCTCCTCTAAACTTTGCATTAAAACTGACCACCAAGCATTTGATAATCATACTGAAAATAATATTTCATCAGAAAATCCTATTCATAAAATTAATTCTTGATTTTGGAAACAGCTGTTGACAAAACAATCTGACCTCAAAGTCCATTTAGTAGCTATCTATCACATTATCTTCAATTGGGAGTTGTAAATTTCCATTTTTTTCTGAGCAGTTTAAGACTTTGAAGCTAAACCTTTACACAAATATGAAGTCCTCAAAAGTTCTCATAACAAATGAACATGTAAGTATCTACAGAGGAGACCAATGAATGTGCACCATCTTTAGGTTTTCCTCTACTCACTGTGAAAATGTCACCGTGTTTCAGCTTCATTCGGTTTAAGAACTTGAAAGCATCTTTTCCAAACTCAAGTGCATGGCCTAACCATGGGATGACTCCTTTATCTAGAGGAGGATCGCTCTTGGATCTAAGAAAAAAATGAAAGAAAAGTTAACAAGAAAAGTTAAACTGACTGTGTATTTGATGCTCATCAGTTTATTTGGCACTTTATCTTTACTGACATGACAGTTTTAAAGGTGGGGACACAACTAAACAGTCCTGGACAATAAACAACACAGTGATTCTATCTCATTGGACACAGTCAGTGCAGTCTGTGTGTGTATTATTAATTATGAGATAATTTGTAATTGTTTTCAAGGAAAAGAAAAACCAGTAAAGCTTCACAAGAGTCGACACCTTAACACTGTAGTTTAACCACATTCCTCAGACTGGAGAATGAACCTGCTATACAGTAAATCACAATGTTATTAGCGAGGCACTCCCGAGACGTAGCCTCAAATGGATTTTAAGTCACCCATGAATTTACTTCACCATTGACAGCACAGTTATTACGAGAAAATAATTGACAAGAGCCCAACCGATTCGGTGTCAAAGGGAGTATTTACGTTCCTTGTTGTGGCAAATATTACAGTATGTACAACATGTACACAGGGCAATACAAGTGAATCAAACAGTAGCTCACCTCGATCTGTGTGTGAGAATAAAATAAAGTAGGACAGCTTGCCCAAGCAGGAAAATGGTCCAGATCATCTCGTGTGTTTACGTTCCTCGCCGCGCAGTCAATGAAGTCCCTTCAGCTCTCACATGGCTTTTATGAGCTCACAATTACGTCAGTGTTTTGCCTCTGTCATCTGTCATTACATCTGCAGACTGCTCATCCAACTGAAATATAGTTGGGTGTACTCGCTGACCGCATGCCGGTAGCCATGGCTCGTTGACTTTGATTGACACAAGAAAATAAAAAGGGAATTCATTGAATTCCTCGTAGCGCACGTTTTACGGGCTGCTTTGTTCCCGTACCAGAATATATGACCTAGACAAAATATAAACTATTAGCATTATCCTTTTAGTATTCAAATGATGGGGAAGTATCTGCACTTATATCTGCCTGACTTTGAAAAAATGTTCGTGCTCAAACTATATCAATAATTGGCTATAAATTCTGTTTAGATTTAAAACATGGCATTATTCTCCCATGTTATAGTTCATTCCTACCATCAAGACCCGATTCATATTCACCGCAAAACCTTCTGTCCGTCTTTGTTTAATAGTTTTATGACAGTTGCTTTTTTAATCTTTATTCGTCATAACAACTGATTAGAATCGTGTTCTCCGTTTGGGAATAGTTGTTCAAAGTTAGGCAAGGGTTTACCGAAAGGCTAAAGGAAGTAGGTTATAACCCTGCATGCAAATGTTCACGCACACCACAAGTTATTACTGTCACTCCCAATTACTCTACTTCCCTTTTGGCTCAATATCGGATATCATTACGTGTCCCGTCCTGTTGTGTGTTCAGGTCAGCACGTCATATATGGAGAAATGAAGGAAAAACACTAGAGATGTGCTGGCTCGCAGGTAGACCTTAAAGAAAGGAAAGACTCACTCTGTGAGGCGTTCACCCGCTGTCTTCTCTGTAATATATAAAATAATAGTGATCATAACACATAATGATAATACCAACATTAATACAAATAATACAAATAATGGTACCCCTTCCTGTACCTTCTTTGTTGTAAATGTATCAGTCAGACAACATGTATGTTTGATGTGATGAATATTTACATCAGCTGACATTTTGTTTGAATCTTTATTAATCAGAACAATATGGCAATGTGCAGTTCCTGTAAAGTGGATGCAGCGGGTCTGAGGAGTGAAACAATTTCAGCCGGTTTCTGAACAGCAATATATGACAAATGAACTGCCTCAGTCAAACGGAGAGAGAGAGAGAGAACACTAAGCAACTGCTGCTGAACATGAACATATCTGTTGTCTTTCCATTTAGCCATTTATCACATTAATTAAACATTTTAATCCAAAATGAGAAAAACTAAAAAATGATTCATAAAAACTGCTTGGCAAGCTTGACCAGAAAACCTGAATGAACAAAAAAAAAAAAGTGATTAAAGAGAATATAAATAATGTTGATCCTACACGGCCTCAAATATAAACTCAGAACTTAAACGCAGGAAGTGAATTAAGAGAGCTGCTTGTCGCCGTTCTCATCCCCCTGAGCATTAACCGTCCCTCTTGATTCATGGATATCCTCCGGAGTTTGGCCAAACACGGCCCCGGTCCGCTTGAGGAGGTAGACTCCGGCATGTAAACCCCCGACATTCACCCAAACAGTGTGCAGCCTCCTCCACAGTCCTCCCATCCTCGAGATAGCCTGGGGACAACATAAATCTCATGAGGGCAAATGAGCCATTTGTTTCGTCTAAAACAAGAACTCTGAGCTTGGACAAATACAGCTGGTTAAAGTATTTTTCCATGACTCAGACTTAGCCGAGTTAAACCTGCATCCTTCAAACTGTGGGGGGATTATTTAGAGAGGGTAAAGTGATTCTGCACATGGGCTTTTAAGTAGAGTACACGTTAAGATGTTTAAACTTGATGCGGAGCTGCTTAAACATAAGAAAACGCTGGCATTTACAAATGATGAACTGATGGATTGTGGTAGAAGAAACACTGGCCCTTTCCACTTCACAATAGAATGCCATGTTACTATATACTATTATCCTTTATTTGAGTTTGACCAAATCTGGGAAAGCCCATATACCACAAAAGTCAACAGTAAACACATCATCTACTAATATTTTTGCGACCCATGACCCCATTTGTAGGTCCAAAATGTTCATAGCACACTTTCTTAATCTGATTTACCATTCGACTCAGCTGATTGTAACATTCTGTCATGCATGATGAACGTTAGACCTGTTTATCATCACTGCCGCTAGCATGGCGATAACAGCCGTTAATGACATAATACACTGGACAGCTTACTTTACTAAAATGCCTTATAGGTATGCGTCATGAGGTGTAAAGAACAAATGTTCAGTCTCATGAGGCATGACTGGTTACAGAGCAAAAACTCTAACGACCTTAAGAGATGTGCTTACAGTATATTGTTGACAGGTAGAGTGGTCTTAATGCACATTGTATTCTTGCTTGTATTAAATCACAGCATTAAAGTTAGAGAAACACTGATACAGATGTGACAGGATTGCTTTGATGAGAAAACTCTTTGTAACAGTTTGGGAAAATGGTGTATCAGGACACTTTACATGTTCACTATAAATGTAAATCATTGAGAAATGTACAGCAAGTTTAACTGCAGGAATTAATAACAACAAAAGTGATCCTTGTTCTACGTCACTATGCCGTTGTCACGTTATACTTGCTAAGAGCAGCGCATGTTTTCCCTCCCTGGTTTGGCCGATCCTGACTACTGAGAAATGATGAAACATTACACAATAACTTGGTCAGTGTGTGTTCCACTTCAAAGCCGTTCATTTCTACCGTGTTAACAGCAAAGGATGTTCCACATTTTGGCAACCACTATTTCATCTATTTAAATTGTGGTGATTTCCAGCCCTGTTGGTGAAGTTTGTAAATGCAATAAAACATATTTAATTCATCCACACACACACACACACACACACACACACACAAACACACACACACACACAGTTCTGATCTGGTATCAAAAAGAAAAGATGTACTGATTACTATACAGATTGGCAAAAAGAGACGGTGATCAGTCAATTAGTGAGGCTTACAAGATGTCCACTGCTGGCGGGGAACTTTGTTTAAATGAATTGTTCTTAGAATTACTTTCATGGCAACAGGTGTTATACTTGTACACACAGTGTACTATTTAGTTGTAATCTTGACACGCCTCCATCTGAAGCTCACTGAGGTGTGGAGAACGAAGAACTATTGTTAGTACAAGGGTGGAGATACAAACCAAATTGTTTTTGGGTGGAACATGGTATTTAAATTGTGTATTTTCTTACTGTATACAGAACACGTGTCTAATCAACACAAAATGGCGGAGCATCAGAGGGCGCAATGTACTGCTGAGCAGGTCCATCTACCGGTTCCCAGCTCAGTGTAAATTAGTACAAATTTTGACAAAACTGAAAACGGGTGCATGTTGTCGACTCCCGAGGAGTAATCATGCTTCCAAAATGATGCAACTAGTGACAATATTAAGTTTATTGCCTCAGTTTTTGTTGATGCACCCACTTCCACATTTCTGTGTTGGACTTATCGTCGTTATTTGTTTATTGGTGTGAGTTAGGTGCTGCTTTATGAATGAAAGGCTACCGGTAAAGTATTTGTATCAGGCAGTTTCCCGCATGCAACAGGCATGCATCCAAATTAACATTTGGATTAAGCAATCAACCGTTTAGATTACAATTATCAGGAAGTTGTTGGCAGGACAGGACTTGTTGCACTGCGACTTATTTGTAAGTTCTCATGTAATCCAATCTTATTTACTTGGAAAACTTTCATCAACGTCTTAGCTAGAAACCCGGTTATGTGCTCGAGTGTAAGGTTACCTTGGTAAAGCACTTCTTGTCCTGTGTCAACAGGACGGCCTTCCCTGTGCCTGGAGTGCACACACGGGCCATTTCTCTCAGACAGGAGGGGTACAGGTCCCAGTTCTTCTTCCTTGAGCCCATTCTTCAGGAAGATACGGAAAGATTTTAACTCGTAGTTGGGGTGAAAGTGCTGAAAGATTGAGTATCAATCTTGATCTATTGTTGAGTATTTTCTGTTACAAAATTAAATTTTCAAACATCTAAAGCCCCGTGGTTATGCTAGAGTCAGCTTAGACCTTGGTACCCAAGTATTCAAAACATTGACTTATTCAGCATAATTTCTACATACTATTTAATCAGCCATGTACTGTACACCGCTGTTATTATGGTACCTCTTCCCAAAGGGCATGTCAGTGATGACAATGTCGACAGAGCCGGTCCTTATGGGTAAATTGCAAAGATCCCACTGCACCGTGTCGATGGGCAATCCAGATGCACTGTTTGAAATGAGCCAAAAAATGGGATTTTAAATCACGATCAACGACACACAATGTCATATTAAAACTACCTCCTCATGAGATGTCCAGCTGTGCAGCCTCTCACCTGCCTTTTTCTGCCCTCCGT
Organism: Anarrhichthys ocellatus; assembly: GCF_004355925.1. Classification (NCBI taxonomy): domain Eukaryota; kingdom Metazoa; phylum Chordata; class Actinopteri; order Perciformes; family Anarhichadidae; genus Anarrhichthys; species Anarrhichthys ocellatus. The sequence goes on from NW_022280031.1 coordinate 6,759,134, forward strand.
CTCTGGATGTGACATACGTTATTTACTGTGCGGTTAACTGCCATGTCATTGTTGTCACCGGCAAGGTAGAATGAACTGTTAAATTCAATGGCCCCCTGGTGAAGAAAAGCATAAATACACAGAAAAAGTGTATATTCATCAGTACACTCATCATTTGACACTTGAAGTCTTCAGTCTGTAGTTCGCTCATGAAGTTAATTCTATGTGGGTCATCAGAAGACTTGATCAGTAGCAGTGGTGCAGTAATGATGTGTTTCTCAGTGTGAGGTGCTGGGCATATGACACTGTACTGTAGAATGTGAGAGCGGTTTAATAACACACGGTGTATATTTTTAGGGAATATTGTAGCCCAGGTACAGCAAGTCTCACCTCCAATGGTATAGCTCCAGTCCCACACATTGGATCAAGTATTATATCTGATGCCTGAGGTTTACAAAGCCTGTCAACAGACAATAGAGTATGAATAGTTTATCACCAGTACAACATGATGTGTTTTATTATCACATGGACTCGTTTTATATTCTCATACATGTCAATACAGCATCCACCAGTTCTGCTGCTCTAAATCATTAGATTAACTGCAGAATTACATTACACACACATTTCTACTCACCCCTCATGCCATCTTAACTAGAATATTTAAAGACTGATTTCACTTGATTTCACTGACTTTTATTACAAAGTGAGAAATACAGTCATTGACAGCAGATCTAACGCAATTCGCACCAGCAGAAACGCTAAACACGACTCTCATAAAATTGTTCAATTACTTAAAAATTCTACCCGATGACATCAAACCCAACTGCGCCTTTCCTCCCTCAACATTATCTGTATCTAATGCATTCATCGCTTTATTAGAACCGATTTAAAAATGGAACAAGTAGAATGGCTAAATGTTAAAATGCTTGAATTTCATCAAATATTCAGTTCTTTGGTTTGCACTGCATTACATTGTTATGATTTGTATTTCTTTGCTCTCATTGTACTCATCTGGAATGTGCACAAAAGGTGTTTTCATTTTACTAAGTTTCTGTGTAATTACCAATTATTACTATTTATTTTGGATCATATACTGAATGTACCTCTGAAGAAACAGTAGCTGCAGCATGACCTGTTAACAGTGATTTGCATATTCAACTTTAAACAGATAATACACCACCTGTGTGTGTCTGCATGGACTATTAAAGTCATGACTCGTAAATATCTGGACCAATTACGTGTTGTACAAACCATCATGTCCTTCCTCCAAGATGCCTGAACTGATTGAAGGCATTGAACACGGTCAATGATCTCTGCCAACTATCCTCTCTTCTTCAACCTCTCATCTGCTTGTAATGTGGACTGAAATGAACCACAAGTGCTACTCTGTTTTCGGCGTACTAAAGAATGCATTTTTACTTCCCACATACTGTTTATTTATGTGCTAATCTTTATAAAACATGTCGCTTAGCAGTGGTGTTGATTGTCTACAGTATTTTGTTACGCCTTAAAATCAACACTAAGTCGTGACTTGTAATTTTATCTCCAGAGAAGAGTTGTTCTTGGCCAGTATGATGGTGTTGGATCGGCCTGCAAGCGCTGAGTCATGTCTACTACCAGATGGAAGGATTGTTGCACAGCTGCACCAATATCTTTTGAAAATATTAAATTGAATAGTATAAATGTATTGATCATTTTATTCTCTACGTCATTTGGCCAACTTATGCTTTGCATAAGTACTCAAAGACATAGTTCACTCATCAATTAGACAAGTTGTGGAGCATTTTTCACTTTCCTGCTGATGAGAATGTAGTTTGTGTGGCCCTCGTCTTTGTCTGTTTGCACCATTTTCTTCATGTGTGTCTATTTGTGTGAATGGGAGGAGGCTAACACAATGAGATCTGCTGTAACTGTAGGTGAGAGTCTGCTTGCAGTATGTTTGTCACCAACTCTTTTTACATACCTTATTTAAATGACATACATATTACCAAAAGCTAAACAAGAACCTTACTACCTCCCCGGGACATTGAAAAGCAGAGCTTAAGCAGTGTTGTAGACTTACCTGAGCATGCCATAACACAAGGTGGACCGCAGAGTGGTGGGTCCAAAGTGACTGATGTTTCTCCTGTGAAGACTCTCCTCTGTGAGTGCAATGCCGATCACCACCTCGTCGTTGTGTATGTTTAGTAGCACCTACAGTTCAGGAACACATAGTGCATGATTAGAAAGCAATAATCAATGTAACTACGCATACATTTATGTATTCTATGGAGCTGAAACAATCGTCAAAAAATCTATTTTGATGTAGATTAAGTGTTTCTTAGCAGCCTAATATTCGTGTCTATTTAGTAAACTGAAAGGTGCAAGCACAAAGCAAACACATTTAGAATTGACAAATTATTTCAACATCTACCTGAACATGAGTTAAATATCAGCTCACCCAGAATAAGCACTAAAACTGAATTTAGTCTGTGAACAAACTGCAGTTTTAGTCGTCAAGTTACACACAACTGGCAACTGCTGCCAAGAATTAAAAGACTTTCCTACAAAATGTAGATGGCCACAAAATGTTATCACTTTGAAAACACATCATCTCCATCTTATAATACAATGACGCATATTTCACCTTTTCACATTTGAACAGCTCATGTTCTCGGAATACGTTACTCAACAGAGTGGTTGTTTTTTCTCTTGTTACTCCTCAAACTAAACATTAGCTCATGCCTCGCAAATCCACCTGCACAGGCAGGGTTTGTCTTGGCCAGTGTGATGAATGTATTCGCTTTGCATCGGTCCAGTCTGAACAAGGATGCCTACCTCTATGTCAAACTTTGTCATGTCAGCTTTCCACTGGAAAAATTCTTGCACAGCCCCACCAAAGTCTCTGGCTGCCTCATTAGAGGTAAAGCTGTGTTTATCACCAGCCCTGTTGCACGTCACACGGAACTTGGTGACTTTGGCCTCGGGTTCTGCCTCTTCCGAGTCCTGTGCGCTGGTCTCAGCCTCAGCCGTGCTCTCTGCCTTCGTCTGGCTTTCAGCAGCAGACGTCGTGCTCTCTGCCTTCGTCTGGCTTTCAGCAGCAGACGCCGTGCTCTCTGCCTTCGTCTGGCTTTCAGCAGCAGACGTCGTGCTCTCTGCCTTCGTCTGGCTTTCAGCAGCAGACGCCGCCTGAGGTAGCTCTTGCTGCTCAGTGTCAGCCACAGTTGCATCAGTGGCCTCTCTTTTAGATTTTACTTTGGTGCCATTTCCTCCTTTCCGGTAGCCTTTCTTCTTTTTTAGGGTGCCATTTAGTTTCCAAACCGCTAAGGCATTAGTCCAGGGGAGGGTGGTTGCAAGCTGCATCATCTCCATCAAGGTCTCCTCCTGCACAAACACTGTGTTTATTACCCCTGACAATAAATATCAGCTATAACAGAATAATGCTGGTTTTAAGTTACCTTTGATTCTTTGAATGGGTAAAGATGATATTCCTCAACCACAACAAACAGGTTGTCCACAGACTTCAGAAGATGGACCTAGATATTCAAAGAATGGACAGACAAACATTTTAGACGGAGGTTTTATGTTCACCCAGGAAAATTAAACACTTTGGAGAAAAAAGGCATGCATTGATTTTAGGTTTCCTACCTGGAAAAGCTCGTCAGTGGTTATTGGAAAGTAGATGCGACCACGATCTTTGCTGATTTGTGCATCAACCCCAATTTTCTCCTTGACCTCTTCTGCAGCAGTGAGCTCAAATCCTGTAGGCACGGTTGCTCCAATGGTGACAGTGATGACGTCCCCGGTGACAGCATCATTGTTCGTGGAGGAAGAGGTAGATGGTCCCACTGTGTCAGGGCCTGGCTCTGCAGCCCCACCTTCCTGGGAGGACATGCTGTATTTGTGGAATGCACCTCACCAAGACTCAGAGGTATAACCTGAGGATATGTAACCCAGCTGGTGCCAAGCTCAGAGGCTCACATGTAACCCTTGGAGGGGAATAGAGGGGAGGGGGTATTCAAACTGTTAATACTGCATATTTTGCAGACATGAGTCATTTGCAAGAGAGCAACATGTTATAAAGACATATTGTGTACTAGTAGAAGTCATACGTTAGCATAGAATACGGTTGAATTAAACAGAGTGGATAAACCTGTAACGTTATTGCTGGAGAAGCAATGTTACCGGGTTAACTTAGCTGGCTAAGGTTAGCTTTGGGTGCTAAAAAGTTGTTACGACTAAAAAACAAGCTAACGTTAGCCACAGATACGGCTTTTCTTTTAAGCATCACGGCACGTGTTTATGTGATTACCCCCCCCCGGTTGAACTGTAGCAGAAGATGATAATAATATAAGAGTTAATTATATTAAACTTGCAAACTGAAGTCAGACCAACCTGTCAAACACGAGGCGACAATATATGTTTTCTCTTAGCAGCAACAACACCGAGACTTCCGGCGGAAATCCTACAAAATAAAATCTTATTTTTAATTAATATTTTTCAGTATCTAAATTGTTAAATACATTTTAAAATTACGTGACAAAAAAAACAAAACAATTATATATCAAATTACAGCTATAGTTAAGTTAGACAGAGTTATTGATTTTTTTTTTCACAACTGTCACCATTGTTTATATGACCTTCATTAAGTGGTTATGGTGCTTAAATTATAATGCAAATTATTAAAACAATCATAGCTCTACATCTTAAAAACGTTGGTATTGTTTTGAAAGCCAGAGGCCCAAACAGGAAATGTAGTTTGCGTCAGCTTGTTTGATCTTCATCATGTGTTTCCATTCATCTTCACTGGCTACTACTTCCGGGTACAGCTTTCCAATATGTAGTCGACAGAGGGCGCCACGATGTCATTTTTTGAGCATAGATTGAGAGCACTGAACCAAACCATTCACCTTACACAGAAACAACAAACAATACAGAAGCAGAATAAGAGAGATAGTACACGAAGAGAGACCACGGAGTGAAGTAAATAGGATAAGAGAAATACAAAAGACAACTAAACAACCTTAGGAGATTTAGTGGGAGGGAATAGGGAAATTATGGATGAATACAAATATTTTCCCTTACAATTCTGTCAGTAATTATGGGTTGTTGTTCACCAGTGATTGTAATCCATTGTATAGACATTAGGTTGACAGAGACACAACAATTTTCTAGACACGTGTTCAAAATAACTTAAAAATGTAATTAAACATACATATTATTGTCAACAATGAGTATTCAGTTGAATCAAAGGCATATCACACAAGTTACTCATCGTAACAATATGCCTGCTAGATCTGGGGCTTTTTAATGGTTTGCGATAGCATAGCCAAAAACACTGTCATTGATTTATTTAATTTTTTGAATGAAAAATATAAATCTCTTTCATGGCCAAGCCAGGCACCTTAGTCGTTTGAAAGTCTCCCATAATCTGCTTTCCAGACTTATCATTTGTGATTAATACGGTTTATGTAGAGAGTCGTGATACGAATAACTGTCTTCTCTTCTGTGTCACATTTCCTTGTGTGATTAATTGAACCTCTGTGCTGTGGAAGTACAAGCTTAGTGAGATAATTCTCTGTTTATTAACAAACACCTATGGGAGAAAATAAAGTGCAGCTCTTTTTATATTTGCTGTACCTGTTTTCTAATTCACTGTGGTTAAGTTAGGTTTAAAACATTTAATCAGGATTAAAGTATCATTAAATGTCTTGTCTGCAGGACTTATTTTGACAGAAAAAAAACCCACATCATAGCTCGTTCCATGTCTCTCTACACTACGCTTGCTTATTGAACAACATGTTTTGTTGTTTTTCTAACTGTTTATTTAAGGTCAAGATTATTATTTCCAACTGATTAGTAAGTGTGAAGTCTGAGAGACGAGTGGGCATGTGTTCATGTCAGGGAACGAAAAGTCCTGCACAACAGATGGCCAGTGTTGCACAGAGTAAGACAACATTTGCTAACTAAATTATCTTACAAACACATTAGCAACTTATCATTGCTAATGATTGAACTTATTCTCTGCTAAGAGAATTATGAAAAAGTGTCTCACAGTGAAAAGAAACTGAGTAATAAAATAATGCAGCTCCAGGGTTTGAGGCTTGGACAGAAGATCAGACAGATACAGTCCTGTTTGACGTTGTGCTTAATTCAGGTGCATTCAGGTGAGATGCTGCTCACCTGTAACTCAGCTGCAATAACATGCAATGTGAAGAAAAAGACGTGCAAGAACGAGGGAATATCCTCAAAGCAGTCAGGTATGATATATCCTGTGGAATTTTACACTGGCATTGTGGATGTTGACCCCGACTCAACAAAACACAAGCAAAGAGCAGTGCACAAAACCTGCACTCACATTACATTAAAACATTTACTGCAGATTATTCACTTAAGGCTCCGTGCTGCATATCTGACAGTGCTGTAGATTCATTCACATGCTGCCTATTTCAAGATTCCCAAGGTGCAAATAACTTTTCAATTCAATGAGGTTCAATTATGAGTGATATGAGATTCAACTCAAATCCATACAAAGATTCATCTGGATGAAGAAGAGGGAAAATATTAGGAATAAGCAGCCCTAAAGGCTTATCTGCTGTCTTCTTTTCCAAAAATGTGAAGATCACTCCACGCTTTAGTTAAGCACCTTCACATTAAGTCTCATTCATTTTGTGAGCTATTCTTTTGATATTTTTTGAGATGCAAGTGGAGATTTATAAAGTAAAACATGTACTCTAGCTTTTTTTGGGCCCACATTGTCACTTTTATTTGACATTCAGTACCTGCAAGTGATCAGATGTATAGGAGTCATACAATGTCCTGTTGACAGAGTGGTTTAAGAGGCCTAACTGTGATTTCTACAGTCAAATGATTTAATCTATGTAAGATAAATAATCTTTAAAAATCAAGTAAGCAATAACATTTCTGGCAAATCAAATCTGATAAGTTCATTATTATTAGAAACATTCCATTTGTTCCATTTGTTGGGTTAGGGTTAAAAAGAAAAACAATTGTCTCTACGCATTTACAGATTCACTGAAATATTTTTTAGCAGCCAAAAAAATGTGTATGCCTTAACACATATAAATGATTATCTTTCACAGCATTCAGTCCAGACTATATCTCAGAGCGGCATTTTTTCACATGTTGGATGTGGAGACAAGAGCAGTTCCCCCTCTTGTTCTATAGAAAGAAATAGTAAAAGGATCTCACAATGGATCTTTGTGCCCAAAAAAACAGTGAAGTCACAGTTTCCCAGGCTTCCCCCCTGAGATGCCTGATGAGAGAGGTAGGGGTGAGGAACAGAGGGATGGTGGGAGGGATGAAGGGGCTGCGTAAAGGTTACCTCCGCTGACTTCTCTGTGGTAAACACAAACAAAAGCAGAATCCACCCTGCTGTCACTGTGGCCCTCCAGCAGGCTTCTCTGTCACAGCTGATGTGTCTGCTCTCTCAGCGCTCCACTCCTCAGACGTGTAGGTGATACATAAGGCCTGACTAACAAATTAGACTCACCACAGGAACTGCAAAGACACAAAACACAGTGTGATGCAGTGAGAAACATAACACAGGAAGACACCCTTTCTCTGTCTCTCTGTCGTATCTAGACGACACATCTTGCTGAACACAGGCACAGATATACACACGTACACTGCCAGAGGCCATTTAAATTCCTCAGGGTCTTTTCCTCCGGCAAAGTGGGTTGTGCGTGCCGTGTTCAACAGCCAGAAAATATCTTTTCACATCACAAGGCCGGCAAGGAATCCAAACATTATTTCTTGAGTCGTCACTGGTGGGCAAACAGGAGTACGCCAACATTTGTGTCAATGGATATTCTTTGGGTGAGAGGAACACTGGAGACATCTTCCTCATCTCTGTAATTCTTTAATTAGACCCTCTAGTCTCGGCGACTAATTCTTCCACTTCATTTTCCCAATTACATATCTTCCTATTTCATATTACATTGTCTTTTAAGTTGGCGTTACTAGCTACCAACATGAGCTATAGCTTGCTGTAATGTGCTTTACACAGATATGCCCTTTTTGGAACACAAAAGGGTTTTTTTTCAGCTACGTCCTCGTACAAATATAAGGGACCATATCACACCGATCGGCCTTGCTGCCCTTCACTGGTCACCTCTGAGTTTTATAATTGTTGTTAAAGATTTTACTGCTTGTTTTTAAAGCCTCGAATGGTCAGGCTCCTGCCTACATCTGTGCTCTGCAAACACTTTTTGGATGGATCTTTTACCACAAAATCCTTTCTATCAGTATTTCTTTCCAAATGGAGCAAAATGATAAACTACTATCTGTAAAAAAAATGGCCTCCCACCTGTCAGCCTGAAATATGCATTGAAGCCTGTGTGGTGCAGATGGAAATGAAATTCAGAGGACTTCTAGTGTGTGGCAGTTTGCAGGTTTGAGTCAGCTCATTGTGAGTCAACAGCATGTTCCCTCCTGAACTGAGAAAAGCTAAGGTGACAGACAACAAAGCGAGTTCCTTGGACTGTTAAAAACACAGTGAAGCACCCAGATGACAGTATCTGTCAGGAAACACACTCAGTCCCTGTCACTATGCAATGCTTTGAAAAAGACCATCTTTCTTCATGATATGAATTCAAATATTCTTTTCTCCATACAAGAAACACATGACTCCCATCACAGAGGAATGAGGACTCTGCTCAGTCATATTTCACCTTTAGTTTTTGGAACAGTTTGTACGATGACTTTTTACATGCGTGTAAGTTTAAAGATATTTCTGTCACTGACATTCTTGCTGTCACATTAATCTTTTAATTATCAGCCTCATCTCTGCCAACAGAGAAGAACAGGTGGAGCAATCAATGGGTACAACGAGGGCATGACAATACACCTGTTTGCAACAATGGAGGGTGGTGCAAAGGACAACGTCCCTTTTTGAAGGATAATGGTTTGTCTGCATTTACGGTTTCCACAGCAGCAGCAGCAGTGCCTTCATGATTACACCCCACCGGGCCTCTCACTGTGTGTGTGTGTGTGTGTGTGTGTGTGAGAGAGAGAGAGAGAGAGAGAGAGAGAGAGAGAGAGAGAGAGAGAGATAGGGTGGGGGGGAGGATGTGTGGCTGACAATATGAGGAGGCTCACGTGACGATCTTTTAAATTCCTGTTCCCCTGCAACGCAATTTGTCAGAGTACGAATGCCGTGTGCCTGGCTCGCTGCTCTTACGCATGTCTGTTCATTTTTTGGGCACAGAAGCCACAAACCAGGACTTGACCGCTTGAAAACCTTCAAGCGACGCTCCGCTCTCTTCATCATGTTGTTCTTACAGTTTTGAGCTCGCTTGTGTATTTTGGTTTTCCTGCTGAAGCGTCTGAGTTGCCTGGTACCAGCGACAGGAGGAGGAGGAGGAGGAAGAGGAGAAAGAGGAGAGGAAATCCGAGCAGAAAAGGAGAAGAATGCAACGTTTGACTGCTGCTCGTGCGTTATTTCTGCACCGATAAGGTGATTCAAACTGCGCGGACAGCGGGAATACAACACATTTTAAGATTTTGTTCTGTTCAATGCGCGGCCACTAGAAAGGAAAGGGAGGAAGGCGCTGCTACGTTGCAAGTCCGGGATCATCACCTATAAAGACCCAAGACAGTCCACGACCTGCAGGGTATCACCCTAAAAGCCCGAGGAACGATGTCATCTACGAAAGTCAAGAAGGATAAGGAGATCATAGCGGACTATGAGACCCAAGTGAAAGGTGCGGTGTGAATGTGATGTCTGTGTCCGCTCAACAAGAGCCTGTTTATCCTCCTCCATGTTTGTGCTTTTCTTTTTATTCGTGTGTCATAGGTTAGTGCAATCTTCCGATTTAGATTTGACTGCATATGGTGTTCAAACAGAGAGCAGTGACAGCCCCCCCCCCCCCTTCATGGCAGGTAAACCGTGACAGTCAATCCAATGACAGAGCATCAGAGGGAGAACCACGGTTTTATTTTCCTCTCTCTCGTGTGCAAAGGTTTCTTAGATTAATTCATCAACACCCAGAAGGGTTTCTGTGTGCTGAATTATGATTCGTCATAATGTGGTTAGGATCGTGGTTGTGCAGCTTGATTGCTGGGTAAAATGATCCCTGTGTTGAAATCAGTGCAGGATACAGGACTGGCTTATATTATTGCACCTCATTCTTTCACATTTTGGGGCCTGTGTTTGGTTTACTGTGGCTGGTGTGGGGAGATATGTTGATCAATGCATTCAAGATGTTGATCAATGCATTCAATACATATTCCTTGTACACATTCAGTGTCTTATAATGTCAAGGTGCCTTTGATTCATAGTCTGTTTGACACTCTGTGGCTTAATGTAATCTTTTTAAAAAATCCTTTTCCATACTCTAAAGTAACTTCACCTTTGGTATGATTTTACTTACTATTTTAGAATCCTAATTATCTCAAACCAGATTATAAACTGATGGTTTAGCGATATGATTTGGTTGTAAAAGAGTCTCATTAGTGAATGATGAAACTGGATACAGTGAGATGCGGTCAACTTGACTGTATTGGTTACAGTCAGTCTATGATGATGACTGTGTTGATTATTTAAAAATATTTAAGCTATGTGAAGAAACAAGATGATAAATAATGTATTTGTAGGGAGCAACCTATGAAATACAGGCCACCCAAATAAACAACCTCTTAATACATAAAGTGACAGTTTATTCTGCTGTGTGGTGTAAAAATGACGGAGGCATACTTTACATACAAGCAGAGTAGACTGGTTATGGGCAGACAGTTCCCTAAGTGGAGCTGGGGTTCAGTTTCAAGGCCCTGGACCCATTACTGGCACTCTCACTCTCAGTGGTTTTACTAATGTTACGCCTCAGGGGCTTCAGCTGATCATCCCCCGAGTCTTGTACAAGTCCAGACCTTTGGATGTGTGAGCCGTCTTTGTGTTGATTGTTGTGATTCAGCTGCTAGTCCTACCAAATAGACTTTCTGTGCCTCTATAACCTTAGTTTTGTCTCTTGGCATGTGCCGGTCATTCAGAAAATTGCATGTCTTGTTTCTGCCAATATCTTATTCTGCTGCTCTCGACTTTACTCCAGGCCATTTCTTTGGTAATTCAGACATCAATTATTCATCTTAGATCTCACTGAGCCATGGGAGAATTACTCTTGTTTCATAGAGCCGGGCCCTGTGTGCTGCCTCTTTGCATTAAACGGGGCCCTTGAACTGTGGGGGTACGAAGTGAATGTTAATTTATGGAGAATGCTGCTTGTTTCTCATTCACAGCTGGTGTGTTGCACTGCCTACAGACACGGAGGGCTCTGCTCCCGACATCCACAACCTCACATCAATGGCAATGTTATGAATCGAAGCCGGCAGTGAGCGAAGCGTAATGAAATTCAGATTGGAAATTGCACCTGTCTTACTGAGTTATTGCTTTATGGTTAATGTGTACATGGCAGAAGGGGCCAAATCATCAGTGTGTCATTGATTGGTCCATAACAAGATCGCAGGGTTTCTTTATTATGTATGAGGTCTAATAAAAAAACAAAAATCACTTGGTTTCAGCAACAAAGAAGAATGCTGCCAGTACTTTGGCTAAGGTGAAATATTGTTCTCTTAAATATACTGCCTGCAAGTGTTATAATATAGAATTTACTTCCTTTGTTGCAGTGTAAGAAACCACTCTGCTAAAATCTTAACCCACGGTCATTAATGAATTTTTGACAACCCTTGAGGCTCGCTCCCAAAGCCGAGGTCTCTGAAAAACCTTCGGAGATGGTGTTCACTTTATTCAAGCGGTTCAGCCGGCAGATCCAGCATTAGCATGTCAATAGAGAGGGTTCATACGCTGAACAGAGAGAGGCTGACTGAGGAGCTTGAACTCTGTTTTGGAGCTTACCACCGTGTGTTTGCTGGAGAGCAGCTCTCCCTCCTCCTGTTTGCCAGTTTGAGGCAGCTTGTGAAGTGTTCCTCCCCGGGCTCAGCCATCAGCAGCTGTTTGACATTTAAGCTCCAGGTTTGAGACTGAAATATAGCTGCAGTATAAACTTCCACATTTCCTGCAGTATTTAGGAAATAAAAGTCGGTGTGATCATTGCTTTAACTAGTTGGCTTAGTTTGATAGCAGTCTTTTCCTAGATGTAACTATTGTCTGACTCAGACACGACCACGACAGTCATTACCCGCACTGACACCAATACACCCACGCACAAAGACGGGCATACAGAAAGACAGGCACATAGTGTTTGAGAGGACGATCAGTTTTAATGTGATGGAATTCACACAAGGCTTCATTTACTTTCACTTGTTTTTCCTGTAGGCAGGAGGAAATGAAGGCAACTGCTCTTGGAAATTGTTCAGTGTCCTCCAGATGTACTCATTAATGTCCAGCCCTTCCAGCCACACACATACACAAACACACTTGAGGTGACACTGAAAAGGAAGCAGGGCTTTTTCACCTCTGGGTTCAGGTTTCTTTTTGTTGCTATAGTTCCTTTCTGCCGGACTAAATGCAAACAAGTTTAACCTCTCAAGCAGACCAAATAAAATCCTGAAAGTAATTTGATCAACATTCATTTCCAACAGTCCTGTCACAGGCTCTGCTTGTATTTTTCCCAATGCAAACCAAAGTGTCATTTGTGCAGTAACAGTAGATAGAACGTGATCACGCACACCTTTACATTTTAAATGATTTATGATATCATGGTACGTTCTTTGCAGCTGTACATGTCAATCATTAGCTTGCAGTATGTACGGTGCCTAGTGGGGTCAGAAACCACACTTCTCACCCCTTATATGAAAATAAAACTTCAGTATGTCTGATAGAATGATCCTACTAATAACCTCAAAAGGTGAGTCAGTTTGATAAAATGCTGATGATGATTGTGTGAGACACTAGGTGTGTCTGCGTGTTTGTTGTTGCTCCAGGCTACAGACAGCTCTGCTGAGGGAGATAAACGTTAAAATGTAAAAATGTGTCCGTCAATTGATGCTAGTAATTTTGTCAAGATCAGAGCTTGTTACCATCATGGTGGGATTTGGTCAGTTAGCTATCAACATCCTGCTGGGCAACATGAAGCTGGCTGTGCAGAAACTGACATGTTGGGAGTTGGGAGAGAAATGGTCGCATTGACTCACCGGCAGCTTGTTTGGCAAACCTGCTGCTGACTGAGAGAACATTTGCAAATAACAAAAAACATCTACTAGCTATTTAGACATAACAATCTTTAGTGGGGCAGCTTGTGTATTCTTTGGTCCAATAGATTTTGGGTTTCATTAAGGGTTGGTTTGTTTGTGCTGTGGAAGTGACTAGTCAAACAAGCGGGCAGCTCAAATTGCTCTGTTGCTGAGTTAAGATGGTGTGATTTCATTCTATAAATAGACACTGAAGTGAAGTTAATAGAAAAGTTTGACACTTGATACTGCTCTTGTGTGTGTAAGATAACTATGAAGCTACCTCCAACAGCCAGTTAGCTTAGCATAAAGACTGAATACAGAAGGAAACAGGTAGCCTGCCCCTGGCCTACCAGCATCTCTAAAGGTCACTAATTCACACATCTCGTTTAGTCCATAGACTGTGTTTAATATGGACATAGTCATCGTGACTTCGCCTGAAAGATTTCTGAAGAGCCGATGTGAAGCTCATGGCTCCGGCTATCGCTACAGTTTATGTGGGTCTATGTGGGTGTTGCAGCAGAGGAAACATCTAGTGGCGAACGACTTGAGACCACCCACCTGTCACTCAAAGCAGCCATGCCCTTCATTATGCATACATTTAAGCCTTAATGTACTTTAAACAGATGAGTTGTATAAAAATCCCCCTTTTCATGAATAGGAATATAAGCTATAGAGACCTAAACTGTTTTTTGTACCAGACTGTAAACATGTTTATTTCAGATGAATGAATGCATGGGGGGTTGATGGGGATTGACTCGCTGTTGGAGTCAGCCTCAAGTGGCCATTTGAGGAAAGCAGTTTTTGACACTTCCATGTTGGCTTCATTTGTCAACAACGGAGGTTGCTGCTTGATTTAATCCACACACAAAAATGTAAATAATTGTGTTTGCACACATGTTGTACTTTTCTTTTAAAGTTTTTTTTGTACCTAATCGCATTTTATTAACAAAACTTCAGAGGAAAGCAGAAGTTTGACAAAATGTGTCTTTGTTATGGTGGTAAAAGAGGCAACATGTCTGCCACATACAATATCTTAGACTCAGACTAAGTGTGACAGAGATGACAAGAGGTCACCTGTGGCTGTTGCCAATTAAAAAAACCCAATATATTCATGTCATACTGAGCTATCATCCTGCAGTCTGCCATCAGAGTTCTCGCAACTCTGGTGATCTGCTCTGTTCTCTGTAAACTCATGAACTCATGAATGCAGCTGCCACTTGATAAATTGAGTTTGTTCTGTCTGTCTCACAAGGATTTGAGAGATAATCAGCTTTTCATGAAACTGGTGATCTTAAGACAGTCTCTGAATTTCCTTTTTTTTTCTGGTTTGTGTGCTAGCCTTGATAAAGTAGACAAAGGGTCATTTAAACAGAAACACACACATTCATTTTCTTGGTTATTTGGTGCCAGTCAGTGCATGAATTCACATCTCCTTTTATTCAGTTGTGTATGCTGAATGAATCAAGACTGTCTGGAGAAGTGTAGCTGTCAACACCATGATTGTATTAAAAGTCCAGTAATGCACTGCTGTTTGCGGGAGGACTGAAACCTAGTTACAGGGCTGTTGCACTTAAATTTAATTCAAATCAAGAGCGATAAGACTGACATACCAAGCATGCATTGAATTTGTAAGTTATTGAATGAATGGATATGTTTTTGATATACAAACCTTATTTTCTGAACCAAAATAGTAAAACTTTAAATCTGAATTTAAATAGTCTGTTGAATTTTCACCTGAGCTTTGAATACAGACAGACTTTGCCATTAGAGATTGACACTAAAGGAAAAACTCTACAAGCTCAGGTCGAAGTGATAAGAGTGTTTCGGTTCAGTCCTCAGTAACTTTATAATGTGACATTATGTAGTAAAATAGTATATAGCGTCAGCGTGCTCTCTGTACATTCAAAACGTTTGAATGGATTTTGACTGTTTGTAGTTGTTTTCTTCCTAAATGCCACAATTTTAAACTGTTATTATTTTATCAATAAACAAAAACGTTTTTTTTGATCGTGTCAAAAGCTTCACAATGTGACAGAGGTCATTAACCGGCAGTTCAGTTGCTCCCTTTATTTCCTGGCAAAGAGAAAATGACAGGAAATTATGAAATGATTTGGCTTTGTTACCCAACAAGTATCCATGGTGAGATGAAGCAATAGTTGATACAAAAAATAATGAATTAATAAACAACTTCCTGCTGAGAGACTGTAACCTTAGAAACAGAGAAAACAGGGCAGTTGTGTAAAAATAACCCCCCAACGAGAGGATGAAGTAATTAGTTAAGTTCTTCTAGTGCAGGCTTGGGACCTGCTAAATTAACTTTATTAGGCACCTGTGAAGTGGAGGTCCCACTATAAACTTTAGATAATTAAAGAGTGTACCTATTTGCGGCTCACAAATCCCTCTCACCCACCACTGTTGGTAGAAATAGAAGCAAAAATGGCACAGGCTCAGTATTATTAGGAGCGCAAAAAGGAGTGGCATTTTGTTTTATCTGCTTTAAGTATTAATTTACTGTAAGGCTGCTAATGATTATTTGAAATGTATTAAGTTTATTTATTTAAAACCACAATCTTCCTCAAAGCCCAAGGGTGTGTCTTTGAATTGCTAGTTTTGTCTGACCATCAGTCCAAAACCTGAAAGATATTCAGTTTATTGTCACATAAAGCTGCCAATCTTATATGGTATGTAGCTGATACAGTTTACTGTAATTTGCAGAATATGAAGTCAGAATGTGCAGAATATGAGGAGCTCCTTTGGTTGTGACTCACCAGAGTTTTTAAAACTATAAACTCTGCTCACTGTTTCACCTACTCGAGCCGATGAAGAGACGTCCTTGGTTCATAAATGCATTTAAAACTTCCAGTGCATTTGTAAATACCATATGCTGTGGGAGTATTTATTTTAATTTGAGGCAACCAGAAGGAAATAGTGAAATGAGTTTGAGTGCTTTGATCAGTGGACACCTTGTCAGCTTTGCAATTGTATACCACGTCTCAGTGCATACATCCCTACGTGCAGCCTCACTCTATGCTGCCAGCCGTCCACATCCATCAGACTGCACCACTCCTCCAATAAGCTGCTCCCTGGGGACTGGTGCACGCCTGTGTTGCCATGGAGACACCTCTCAGCCTGGTCCTGCCGTCCTGGATCCTGGATACAGCAGTGATGGGCAGCGAGACTCTCAAAGGGCGTGTTTCCGCTTGGAGTTTTACATGCTCGGGCTTCTCTGAAGCGGCAGACTCGTGCGACATGATGACGATGCAGCCGATACAGAGGAAGTCTGGGACGAATTTCCTCTACTTGCATTTGCAGAGCAAAAACTGATCGTTAATGTTTATTTTATTGTCATCAGGAGTGTTTTTTTCCTTCAAAGCAGTGCGGCTGGAGGTTTATTACAGTTTAAGAGATTCAATGAGCTGTTTATCATCTAGCTCATTATCACTGACAGGAAGCAGTTGCCTAATGGCGTTCATTTTCAATAAGAGACTAGAAGGTAGTGGAAAAATTGCTTGAGACAAGCTCATTTGATTGATTCTTAGGTTGACAGAACAGCCAGTGGAAAATCCAATAAACCAGCAGATAATTAGGAAGTAGGATTAGGAGTGAGGGACGACCCAGAGACTGACAGCTGACATCTTGCTGTAGGACGCTCCGTCGGTTCACCTCTGCTCTGCCATTGATTGGTCTCGGCTCCTGTTGTCTTATCTTTGAGTACATGTGCTGCAGCAGCCTGGCCTAATGAGGGAACAGCAGAGAGACAGAAAGAGAAGAACCTGCACTGACATCAGGAGTATGCCCTCATGAATCCAAAAATTGCATTAATCATTAGGGATTTAAAAAAAAGAACAGAGAAGTAGGGGGATTAGTTCAACGACTGGAACTTGTATTATAAGACTCAGTGCAAGGCACAGAGAGAGAGAGTGAATTAAGGTCTGGATAAGGGTTGCGTTTGGCTGTGTGTCTGCTTTTCTTGTGAATTTGGCTCTGCAGTGTAGAGCCCAGATACTGCAGAGCTGACTTGGGGATTAGGTTAGTGAAATTTGGCTCAGAGTGGCTTTTGTCTTGTGTGTGTGTGTGTGTGTGTGTGTGTGTGTGTGTGTGTGTGTGTGTGTGTGTGTGTCTGTGTGTCTGTGTGTGTGTGTGTGTGTCTGTGTGTGTGTGTGTGTGTCTGTGTGTGTGTGTGTGTCTGTCTACACACAGTGTGTGTGTCTTACTGCATGGTGATGTGAACGCCTAAAGATGTCATTGTCAAAGTGTTTAATACCTTCTGAGGCTGGTTATGATTTATAATTTATCCCCATTACACAGAGACATGTAGTTCTTACCTCCACAGTCATTGCACCAGTATCCAAAAACATGAAGTGGAATCTGTACTTCTCATAGATTCAGTGAAACATTGACATGCATGCTAAACGTGACTGCAAAATCTGTAGAGCAGACATATCCTGTCAAACCCATCAATATGTAAGATCAATTTTAGCGTTATTGCCCCGCAGTGAAGTGATCCATCCCTCCTGTTCCTTCTCTGGCAGCTTAAACAGCAGACTTGCATTAAAACGCTGCACCAGTACATCACCACTGGTCTCCTGAATTAAGTTCAGGGGGGGGGGGGGTGCAGGTTAATTTGTATGAGATAATAAGAAGTGACTTGTTCTAAGCCCATTAATGTATCCATAATACATCAGAGCCAATGATACCCTCTATGTGCTGAGGAAAGGTCAACAGTCAGTTTTACATCTGTAGGGGAAGTTGTTGACAAGTTTTTGCACTAAGCTGCATTGTGCCTGAGGGAGACAAAAACACAAAACATTACAGATATTGTGAGTTCTGTTGATCAGAGCAACTCTCCCCATCTAGGTTATAAAATGTTTGTAGTTTTGAGAACAGAGGCTGAATTCAGCTCGAGCAACAACGGATTTCTACAGTCAGTAGAAACTTTTCAAACCCCACATACTGCATTATCAGTTTCTGTGATGTCCATCTGCATTGTCCAAACACTCAAACATATCTTTGACATGTCACCGATCTCTAAATATAACACCTTGCATGAGAATTGAGATGGAGGCTCTCATTGGATGCATCTGGTCTCTGTGAACCAAACTTTGTATAGATATTTAGCATGAGGTGAGTGTTCAGTTCACAGACAAGTTTGGGAGGAGTGCAACTCTAGTGTTCAGTTCATTCAACCTTTGCTAGAAACATCACCATACGGTGCTTTAACACAGCTGCCAACACAGGGTTTTGTCTGTGAGGGTCAAAGGTCAGGAGTCTTCAACATCCCACTATTGTTTTCAGAGGGCTTCCTGTGTGTCCACTGTGCTTTCAATTCCTGTCCTTTTAAACGGTGAAGGGGAGATTATGTTGTGGAGCAGGTGTCCAGTGGAAGGGGACGGGCTCTTCATGATGATATATACTGTCTGCTCTCATAATGCGTCATATACAGAATATGTCATACTGAACGTTGTGATTTACAGAGCGGCAGCAATGGAGGTAATTTTTCATTGCATGTAACTGAACTGGTAGCAAAAAGGGCAAAAATGGCAGAGCAGGAATCTAATTGTATTGTACTGTCACAAGTTCCTCCAATATAGGCTGTATAAAAGTATCCTTGAAACAAATAATTTTGGCCTTAATATTAGCCATCAAGGGTTTGACCATATTCCAGCTGCTCCAGTCTCACCCCCCCCCCCCTTTCTCTCTCTGCCTAACTTATATCTCTGTGTAGATGCTTGCGCAGAGCTTACGCAGAGCCTTAAGTATGGTTTGCCAAGCACGTAGAGAGCTGCATATGTGCCGAGCACCTCCAGAATAATGTCACTACGCACCTGCACCGCAGACGTTTGATTGGACATCAGAGCTAGGAAATAAATTTTTTGGACAACTACCATCACATCCTGTTCCAACAACAACACCTTTATTAAATCTAAGCACAAGAGCTCCTCCTCATCATCCAACTCTTCCATGTTTCTTTCCAGCCCTGGAGTTTTGTTGGGCCAAACTTAAATGGAACTATTGAATCACGTTTATCACATAAATTAATGACCACCTGACAAAGGATTTGAAAACCGCGAGTCCAAACCAAAAATAAATAACATGCTAAGCACAATCCACTGCAGTACTATGTGTGCCTGCCGTGTGTGAGAGGTGCCGGCACATAACACATAGACACACAGCCGCAGGAGTATAAATCAAGCTGAAAGTGGGGCATCCATGTTTAGCATCTTTACACAGAAATGTGTGGGTTTAAAGCCTTGTTGCATGTCAGAGAGGAATGAAGGTATGATGTGGTGGCTGTATACTGAGGTTATGTATAGATCATATAGAAAATGTGAGGTCTCTAATATCATACATAAATCTTTTTAAAGGCACTTGATGCGTTTGAACCAGTTACTATTCTTGAAAGCAATTAAGGCATGTCGTGCGTCAAACTACTCACTGTGTGTTTTATCTACGCTGTAAACGCTGATCTTTTTATTTCTTCACTTCATGGTAGCAAATCGGAGCAGAATCAAATACGGACATCAGAAGGATTTCTTTAGTCAAGGAGTGTAATAATAGTGCACAGGACTTATGTTGGTGGTGTTTAAAAAAGAGAAACAATCATTTTCACTTTAGCTTCAGGCCGACATTTACATTCTCCTGAGATTGTAAAGAACCACAGAGGGGTCCCTCACTTTGTCTAAACCGCAGCCAGTGAAGCAACTCAAAGAGCTGGGAATACTTAGGGAATAATTCTCCAATTGCTCATGGTTTCTGAGAGGGAAGGGCACACTACTGGTGTGCGTGACCTATTTTTCCAAACTCATCTGATAAATGTAGTGCTGCAGCTGCTGGTTCAGAGTTCCCTTTTCGTGAAAGACTGTTTTCAAAAGTCCTCCCTGTCACTCATGCACATCGGTGTCACATTTTCCTGGGGCACTTCTCTCGGCTCGCCTGCTTTGCCACTGTTTTTCTGTTTTTCTCTTTTACAGAAAAATAACATAGAACAAAAAAAAACAAACACTGCATGCAGGGAACGTAACTGCATGTCTGCGACAGCCAGTCATTCCTGTCAGGACTGAATCAGTTAAGTGGTATCCCTCCCATGAGCTCTGGTTCCGGGCTCCCACTAAAAACGGAGTTTTAAGCTGTCAGCGCTGGAAGGGAGAGGGAGGCCCCCTGGATGAAGTGGAGGGCTGGGACAATGGTTAACCACAGAGTGAAGCATGCCGCTCGAGGCTGAGGCCAGGCGGCACGACATCACAGGGAAAGAGAAGGCTCGCCCCCAAGACATCACTGTTTCAGTTCTAAATGGCAAGCTTCCCCATGCAGTGAGAGCCTGCATATATCCACAAGGAGGGCTTGGCTGACCAAATTACACCCTCAGCAGCAATGGAAACACAGTCTGTGTCACTGCAGCGGTTTCACCATTCAGTCAGCAGTTCATCTGCCATGGCTCGGATATGTATAAAATCCATCCTTAGTCCTTGTTTTTTTTAGGGTTATAGCTTGCGATGACTCAAGATGTTGTAACTCAAGATGTTACAACATGCAGTGACTTACATTAAGGAAGTTGCTTTTTTCCATTGCTGCGTTCAAGTGCTTTACCACGCAGACCTTTTGAAGGCGGAAGTAAAGACATAAATACAAAAAGTCCTTTTGAGTGGAGGAAAAGCTTGATAAGCTGGTAAATAAATTCTGTGCAAAGCATCATGTGATAGATTGCGTATTAATTTGTATTTATTGCTTTAAATAAAGGAATTCAACATTTTCCAAAGAAACCTAAGATAAAACACGCTTTTGTTTTTCCATCACGCTGTTTGTCTGATGAATTGCTGAAGATAACGAAAACACTGAAAGCAAGACCCATGATGAAACCACCTCTGGATGTGCTGTAATCTTGAATTCTTGTCATTTAATTCTGCTGCAAGACTTGACTCAGGAACTGCACCGAGGCAAATCGTGTTTGTATGTAACAACAAAGCGTCATTTTGGTTTCTAATAAAAGTTGCTCATTAGTTCAGGAGCTTTCTTTCCTCTTGAGAAGTGACACCACTCATCCTGTTTGCAATCGCTTCTTCCATCAGGATGTGTTTCTGTTCTGCTAAATAGGCCTTTCTCTGTTCCTCAGCAGAGGCATTATTGTTGCTGATGACAGCACTACAAAGAGGAATCAGGTTTCTCTCATGGGTTCCCACTGGCATGAAGGATCTGTAGTCTGCCTGGCAGCATCAGGTTCCTCTCGAGGAGAAATGTTACTCTTGTACTCGCTCCAAGTGGGAGAATGCATTAGCTTCTAATTAAATCAGTTTTATCTCCACAGTAGGTCCACAGGTATCATACAACATGGTTCATCTTACAGATTGGCATGGAGCCTCACTGGTCCTTCCCAGTCTCTGCTATAGACGCTTGATGTTGCTGCTGGTCTGAAGGAGTGAAATGAAATAGCTGTGAATAACAGCATTTACTGATTGTTATTTGCGTTAACCAAAAATGAGATATACCATAAGATTATTGATGATTGATTTACCAGCCCTGCTTGGCTTGTGTGAAGGTTTTTCTCTGTGTGACGGTGACATGTAGCATGTTGTCCTATAATGCATCTCAGGTAACGTAAGACAAGCTCAAGCTCTTCACATATTTCCCACAGGATAGTGCTCACTGCATCAGTCCCATCTTAGAGGGTTGATCAAAACGATGTTCTTTCAATTGATTATTACTGTGTCAATCTTTAGGCAGCATTTTTCTCAAGATTGGCGTTTGGTACAGAAGTCATTACACAGCATTTTGTTGCATGCTGTGTCACCATGACAGATTTTGAGGAAAACATGCTTCACAGTGTTTCTTGAGTATTTTCTTATTTTTCTGTTAGTGGCTGATTGATCAATCTAAATTGTCTTATGTGTCATATTTGTCAATCAACATGATAAACCTGCACGGTTTCATTAAGTGTCAAAGCAGAAAACCGTCCTTCAACATGAAATGAGTACGTGGAAGACAAATACCTCAGAAAAATGTTCTTCAAGGGGGAAATAAAGACAATACACTTCATAATATGCTTGACAGGTTGTTAATGACCAAGGCATGCTGTAACAGCAGCATAAACAGTCGACTCACCATTTTTGTTTTCTGTTTTGTTGGACAGAGATCCGTAACCAGCTGGTGGAGCAGTTCAAATGCTTGGAGCAACAGTCTGAGTCTCGTATCCAGGTGCTGCAGGACCTGCAGGAGTTCTTCCGCCGCAAAGCAGAGATTGAACTGGAATATTCACGCAGCTTAGAGAAATTGGCCGAGAGGTTCTCCTCTAAGATCCGCAGCTCCAGGGAACACCAACAGTTCAAGTGAGTTTCCCTCGCTGCCGTTCAGCCACTTGCTGATGAAACGGTGTCTGTGCATCAGACAGGTTGTGTGAAAAGCAATTGGTTTGGTTACATATCTTTATTTATGCTTTCCAAATGAATGCTAGTCTAATGAAAAATCTGAAATGCTGACCTGATTTGCATCTCCTCCTATTTGCACCTTCACTAAAAAACTGCTATTCTTTACTGCTATTTGATCGATATTCAATTATAGCACATTTTAAGGAAAAAAAAGAGTGTAAAAATATAGATCAAATGTTTTTTTACCCAAAAAAAGTGCAATATATTTTCTCAGCCCTGAGTTATGACTTGCAGGAACCCAGGGCAAAATATAGCCCACAAATGACTCACCACTGCTCGATAAGCTTATTGCCATTGGCACATTAATAACTAAAGGCAACTCAGCAGCATATCAACGACTGGACAGTAAGAAGGCATTGTCTAGTTTAAGTTTAAGTGAGTAAATCTGAGACAATAAAAGTAATGGGGACAAAAATTAGATTTTGGGAAAATGAGGGGGACGTGTGTAGCTCATCCTCTGTGGAAATTAGGCCCTCGTTAGCTCGTTGTAGCTTGAAAGCATATTAGTTTTCCTAAGTGTTGTTTACTTTAACTAAACTGTTTTTCTGTTCGGTTTAAATGTATTTTTGTAAAGCTACTGTCCCCTTTTCCTTTCAACGTGTACCAGACCACAGGGATGTGTATGCCAAGTGACTTTATCCTCCTCTAAACACTCACTATTTATAACCTGACTGTAAGACCCAGCCCTGCTGCTAATCACAGTGCCTTGTTTGATTACAGTGCAGAACTACACAACAAAACTCTCCAATATGATTATGTACTGTAAGAAAATATACATTATTAAAATGAAGCTCTCTATGACATCTTCAAAGGTCGACTGGTTCTGGCATGCTGATAAGGATGCAGTTCATTAAAGAAGTTAAATACTTTTGAGGGCTGCACATCACAAATCCAATGCACTCAGTGATGTAGTCTCACACTTAACTTCATAGAAGGAAGCTTTGAGTGAAGCTTTGTGCTTCATTATGTTTTAGAATTGCATCCATTATGTACAAATATAGCATAGTCTGCATCAGACAGAAACCTGTGGCGGTGGATATTAATTTAAAACTATGTGATTTATCCAAGGAAGGAAGTTATCAGTGAAAACAGTCAGTGTTATTGGTGCTGTATGTGTGTGCTTGACTGTTGGCGAGATGGATCTTTGTATTTGTAGGTATCACTGTATTACTGTAATGTTAAGGACTAACAAGGATAAATTAGTTGTCATGGATTAAAATGTTTTTAAGAGTGCTCAAAGTATCAACAGTTTATTGTACTAAATCTTGTAAAATGATTTTGGAGAATTATGTATAGTTATAGTATATAGTAAATCATTTCCTATTACTTTTACTTGATTTGATTATTTAACATGTACTATTTTAATGAAAGAAAGTCTGAGTCTGTTGAGAGAAATATAAAGCCAATGGTGAAGTACAAAGGCCAAAGCATAAATGGATCTTATGAGTGAAGGTAACAATAATTAAGTCCATTAAAGGTCATCAGCTCAAAATCAGCTCACCCGTAGCCTTGACCCATTTAGATTTGCAGCTCGAGAAACACTGAAGAAAAAGAGAGATTGTCTGCACAGAAATCACCACTATCACATTGGTACATGACTCACACAAGGCATGAAATTAAGCTCTGCCACTCCTAAAATGAAGCACCTCGGGCGAAGAGGCGAGTTTGATTCAGTCTGGAAACTAACCCAGCTGTGATCTGGCAGCAGATCTCCAACATTAATCTACACCAACATGTAGTCTTAACTCCAGCTCTGATTCTTGCAAATGGAAACTGCAGGATTGCAATTCTAACATTTTCATATTTTGAATCTTGAAATGCCTAATATGAAGAGGCCTGTCTGACTCTCAAATGCTCACTGGCCTGCTGCATGACAATGTTTTGCAGGACCCGGTTATCGATCATGTGATCCACATAAACAGATATACTTGCGCATCCATCCACGAGAAGCCAATTCACCATATTGAATGATGATTCAAACTGCAGAGAAGTGAGTTTATTTATGCAGATTATTTAATGTGATTTATAAATGCCATCTAAGTGGGTTACAGTTATTTTAACAAACCTGGTTTGAAGTTTGGAGAAATGTGCCTCCCAATTCACTGTTCATGTGTAAATAAAAAGTCACTGTCGGCTAATCAAAGTACTTTTACTTGAGTAACACGTTTTGGACTTCTTGACGGTAGACATAGAATAAGATCATGTAGAAGTGTGTGGATAGGATGTACACTAACTGTATGTAGGAGAACAATGTGTGTGTGTGAAGTGGATGAGGATTTGACTGCATAATTGAGTCCAGATGTGTTAGAGGAGGTGTGCTTCCCCCTTTGGACTGTACAGTTGACACCTTACACTGCCGAGATCATAGCAGGCTGCAGACAGCAGTGCAGTGACGTGACAAAGGCCACACACACACACACACACACACACACCTACACACGTCCACAGTATAGTGACCTAAATGGACAACAATGTATCACACTTTTAATGATTGTCTTTTTATGCGACGCCCTGTATATTGAACTTAATTCAGCATAAAGAAATTATTTTAAATATATTAATTCACATAATGTTTAAAAATATGAAACAGTTCAACAATGTGAGCTAAAGAGCCAAACTGAAGGAGTGACAGACCACAGAGGAAGTGTGGGTGGGCGGCTATTACACTTGCTTGACATGTAATCATAGCTAAAAGTCTGTGTTACGTGCCATCCATACCACGCACACACTCTCTTATGTATCAGAATGAAAACTTTTATACTTTTTCCTGCTTAAAGCGTATACAGGCTACATTAAATGTAAACTGGTGACTATTTTGTCCAAAATGAGTTCATTAAGCACAGACATTGATTGCACCATGTGCCTATAACTCCAGGTCTGAGCAGGCAGGCAACCACAAATCCTGGTAATCAGCTGTGACATGCTCTGTACTGTGCCTGGCCTCCCACTTCAGTGCAGTTATATTTTAGGTAGTTGCTTTTGATTTTGTCTGAGTTATCTCTTACTCTGTATTTCATACCACGTAGCAAATCTGAACTATATCCTTTTCCTGTGACTGTCATTCATTGCAGTAAAGGCTATGCTCTGTGAACTCTGTGTTGCACTGCTGATTTATACCTTTATTGCTTTAAGCGACATCCAAAACAGAGCAATACGATCTTGACCAGGACAGACTTCCATATGTGCTGGATCACAGCCTACAGTCTGCTGGCTGAACCCTCCCAGAGCAGATTCATTAGCAAGCTGAATGCCACAGTGATTTACAGCGACTGCAGCTACAGCTGCACCGCAGCAACCCGACCAAGGATCATTTTGCTTTTCCACTTTACCTCATTTGCCAAAGTAAAAAAAGACACACTGAAGGGTTACTGAGATGCTCCATGCTGCAGTTGCTGTGCGAGATAGTGCACCACTTCCTTTCTCTTACTGGTCCACAGTTCCTGAGAGACAACAGCTAACTTGATTATATGGAGCAGATATTTCAAGGTATATCATGGACGTGATTATAATTTACCACATCATATTAGAGTGGATTGGTATCATCTGTCTCTACAGACATATTCAGACGTAGCACCATTAAAAAGGCAACTCATGCAATATTGATATGGAGAATAACCTGTTTGGAAGAGATAAGACAGGGCTTGTGTGTGTGTGTGTGTGTGTGTGTGTGTGTCCAAGCGATTGGTTTGGCATGAACTGGGGGAGAAAATTGTTTGGTATCTTTACAGCGCCAGATCTCCGTGCAGTATATGTGAGTTATTTTAGTTTTGAAGCTGCTTTTGCTCATTTCCATGTGATGACTTTGTTCACTTCGTGGTCAGCGTGGCACAGCTTTGAAAATGTATCATTGGATATTCCAGCGTGTTTCTTCTAAGAACGGTGTGAGGCTGCCTTTAGCATCAATACGTTTGTCTTCAAAAGAAATTAAACAAGTGTGATGCAATGCTTTAGTTATGATATTAATATGACGAATGATGTCTGCTGCATAGTATCAGGTGCTTTAATGGTGCTATGTGCACTGGCACCAAACTGTAAATGTAGTCCCATAACCATGGCTGCTCTCAGGAGCTTCGAGGGGCAAAGGGTAAAAGGTTAAACTGTTTCTCTTTAGGCCGGGTTTGTTTGAACACAGTAGTCCATTCCCTGATTGTGTCAGGTTGACAAGTCCAGCTGGTGGAAGACAGCATGTGCAACATCAAACAATTATCTGGTTTGCAGTTTGTTTTTCAGATGTTGTTAAACTCTTCCTTGACTATTCACTGTACTGCACTCTGCTCTGGCACCGTTTCTGTGCAGCTGTGCATTATTACATGTTGGCAGTGTGTCTGCTCACGAAAAAAAAGAAAAAAATGTGCTAAATGATGTGCAGATCAGCGCTGTAGCATATTGAAGCCCTGCTTGAAAACGGGGGCAAAATGAATTTCAATGGCAAAGCTGGCTCCATGTGCCCACGTTCCCCTTGTCTTTTGAAACTGTGTTTGGCTCCTTCTCCTTTTCTTTGGCTGTTTCATTGATAAGCAGCAGGCAGGCGGGGTGGAGGGGATTAAAGGCCTCCACAGAGCCGAGTCCTGGTTTGATAAATACACACTTCCTTCTGGAAATCCTGGCTGAGACACATCATAGGCCCTGGGTGATGGTGGCATCCAGTGCAGCCATGACTAAAGCATATGCACTGTTCTATATAATGCTTACTTGTTTAGGGTATGCACATTATGGAGACAGCTTGCCATCAGTGTATCCTTAAATCAAAGGATTATTGCAATATTCTCCAACCATACACTCTTTCTCTGTTTCTACATTTTAAACTGTCTCTGGGTCTCATCTTCTTCACGCTCCTCCGTGCATTCACAGATTACACTGATTACACTGTCTGGGTCTGCTTCATAGAGACAGTGAAGCAGTGCAGAACTTGTAAAAACCGTGGAGACAGCCAGGCAGTGCTTTACAGGATGAGACAGATGTAATAGGATGCCAGAAAGCTGCACTCGTCTCTCCTCCTCTTCCTTCTCACTTCTCTAGAGACTCTCAGAGCTCATTGTTTGCCTTCTGCATGTTAATGATATCCTGTGTATAAATACCGTGGGCATGGAGCCATCCAAAGCAACCCTTTTGAAGGCTTCTAGATTAATTGACCCGCAGGCTCTTAACCGATACTCGGCCTTTTAGGGTAAATCAGCCAGGAGAAGTAGGTACAGAGTAGACATGATTGAGTTTTACTGCATGCTGAAGTCGATCCTTTGTGATGCATAAGCCTCTGTCTCAGAGCCGGTATAGAAAAGATAGTGTCTGTTTCCCATAAAACAAGTCGAGGAGCTGCATTTATTACTGTGTTAAAATACTTCCAGAGATGCTGCTGGTGCACAGGCCTAAATATCAACCTTCTGCTCCGAATTCCTGTGAAATGAGCACAGCAACTGGGGAAAAAAAGATCTTGTGTCCTTTTTCTGTTTCTCTTGTCAAGACTTTAATCCGAAGCATTAAGAATATATACCTTGCCGCTTTTAGACCAATTGATAATGACTAATTATTAAAACTAATAACATTCCCATCATTGTCAGCTATACTTTGTGTTTACTGCCAATCAGGAAATGTTAGCATGCTAAAACCTTAAACTAAGATGGGGAACATGACACACATTATACCTGCCAAACCTCAGCATGTTAGCATTGTTATTGTGATTTCTTTAGCTCATGGCATGGCTATGCTTAACTGAAGTCCTAACATATCTCCAGAGGCATATCATATCTAAAAGGAGTGACTTAAATTTACTGTGATGACCTTTTAACTGGTTATGAAACTGTCCCAAATTAATACTGATGCCTCCATATGACCTACTTAGGTAAACATCAGCGAGAAGATTGGCTATTTCTACATAGTTTGTTTTCGGTGCCGTTGGGTCAGATTCCGCCCAAAATCAGATGAAATCATGCAGGTTCACCGGAGCTCCTTCAGCTCAGACTCCGGCAGCCACCAGCCCACTGCAGACAGACCCAGATCCGGCTTCTCTGCCGCCTCCGACCTGCAGTCGGAAGCTCCGATGGGAGGGGGAGAGCTCCGGAGAGCGGCTCCTACTCCGGCCAGGAGCTGAGCTTTGAACCTGAACCAAAACTGCACAGGGCAGACCGTCACACCCGGCTGCAGTAAAATGAGAGGGTTTCTAAATGGCTTCTGGTGCTCAGAAACACTACTGCTTTTGTCCACAGGGACCGCCAACATCAACACAAAGTGAAAGTTTCTGGAAGTAGCTTTAAGCAGCAGATTTAGCACTAGTGTTACATTGGGGACTTCAAACACCTTTCACGATCGGAGGAGGGCCGAGGATTTACCTGAAGAGTGTTTGGATGGAAAGCTAAGGAGGATAAAAAGGGACTAAAATGGGCCTGGTTGTGCTTAGGGATGTGATGAAGCATCTCTGACCACTTTTGGGGATTAGCAGAGAGTCAAGGTGCTTATCCGTAAACCTCTCAACCACAAACCACAATTATACACCGAAGAGCTGCATCCCTTACAGGCAGATAAGTTAGTCAAGCAGAACTGGTACGAAATGAGGGATGGTGACTGAGACGGTAGAAATAGGCCATCCCAGAGGAGTAAAGGACAATATGCTCTATGTCAGTGTTGTTAGTAAAACCTAAATCCTACCCATTTTTTGCATAGTCTGTCATCTGGGTTCATCTCACTTTTAAGCAGTAAATGAATGTTCAATTTAATCATTTTATTATTACCTCTTGATTGCAAGACTGAATCGTGGCGTGAATTTATGGCTGGATTATCTCGGCTCTTTCAAATTACCATTGGGTTTTGGTAATAGCAAATTAATTGACTCGCTTTATGACATCTCAGGACACCATTCTCAATGTAACTTTAAAGAAGCGGGCCTTGTAATAAATGGATAGATTCAGTTTTCTACACATGCCATCCTGTTTTCTGCCCCTCACTGATGTCATGAGAACTATGTGCTGGTGTTTGTGCCCTGTCAGCCTGATGTAAGTGTGTTTAGCGGCTGAGTTAAGTAAAGGAATAATGGGGTAAGCACTCTGGAGTAGCTAGATATCAACTTCATTAGATGTGATTAGCATAATGGAAGCTCTCTGAAGGAGGGCTCTTTGATGTTGGTGCTGCTCATCTCTTTTTCTCTACTAGTGAAACCCTATCCCCTGCTCTGGCTCTCTCCCTCCTTTGCTCTCATTTCCCCTTCTCTCTTTGTCTCCTCCTCAAGGTGGATCGATTGATTAATACTCAGATAGGATCCAGACAAGGGTATGGGTTTGAGGGGATTGTGTGTGTGTGTGTGTGTGTGTGTTGGTGGTTCTATGTCTTTGCGCCTTGGTCTTTCTATTTGAGATCACCCGCGGCGGAGACAGTTTAAACTGATTATGCAGCAATCAGGGTCCATGACTCTGTGCACCATTATGGTCGCCAGCATTATACATTTACAACAGTTGATGCCTAACACACTGTACTAAGATGGTAAACACGGTTAACATTACACTTGCTACACATCAGCATCCTAGCGTTGTCAAAGTTTCAAAGCACTGCTGTGCCTAAGTATAGCCTCACAGAGTGGCTGTTGACTCTTAGTCCTGTTTAAATGAGCTTTTTTGCTATTATGCTTCATGAAACTGAGAATTGAAAGCAAATGACGATTAAAATGCATCACCAGCTATTCATATTATGACATTCTAACAGCCCTGTATTTTTCTTGCTTTTTCAGGAAAGACCAGCACCTGCTGTCTTCAGTAAACAGCTGGTACCTGGTGCTGAACCAGACGAGACGAGAGAGCCGTGACCATGCCACCATCAGCGACATCTACACCAACAATGTCATCGTCCGCTTGGCCCAGATCAGCGAAGACATCATCCGCCTGTTCAAGAAGGTCAGTGAAACTATCATCCTTCCCTCATTGTTTACTGCTACTCTCTTATCACCAGCGTCTAGCGCACAAACTGTCAGAGTTAGAAGGACAAAACAAATACCAAGCAATGTGCTTGAAGCTTTCATTTGCTGAACTTTGTTATGCCTTGGTGTTGCTATAAAGTTGAACTTGCAAGGTTCAAGTTGCAGCAGCTAAAGTGAAAGCTACCTCTCTACTTTTTGGCTTTATTTTGGCCTCAGCATATTCAGTGATGTTAGCTTAAAGAAATGTAGTACCCCTCGCCCCTACAAGTGTGAGCAACATCTGGCTCACTGTCAGCACCTAGCAGAGACGACTGAGGTCTTAACCAAACATCAGAACCCTGTTTTCACCTTGCAGGCCTTCCTGTAGGTGAGCTGCAATCTGCTTAATCGGTTCCATTCAGATATTACTCTGTTTGTGTGTATGTGTTTGTACATGTGCAGCTGTGTGTATGTATACTTGTGTGGCTGCAAGCCAGGCCAGTGTTTGTCAGAAACTGTGCCAGAGCTGAAAAGAGAGAAGCACTCCGACCTTTTTAAGTCAGGTGCCCTCAGGTAGTTGATTCTATATTTGAATGTATGAATGGATGGCTCCCATGCTGCTTGCCCGGCAGACATATTGGGAGCCAATAAATAATGCATCAAAATGTCATGGAACTCATGACACATACACATGAACGAGCTTCGGATGATTGACTGTTGGACATGATGAGGTGATCAAGGACAGAGATTCCAGCTGTCGACGACAACTTGATCAAGGTGTCGTTTAGCATATAAATGACAAACAAAACTGTGACTTATAGTGGGAATGTTTCATATTAATGACACATTGTAATTATGAAGTTATGGTCAGTATGTTATGCCTTACATGTGTAGATGGTGTATGGTATTGTGTTCTTCTGTCTCAAATAATGCAGGTATAGTAGTTAGGAGTGTTAGATTTGAATGTGCAGAAGGCACTGTTTCTGTTTAAATTAATTACAAAGAGAATATATTAATACATAGATGGCTGTAGGGAATGGTTGTGGCTCAGTGGATTGAGTGGGCTGTCCTTTAGGCACATGGTTGGTGGTTCAATCCCCGGTTCCTGCTGGCTACATGTGAAAGTGTCCTTGAGTGAGACATTGAACCCCAAGTTGCTCCCTGGGCACTTTGCCGTAGCTTCCCCGGTTCGTAAATGCAAAGGTCAAATTTCATGTACGTATGTGACGATTGTAATAAAGTCTACATTTTTAAACTACAGCAGGTACAACATTGCTACTTCTTTCCTGCTATGAAGGGAATCTGTTAAGAATGAATACTAACAGGTTTCTTTAAAGACATGTTACATTACGACCCGCCACATCTCTTACAGTGTGTTGCATCACAGTGGATCACTCGCTGGTTGAATCCTCCCTCCGCCTCTGCAGTACATGCTGCAGTCTGTCTCACTTCAGAGCCACTGATGCATACAGATGCCATTTACCAGCTGCTGGAGGCCTCTGTGGATATTTCCCATTTATCACATTCAGTCCAGTTCTTGTTTGAGCAGGGCGTACTGCCTGCACACCAGATACAAAGTAAAAACAACAAATCCCACCTTATTTCCTGAGGTTATTCTGTTTTTTCCTCTTTGATGAATAGTTTTGTTTCTGACTCACCACAGTAGCAAGTTCTTTTAAGCACAGTTAGCCAATTAGGGCATGGACAAACATGTTAACTTGGGGATTGGTGTGGTTTGTGTGTGTGTGTGTGTGTGTGTCAGGGAATTGCATTAATACTCGCCTTGTCCCTAACTGTATTGCTGCAGTGAGGTTTTCTTTGAACATTCATTGTTACTCTTAATGAATCATATGTGAAATAACAATTATGCATCTTGCTGAGTCATTATGATGTACCAGCATTAATGAGTCAGCTTCTAAGAAAGATGGCAGAACGTTTTGTACTCGTTGAAACATTTTTGCCGTATTTAAAAGCACATGACTATCAGCTATAGTTAGCTGCATACCAACAGCCCACCTATCTAGCATAATTAGCTGTATGCTTCAATCTCCATCTGACAAGAACTGTCATTGTTTCAACAGATTTTCTCTTTCCTGTCCATACACCTGTAAAGATGCTTCAGATCTT
The DNA here is from genome assembly GCF_004355925.1 of Anarrhichthys ocellatus. Taxonomy (NCBI): domain Eukaryota; kingdom Metazoa; phylum Chordata; class Actinopteri; order Perciformes; family Anarhichadidae; genus Anarrhichthys; species Anarrhichthys ocellatus. The sequence continues at coordinate 6,791,666 of NW_022280031.1, forward strand.
TGTTTTGCTAAATGCAGTGCATTTCACATTACCAAATCTCACTCATTACAGCAACCGGGCTTTGTGAAGGATTGTAGTTTGAAGCCTCTAAATGCAATTACTTGCTTAGCATTAAAAGTCAAACGATTAAGGGGTGGACTTTGGTTGTTACGTGGCTTGTCTTTAATAGGGCTCTGCATCTTGACTCATAGTGCAGTGTGGCCAAAGGCAAGGGGGACAGGAAACTGCGTGGGTGGAGTTGTAAAGTCAACATAAACTGCGGTAACTAGCATGGTTAGCATGCTAACAGCAGTCCAGAAATGTGTCAATTATAGGACTATAGCGTTTTACAACATTTTACTGTCAGTTAAATATGTTACTGTCCTTGCACTCACTACAGGCAATCAGCATCCGTTCTTCTCTGCTGCTTGTATTATTCTGTAGTGCAACAATCTAAACTATAAACAGTGTAGTCTCTTACTGTAGCTGGTGACACCTTCAGGCAGGCAGAAGAAAACAAAAGCCAATTATTTTACTGCAGTGACGACCCACTGACAGGCACATATGGTAGATATTTTAGACATCACACTTAATGAACATTGCTTGCAGGAATAAGGTAAAAAAAAAATCAGCATAACTTTCCTTTGTTTCTCAACATTGTAATCTCAAGTGAAAAGATTTTGTGCTGCACTTTATGTAGAAGGAGCTATACATTACATTTTGAACATTAAGAAAGCAGCAAAGAACTATTTGCATATGGGATGGCGCCCCATCCTCCAACTCTTCCACATTTCTTTTCTTTCTGTTTGCTATAGTGGTATCCCAAACATTCAATCGAAACCATCAAACTTACCTAAAGCCTATTTTACTTGATGTTTTATGTAGCTAGGGATAGCAGGATAGCTAGCAAGCTAATCATTATGTTACACAGATTTCGGTCCCCCGGCAGAGAGAAGAAATCCTAAAAAGAAATAGATAAAAGAAAACCTACAGTAAATATCCACTCTATCAAACTTACCAAAACAAACTGATGCAGAGACCCTAATGTTGTGATATAAAACTGTGAGTTTCATGATCCCACCATGACATGGGAACATTAAAGACATATTAAATGACAAATATGAATGTAATAGAAGACTAATTATAGTCACATTGTGGAGAGTAGCCCAACCAGCATGCTATTTGTGATTGTTATTGACGACGTTGGTTTTTCTATCAACCGTCCTCCACCACAACTTCCCTGCTCTGTGAAGTTAGAGTTAGAGGTGTTTGTTCTGTTTTTTAGAAGGTGTCATGTCGTCACACTTTAACATCCTGGTGCTGTTTAATTCTATCACCTTTTTGTCTTCAAATAAAATCGTTATGCTTTTCTCCCACACAAACACACAACATTATTAGATTAACTGTCATTTATTTCTCCAGCCCAGGTGTGTCACATGTTTTTGATCACAAGGCATGCTGTGTGGCGATATGACTGTGAAAAATAACTGTGTCTTCATGAGGTGTTCACTGAATCCCTGACAGTTTCTTCCAAACAAAACATATTCAATTGGCGGCAGAAAGAGATCATAGCTTAAGCAAAAATCTCCACCACTAATGATCACAGGACATTAAACGTGCATGTGGCATTCCTTGTCTTGGCTATTGAACACCAAGTAGAATGGAACAGTAAGTAAGTGTGTCAAGTAAATTTGTACATTAGAGGTACTACTAATACATTTAAAGCACAAGAACACTGTGATTGTTTGTACACTGTACAATAGATTTGTGAGCAGTATTCTCCATATTTTCATTAATTTCCTCATCCGACTGGTTTATCTTTTGATGGGCATTGAAGTGTCATTTCAGAGGAATCGTTTCACAAACTCAAGTGTTGCACAAGTGGAAATTCTGACCTGACAGTGGCGCTTGAGGAAAAAAATCAGGGAGTCATTAGGATTCATCCTCTGATGTCCTTGAATATGTCCCAAATTCAGTGGCAATCCATTCAGTAGCTGTAGAGATATTCACTATGACTCACCAAAGTCATTGTGTCAGCAAAACCGACCAACAGGTCACAGCTGAAGGCTCCAACATTATTTGTTGTCTCACCCCTGCTATTTTTGCTCGCTGTGTTTCAGAGCAAGGACATTGGGATCCAGATGCACGAGGAGCTGGTGAAGGTGACGAATGAACTCTACACTGTAAGTAATACACAGTGTCTGCTACTGATCGATGCCTCGCACCTTATCGCATCTCCGAGCTCATCCACTTCTTTTTCCTCTCTCTGGCCTTCTGACATTTTATTTCATGTTCTCTCTTTTTTAATTATCTTTTATTACCTTGCTTTCTTCTTTGTACATTTTGAACTACGTGTGCTTTCCCGCACAGAGTATAAAAGATCCAAACGTTTCCTCGTCACCATTCCACGTCATGTCCGTACGACAGTCCTGGCAGAACCTAAAACCGAGGCTTACCGTCAGCCCACCTATGCATAATATACACTCAGTTTCCATTTTTAATAGATACAGCTTGCTAAAACTAATGCAGTCAAATGCACAAAATATTAAAGTATTAAAGGCAGTATGTCTTCCATACCACATTTTGTTCGATGTATTTAAATGGGGTGTCAGCACACAGACTGTGTTGTTACAACACTGTCAGATAACACAAGTTAAGTAAGTTAACTTGAGTTAACTAAGAGTTTTTGTTTTCACCATTTCTTCGACCACTTTTGTATTCATTTTATTCTTTGATAATTGGTTAGAACTAAGAAACTGAATTGTTAATAAGGGGATTTCCTGCAGGAAACCTGGCAGATAAATGAACGTCTGTCAGGGATTAGGACATACTGTACTGGTGCGGCACTGAGCACTCTGGTGAGTTCTTATTGAGGGAGGCATAGTGCCCAAAACCTGGACGAGCTCCAGGCAACTTCAGCAGTCTTCTGCCCCCTGCGGTGAAACTGAAGAGATGGCAGAGCTGCCTTGTATAGTATGACTTATTTATTTGTGCAATGTGATGAAAGTCAAACTATCAAAGGGCAGTGCTGGCAACTCTCCCTGATCTTGCCATCTGTACATTTGGATGCTGCAAAAGATCCCCGTTATGGAGATCAAGTGATAATCAAAAGTGCGTGCATGTTCATGACATTCATTTGCATCTTGAAAGGGCTCTGTTATTGGCAAATACTTTTAAAGACTGGCCATAGTTTCTATACTCCACACTTTATGTCTTTATGTTGATAAATTAAAATGCAATTATTGGTGCAAAAGGTTGTACCTGTCAGCTATTGCCAGATTGGTTCACTGTGTATTTCAGGTTCATTGAAACACATGGAAACATATGATTATTTATATCTTTATACTTTTTGGACAATGCTGCATGGTAAAAGTCAGATGGTTCCTCTTCTCATTTTCTACTTTGCCTCAGCTGCAGTCCGGCAGAACATTTGAAATCCAAACGTTGACGTATTTCCTCGTTCTTTCTGAACATGAGGATTGTAGGAGTTGTGTGAACATTCTCAGCGAAGGTTAATAAATTGATTATTGTTGCAATAACACCAATATCTCTTCCTATGAAATTAAAGATTTCATGTTAGACATTAAACACATACCTTTCCCTTCTAATTCATTGTTTTCTCACTAACTATCCGTTGCATCGTGACCATATTTGAAGGGGGTTCCCTGTTTTAGTATTTCTTCTTGACTCCTTTCTTTTTTTCTTTAAAGGTGTTAATCATTGATTAAGGGATTGCCTCCACACTACTCCCAACATGGAGACGGCTGAGCTAGCGGCTAGCAGCTAATGGTTCTAACAGCACAAACAGTGCTGACAGAGCTAACGGTATTTACCTTTGAGGTAAATGTAGGGTGGGCGTTATGCTTCCACCACAACGCTGTGGGTTGGAGGTTTGACAATGCACAGGCAGGCATAGAAGTTATTTCACAAATGACCCTCAGGCAGCTGTAATGTTGTCTGTTGGAGGAAAATAAAGCAGTTTTTCATGACTGCACCCTTGTTAGTATTTGATTGTACAGAAATAGCTAAATCAATAGCGTGGCCACATGGTGATGGCCTTGTGGTGTTTTGAAACAGTTTTCGCTGGCTGCCAACAAAACAAATTTTGCTGAAATAAAACTGTGAAATTCCCATTTGGATCCCTGGCTGATCGGTGAGTGGTAAGACTGTGGGCTGTAGCTATTGTTCAAATATTACGCTGCAGCATGAGTATTACTGAGAGAAGAACCTGTTGTCGTTCTGGTGGCTTGTCATCTATACCAAACCTGAAATGAGAGAGGAGCAGAAGCCAGGATGTACAAGGAGCAAGTCACTTCCTGCTCTCGGCAACATGTCTTTGTGAAATTCAGTTTTCTTAGCTTTTACCTGTTTTAATTTCCTGCTGCACTGACTTAATATCCCCACTGAGATCAATAAAGCTTATCTTATCTGTCTGATCTACCACCTTGTGTCTGATGTCTGCTCTTCAGTCTCATACACGGTTATTCTTTTGTTATCAATATCGACCATATCTCCTGCAGACCTGGGTGCTGGTTCCATTCATTTACACATTTGTAGTTCAGTCATTGTTTTCTCAACAGTATTTAACAACATCTACTCACTGCTTGTTAGTGCTGAAAAAAATAAATGTCAAAATATCATAGCTGCTGTTTAATTATTGGGAAAGATCAGACCAAAAATCTTCTTTATTTTGCGCATGATTCATTTATGTGTATGTATGTATGTATGTATGTATATTTATTTATATGTATGTATATGTATAAGACCCTTTTGAAAGAGATTTGTTGCATCTCACTTGCCCTTTTCTGCAAACGGTAACCTTCATTTTTTGGTTTGACTTTGTGACACTTTTCATAATTTTTCCATGATATGGTTAAGAGCCTGTTTTCACTCTTCACAGTAGATCTTTCAAAGTGGTCAGAGAGGTGAATATTTTAACGGGGGATAAAGAGGGAAAGAAAGAAACAAAGGTCCTCAGTCAGAGTAGAACCAGGGGTGTTGTGGTTAGTCAGGGGCTTAAATGCCAAGAATATTTAGATGTACGTTGAAAAGCAGTATCTACTTCTCACCTTGCATTCATGGAAACTCCAGCCATTATCTTACTGTTGGGTTTGTTTCACCAGCTCAGAGATTGCAGGATTTAAATGGCCCATGGCTGTCGTCAGATGACTCAACTAAACACACACCTCCTGTAGACGCAGCTGAAGCTCAGTCTTTCTGCAAATGAGTTTGTGTCTTTAGCTGCAGGTCCTGTAGTCAGATGGTTCAAAGTTGGCTGCATTGAAATGTAGCACGTCTTCAGAGGAATTTGAAAGGAAACGGGTTGACCGCCTGGGGAGAAACGGTGTTAGCCTAGTTTCTCTCTTCGTGGAGTGGCAACGTCGAAGTCAAGCTTTGTCTCTGAGAATAGACTAGTGACTTTTATTCTATCTATTTATTTCACTTTCAGGTGTTTTCCCTGCAGCTTTTTGTCACTCTGTTGTTGTAGTTTTTTATAAGAGTTCCTTCACTGCCTGGAGAGGAGTACTATTTACTCAGAGCACATACAAGGGAATAAATAGAGCCACTTCAAGTTGCATCACTGGTAAATATTACTACCACAGGGTTGGAGGTCATTGGATGATTATAGTGTGACCCAACGTCAAACATGTAATTTGATAAGTAGCTCTTGTAGAGATAAAAGGAACCCCACTGCTTTAGTTCAGCACCATGAGCATTACTTACTCAATCCCAGGAATCAAAGAAATGACTGTTTATGTTGACGGTCTAACATCCTGAGGTGTTCATAGCTAATTCTATGTGCTCGAGATGTTTGAAGAGGCTGCTCACATCTGGACCTTCCTTTACGAGGCTTAAGAATGGGCTTCCAAGAGGACAGACTCTCCCAACGACCATCTGGGACGAGTTAAAGACGTAGGATGCTTCTGTCTTGTCTAAGAAGGCTTTTCTGTCACTACAGTCTTGTCATCGCCATGTTGGTGTGGGGGGTCTGAGTGTCTAAGTAGAGATCAAAGTGAAGAGGTAAATGCAGAGAACAATGTTGTCACTGCTGCTCAAAAGAGCTGAAAATGAACAAGTTTTGGGTGATGAAGAGTTACTGTAGAAGTGATGAGGCTGGGAAAGCCCCAGTTATTGGGGGTGAGGGAGTGAGTTGAAGATTTGACAGCCAAGGCTAAACCACACACAACCCTGGGCCCCTGGATTCACTTGAAATATTCCACATGTAGAGACATCTTTGTTACAACTGCATTGACTTCTAAATTGATCTTCCGGGCCACCATGAAAAAGCTCAAATCAAACCAAATTTTGGAAGGAAAGGACACGGACGGCCTTCAAAACTCTGATCTTTTCTTTTTATCTCTGCAATGTTGGTTGCATCTTGGAGGGAATATGGCATTATCAAGACAACAGTAATGCTGTTGTAAGTCAGTGTACAGGTGTTGATTGTGGTGTGTGAAGAGCGTATAAGCACACAAGCAAAAAAGAGTCTTTCTGGTTTGGCCTACAAAGAAGCTTGTTAAACCATTTATATCACTTCTCAGTCGACCCACCTTAAAGTTTCTGTGTTGTGGTATCCATGACAATTTGCAAACTGAATCGGGGCTTGTTTACAAGTCCGTTTACAATTCCCAGCAGTGGCTGCTACTACATATTTATGGCTGGCTAACTAAAAATACTAAGGATGCCATCAACTTCTACTCACTATGTATTATTGTATATAGGACTTTAACAATTATTTTCCTATTCAATTAATATAGTGATCTTTTTTTTCGATTCATTGGTTAGCCTATAAAATGTAAAAATCTGACATAGAATAGCAGCAAATCCTCACATTTGAGGATCAGAAACCATGGAATATTTGGCATTTTTGAAGCAATTAATCAATTATCAAAATAGTTGCCAATTCATTTTCTGTTCGACTAAATTAATAATCACCGTATCGCTGCAGCTCTAGTTTTGTATAAAGCATTGATATAACACCTATTTGCTCCTCTCAGTCTGTGGGCTACTGTACTTACTATCCTCTGATTTGTCACTTTTTCATAGTTTGGCAGCATCTGCCAAGCATCTTTAAATCTTGTCATTCCAGGTTATAATAACCTATATTGGTAAAATGTGGTGGTGATGATGATGATGATGATAATAAGAAGCATCATTAATGGTCAATGTTTTGAATATCTGTCATGCTCCTGCTGCAGGTGATGAAAACATACCACATGTACCACACTGAGAGCATCAGTGCAGAGAGCAAGTTGAAGGATGCTGAGAAGCAGGAGGAGAAGCAGTTCAGCAAGTCCGGAGATCTCAACGTCAACCTCCTGCGCCACGAGGACCGCCAACCAAGACGCAGCTTCGTCAGGAAAATTGAGAAGATGAAAGAGAAGGTGTGTATGAAGGATGGATAGTGTTGTGTATGTTTACGTATATGGAGCCATTCAGCTTCAAATCCCGAACCATCAGTTGGGTTTTTAGGCCAGCTTAGACATTAAGAGCTGCTATTATCAGTATTTGTGTAAGAGCAATGCATGTTATTGCTATGTTCAATGTTAAAGGGGTCGCTCATAGGGGAACCCACAAAGAATTAACACTGAAACCTGCAGTTCCTTTTCAGCTCATCTGAGCTTTGTAGCTTCTTTGAGCTTATTGTTTTGGTTTTGAGCTTTCAACTCTGTTTTTTATGTTTTGGTTAACTCTAACCAATGTCGTAACGTCATTTCTGGTCACAGCAGGCAGCTGTATTGCTCAACCCACTGTGTACGTACACTTAGACAAAGTTAGCGACCATCTGCTGAACACAGTGGCACATTACGTATTTCCCTCAGGAGTTAGTAAAGACCAAGAACAGAGCGAATAGCAGAGTGAATATTTGACTTACATCTGTCAGGTGGTCAGAAATTTGATCTGTCTGATCATGTCTGTGGGAAGTTTTGCCAACAAGTTCACCATACCAACCAAAGATGCTGAAGTGTAAATAATGAACGTGTAATATTCACAGTTATTGCAGGTTAAGCAGCTTCTCCTCAAAGCTGAATGAGTCATTTTGAAGTAACTGGAGGACCAGCTCTATTTGTTGGGTTCACATGGAGAGAGTGAGAGAGGGATAGACCAGCATAATGTCAGAAAGTCTCAGGAGAATGCTGTAGGTCTGCAGCCAGATACTCACTGAGCAAACAGCAGTACTCCCTGCCAACAACCCGACTCACTTTCCATCTTATGCAGATTTCTTCTTTGTACAAAGTCTTCTCTGCCAGCAGTCTAGGGTTGGTGGTCTCTGGAGCACCATGTACTTTAGAAGCACCCATGCATTTTTTATTCTGGATCTTCTTCTGGAATTTCTTCTCTCAAATGAAACTCCCATTATCTCTCAAGTGCGAGAAATCAAAAGGCTGTCAGAATGACAGCCTCCTCAGGCTGGTATCCTCAGAGATGCTGCTTTTCTTGGGAACTGAACACTATTTATAACACAGCATGCCGATGAGTTCTCCCTCTGCTTCTTGTTTCTAAGCTTTTGTCTCATTACTCTGCCTGCTAACAGGTTAGAGGAAGAAGAGGAAGACACTGCAGTTAATCTCTTTTCCTCTAAGCCACTGCAGAAATTTGGCATTATAATAGCTTTGTGAAATTGGGAGTGAAATGTTCATGTATAGTGAAATTTACAAACTATTCAAATAATGGGCAAAATGTCTCTGCTTTAGAACTATGATGCTTTTGTATTGTATTTGTATTGTATTTTGTATTTCTGAGTCATTGAGTTGGTAGAGTGAAACTACTTCACAAGCACAAGTTTGCAAAATCAATGTGTTTTCATTTTTCAGCACAAATGTCACTTGATGGAAAATGTTATTTTATCTATATTCTTTAGATTCTAGTAGAATTGCATGTATTGATCTGAATTCACATGGGAGATAAAGGCCCACAGATTGCCGACCATCAAGTTAAAGTCTGTTTAAATACTTTAAATGTTCTATTTGAAGGAATCATTTTACATTTTGGGAAATACACACTTTCTTGCTGGGAGTTAGATGAGAAAAATGATACCCTTTTCATGTCTGTATAGTTAATATGTAGCTGAAACCAGCAGCCAGTTAGTTTAGCTTAGCATAAAGACTGGAAACAGGGGGAAATGAGCCTGGCTCTGTCCAAAGGTATCAAAATCTGCTTACTTGTTGTTTTACGCTTGACACTTTTTCTTTTTTGTACAGATTAAAAAATATGAGTAAAGTGAATTTTCCAGATGCTAGTAGTTGGATTTTGTTACCTTTTGGTTTCCAGTGTTTATGCTAAGCTAAGCTAACCCGCTGCTGGCCCCGGCTTTGTATTTACTCAGACTCAATCTTCTCATCTAAATTTCTGCCTGAAAGTGAATAAGCATAGACACCAAAATGTCAGAATGTTCCTGTGATGCTACATATCAATAACCTCTGCTACTTAAGTGTTTAGAGACAGAATCATGACTAAAGCCTGGCTGTGTCACTTAACACATTACTATCTAGAAGCAGCTTCTCTACAGCCTGAATCTCCAGACTTACCTGCCGTCTCTGTCCCAAGGCTGGTCCCAAAGTTGCCACTGCCTGAGCGCACACTCAAACCCTCCCTACTGCTTCATTTCCCTGCACTGATGTTTGTTGTCCTCATCTACTCTGTCTCTTCTCTCCTCCCCAGAGGCAAGCCAAGTACTCAGAGAATAAGCTGAAATGCACAAAAGCCCGGAATGACTATTTGTTGAACCTGGCAGCAACAAATGCAGTTGTGGCAAAGTATTACATCCATGACGTCTCTGATATGATTGATGTAAGTATGCACTAGGCACATGTGTTTGTTTATATCTCTCAGCTGGGATTTCTGATGTTGATTTAACTATGCAGCACTGTCGCTTTTCTCACCATCTGTTCCGGAGTTTCATTCACTCTCAGCCTGTTAGCTGTTTGTTTTCAAGCTGCTCTGTTGGCCCCAATAAATATATTTGCCATCATTTTTTTCATTATTAATCTCTGCACAGCAAACTTAACACCGATATGCTGGTAACTGATTGCTGTTGACATGAGTATTAGTTACACAGCTACAGGAGGATACTTTTGACTGATTTTCTCAAGGAACTCCATCAGTGTTGACTCCTCTGTCTTGTCCTCATTCATTTGTTTTAATTGATGCTGCTTTTGGGACCTTTGCTGGGACGAACACAGCATGTACTTGTGATTGTCTGCCTCAAACTGTCACCAAGTAAAAGACATGACGCCAGACACATACCGACTCTCTCGCTGCTGTTTCTGTCCTTATGTGGTCTCTCCTTTAATTGGTCAGAGTAGAGGAAGCAGTCTTTCTAACTCCGACACTATAATATTCCCTTCATTATAATTGACAATAATATCCCCATTTTGTACAGTATGTGCACCAAACCTACATCAACCACTTTGATATGAAGTCACTTTTATTGAAATCATGAACCAGTAGCACTGCTGGAAAGTCTGATTGCCACAGTTTAAAATGACTGACTTTGTTCATCAAACCACTAATGGTTGGAAGATGATCAAAGTCAGCTGGTGAGCAGCGGCTGTGTTTATGCAGGCATGAATGCAGTTAATGTGGTTGGCACTGGGCTCTAAGCCACGGGTGACCTGCTACCAGTCATCCTGCAGACAAACAGAGAAACATTGAGATGAGGAAGCCTTTATTGACATCTTAGACAAAGTATTTCAAAATCTTCTGTATCTACAACTTTCAGATGTGAACACTTCAGGAAGGTGTGACTTTGAGACTCTGAGAGTTTTTTCATCCAGTTCCACTATTATGTGATACACACACACACACACACACACACACACAGCCTTTATAACAATAATCAAAACACATTATGAAGCATTTTAGAAGATATAATATTATATTATATAGAGTTCAAGTGACAAATGGTAGTGAATGTGGGCTTTGTGGCTGTTAAAAACCTTAATATTAAGATTTCTATCTATGATGTTAACCTGTCAGCCCTTCAATGTGCCTGTTTTCTCCTCTGTTAATGGCCTGGTTGTCACATTTTTGCTTGAGGCCTGACCACCATACGGCCCTACATTAGTCACAGCGATAGTACATTTTCCAGGTCAGGCGTGATAAGATATGATTTCAGTGAGATTTCTATAATGTAACAAACCATTACATTATTTTACACAATTGCAGTTGAAATAGCATGAAGAGTATGTATCTACTATGTGCAGTGTGATGGTGAGATGTTGGTGGTAGCTTGACATAATAATAACCCGATTCGTGCCTATCCCTGCCTCTTTCATGGACCCAGTGTCTTGGAACTGAAATGTCCATGTCATCCCAAATCCTGCTGAGCTGCAGGGTATGGGATTGTGAGCTTGACTGGTTTGGCTGCCACAAGCGGGGCAGGGGAGGAAGAAGGGTCCGTTTGTCAACTCAGAGTAACTGTACACTACACATCAAACCAGATGCTCACGCTGCAAGAAGTCAGCTTTGTCAGTTAGCATCACTGGCTTTAAACTGTTGAAGAGTAATTCTGAACAACATGTTGAGTTGATTCTACGCTGCCTAGAAATAATGAATGCTGTGATTAGGGAGGTTGGTCAGTGGTGTCCGCATGATTAAGGGTTAAAATGTAATCCTTGCAGTAGCAAATGGTAAGCTGTAGCATACAGTACAAAAGACAAAAAACAATAATTCAGTACATGGTGGTTAATGCATACATTAGATGCATCTATTGTGGTGATTACATGCGACCAAATTGAAATTTAAGCATTTTAAAGTGATTGTGTGAGGTATTGTTGCTGTGGGTAAAAACTTGAGTAGACTTTAATCAAACGAGTGAGTTTATGTAAACATAAACATATTGAAAATTAAATGAGTGGCATATGAAATGCATATATAAATGTTAATATGCAGTATTCACCTAAAATATGTTTGCACAGCTCTAATGGGAAAGATATAAAACACATGGAAGTGTGTGATTCGTGTGTCGACAGTGTATCTAATCTTCCTTCGCCGATAATCTGCTTCCTTCAGGCTGCTGCTGGATATATGAATGTGTTTTCACTCAGTTTGCGTGTTCAAAAAGAAGCTAATTTGCTCCCTTTAGTCTTTAATCTATTGAACCACTTTGACTGAGTGGCGCAAATGAGGCTTGTGCACCAAAGTAGAAAGAGTACTTCCTCAGTGCTAAAGAGTGTTAAAGAGAGTTTACATAGTGATTCACAGAGCTGTCAGCTGCCTCAAGCTCCCTCTGAACCTTCTCACAACCATCCTCTGCTTAATTAGGTTACTTCATCCAGCTCTGTATGATAAGACTCTGTAATTATCCCTGGTGTCCTACTGTGCTAGCTCCTGAAATTCTGTGAACTCCACTTCTATTTCTGAAAGGTAACCCGTAGCAGGATGCAATCTGGGATTTATTCCATTAAATAGGTCTGAACATGCTAGAAGGTCATCAAACTAACCAACTTTACTGAAACTCGCACATTCCTCCTTATTCCCTGATAAATCTATATTAATTAAAGAGCAACGTAACACCAGTTCAAAATCTTTTGCAAGTTTTTGGTCACTTTCAGTGGCCTAACTTCACACGTTGCTGCAGCAGTGATGTAGAAGTGTACTCCAGGGAGTGGTCGGTACATCATGACATCACTGTTGTGTGTGGTAACAGGTGCAACTTAAAACATGTTTTTTCAGCCTTGTGTTGATTTAATCTTAATTATTTCAGACTTTATTTTGCAACTCCATCCACTACTACATTTTCAGAATGTTTTCCTGGTTATTTATCAGACATTTTATCTCCGCAGTGCTGTGACCTGGGCTACCATGCTAGCTTGGCACGCACCCTCAGGACCTACTTATCTGCCGAGTATAACTTGGAGACATCCCGCCACGAGGGACTGGATATCATAGAGAATGCGGTGGACAACCTGGATTCCCGCAGTGACAAGCACAAGATAATGGATATGCATAACCAGGTGTTCTGCCCTCCAATGCGCTTTGAGTACCTGCCACACATGGGAGATGAGGTGAGATGCTTAAAATGCTGCAGATTTAACATTGATGTCACTTAATGAAGAATGTTTATTTTTTACAAAGTAACTATTTGAGCTTCAGATGGATCTTTTGTGTCTGTTGTAACCCATGTGTCCTCCTTCGCCTCCTCAGGTGTGCCAGGTGAGCGCCCAGCAGCCTGTCCAGACTGAACTCCTGATGCGCTACCACCAACTGCAGTCCCGCTTAGCTACGCTAAAGATTGAGAATGAGGAGGTGAGGATTTATGATGGGCCTGTGTCTGTCCAGCAACCCCTCCACCACCACCATCAGCCCCACCCCCCAAAAACAGTCTCATTTACCCCGGAGCCAAGTAGGAGGGCCACATCACCATCTGTTCTCATTGCAATTACACTCCAATGACCCTTTCTCTGCAGGAGGCGAGAATATATTAAGATTGTCACAGCACCAGTGTTGTGTTTTCTATGATGTTATATATGAAATTGTATATTTCGTGATGAAGAGAGGACTTTCTCATTAAGTGCCGCAGACACAAAAGTGCAAATGGAGGTTATAATAACCAGGGCCTGTTAGAGTCTCCTGTGCCAATGGCTCTGCCTCTTCCCTGTCTCCCTGTGTCTTGTGCTCTGGAGGATAATGGACGAGCCCTGCCATTACAGGAAATGGGCTTTATCAATCTCAGCCCTAAACAAAAAGCCTTCTTCAGTAATTTACACATACAATTTGTTTCGTTGCCAGAGACTCTTCATTTTCATGTCTTCGTCTGATGTATGCCTGATGTTCGGGTTGCTCTGGACTGATATTTCAATGCTGCACAATATAATTTCTGTGTAATTCAAGGTCATTTATTGTTCAGGGGTCAATTTGTCTTTGATATGAATAAGCTAGTGCTGCAAATCACTCTCTTGCCCTTGAAAATCTCATCAGTTACTTTGGTTCCATCAAGGCTCGGAGTATGATGTGATGTTCCATTAGTCATCTTCTTTCCTTTCTATTTCCCCCCATCTGTGCAGGTGAGAAAGACCTTGGATGCCACCATGCAAACGCTGCAGGACATGCTGACAGTAGAGGACTTTGACATGTCGGATGCCTTTCACCACAGCCGCTCCACTGAATCTATTAAGTCCGTGGCCTCCGAGTTCTACATGAGCAAGCTGAATGTAGCCAAGAGGAGGTCGAACCAACAGGAGACTGAAATGTTTTACTTTTCGGTGAGTTTTTGTCAATTCTGATCTGTCTATCCTTCCAAAATGTTAATGGCCTGCTATGAACTCCCGCGTTGCTCTGCTTTTCAAAATCAAACCACCAGTCATCCTTTCCACATGCTCTGCCAATATAAATTAAATTAAACTAGAACAGATTGAATTTATGCTGATTTGAGCAACACTGAATCATTTGACTGGGCTCATGTTACATTGGATTAGTGCTGCTGCTCACTCATTGTTGCCTTCATCTCTCTGTGTGTAGAAATTCAAGGAGTACCTGAATGGCAGTAACCTCATCATTAAGCTGCAGGCCAAGCATGACTTACTGAAGCAGACACTGGGCGAAGGTAAGGAGTCGATTCTCTTTGTCTGTCTTCATCTATGACCCAGAATATCCCGCCACAGCTCTGTAAAATATCTGCCCTCGGGTTATAATGGTGCTGGTCTGATCTAATAGGCAACAAGCAATGAGGTATAGGAGACTACAAACACAACAATTTTTTAAGGAAGCAGGAAGTAATGAGATTTGATATTCAAGTAGAAAAACTATCACACTAAAAGCAGACCACATCTACTTTGAAGTATCCATTCCCCATTCTGCTTATCTCTATTGGTTAAAGCATTATCTGGTTAGTCTCTATATGGGGAAGCCGCAGGGAAGGTTTCTATTTCCAGGCTGTAAGAGAAAAGCTTCTCTCGGCCCCTCCCTTCCCCAGGGGTCCCCTTGTCACCTCAGCCGTGAACAGTTTACGCCCAATCAATCAGCAGGACCAGACCCAGACCCCGTTTCTACAGCTGCTCCTGCATCAGGGGTTCACCTCATAGAAAAGGGCATCAGGCACAGACAGCTGAGGCCTTGCAACACACATGAATATTTCCTCATTTCACACATTGGATTCATTCATTCATTCAAGTCTTTACTTAAAATTGTATTTTGCCCAAGCTTTCAGGGCCACTTTTGCCACCCTCTGTGGCAAACTATCAGCTGCATGCTTTTGCACTCATAAACACTCAGAATATAGTTCATATCACTCTCTGGACAGAGCCGTTTGTATGTCAACGGCATATGGCGTCTCCAGGTACCACCCATGTTTAATTATTCAGGTGATCAATCAGGCTTGCGTAATGCTCATTAGCCCGTTGATTCACCCCCGAAATAGCGTGTTTGTGGTGGTTCGTGAGCATGACAGAGGGAACAAGATGAGACTGGTGAGTGCCACATGGTGTTTGCATCTTGCTGCATGTATTAATAAAAACATAATGTCGAGCACTGGCATCAGACAAGATGGTGCTAGGATATCTGCCAGCCCTTGTTTCCCAGATAAGGAGTCACCAATTCCCTTGTTCAGTGAATCTGATTTGTACTCGTCTCTTTTTATGTTGATAGTACATATCCCTCTATCAATGAGGGACTCTGGCACTTTTCGAATGAATTTAGGGGAAAATCAACGTAGACTTTTGTGCTTATGCTTGAGAAAGTCTGTAATTTTGAGGTTGGTTGGTCAGAGGTAGACAGAGGCTATCACTCAGAGGAATGGTGTCTGGGAAATGTGCTGTTTCTTCACATGAATGCTCCAGAGACCCTGTCCATCTGCCAGAATGATGTGTTGAGAAATGGGTTAGCCTTTGCTCTTTCTGTCCATTGTTATATGGAGTAAAGAAATAATGTTGAAATACTTTCAGTTGATAATCCAGTCACTGGCAGACAAAGACACAATCTCAGTTGATAAAGAAAATCTGGGTCATCTTTAAATTAACTTACTGAAGTATGTGTGTGTTTTCAGTTAAATGAGTCCATGCATATGCGTGTGTTGTTGGAAACCCATAACAAAAGGCTCAGTGAACCAGCACAGACATCTCCAACATAATATACACACTGCAGCCGCCACCCCCCTTTTCTTTGCTCTGCGAGGGGGCCTATAACCCAACAGGGTCCTCTGGGTCCCCTGTGGTTTCAGCGACGACTGCTCAATAGCTTTTTTTCTGAATGGTGTACGCACTGCTCCATTCATCTCTCCCTCAATAGTCATGTTGTGTCTCATCAAACCCTTCAGTGACACTGGAGTCTGTATAATGTGTACCACAAAGATTTGACATGTCCCTTTTGTGTTTTTTTGTTCATGCAGGGGAAAGGGCTGAATGTGGAACTACAAGGTATGATGTCCTTTGCCTTTCAGCCATGAAACATTTGCCGACAGCATTTTTTCAAATCGTTAGAATGTCTTTGGGAAAAGAAGAAAAAAGCATGTTGGCTGTTGTTTGAATACCCAAACAGATAAATCTATATTTAAATAATTTAATTATTGTTTTATATATTAGTTATATTTTACTACATTGCATGGCAACATTGCACTAAATGAAAAGCACTGTCTAAACAAAGACCATGCTATATAGACATAAAATGGATATTAAATATATTAAAGTTGGCGTAGAGTGGCCATGGCTTTGCAGTTGCCATTGTCTTCTCCAAAAATGGCATCTGCTTGCACATACAACATAATGCTTTTGTGGTTTCTTTCGAAAAGGATTGTCATATATATATGAATATGATGAAACTTACTGAAAATAACTTGTTGATGATTTTATTGGCCTTGTTAGTCATGTTCATTAATCTGTGCTATGTTTTTAGTAAGTCAAGTTGCACAACCCCTCAGGGGTAATTAAAAGGCTGACTTTCATCATGCGTCAGTGATTAAAGATCTCACTTTGGGTTTTTCTCAACTATTAAAAAAAAAAACTATTAAAATTTTAAAAAATGTAACTTTACTTTACTTAAACAGATGTTTTTTTACTGATCTGTTTTAGAGGCTGTTTTTTCATTCATACCTGCTTTTGAGCCTCCATGTTTGGTTCTACAGTTTTCACAGAATATGGTGTTTTTGTATCATTTGTCCATCATTTCACAGGCCCCCCACCCTTCCCCCCAAACCACAGAAAATGCGGAAGCCTAGGCCACGCTCCGTGTATAACCATAAGCTGTTTAACGGCAATATGGAGACCTTCATCAAGGTACCTCTGCTGGTGTATGACTGAGCAGCCCCTGTGGAGCAGGAGGGGAAGGCGGCTAGAGCCTTCGCTCTCATTCTCTTCGTCACTTTGGCCTTCTGTTCCTCCCTCTTCCAGCTGCCCTTGAACGTGCTATAACGCCTCTGTTTAACCTCTAATCCTCCTCCTCCCTTCCGTGGTTCTGCTGGTGCAGACAGAGCAACAGTCAGCTGTCTCTTTATTCCCCTCCAGAACAATTTACTATCTCTGGCTTTATTTCTAAACCCACTCTTTCAACGATTGAGAGACAGCAGTGGATCTGCTTTGTCCCTCACTGCACCCAACCCTTCACTGCATTTCTGTAGCTTTCCTATTGCCAGTCCTTGTGCTTAGCCTTCTTTAACCTCCAGACGGGTGATTCGTCATCTGAGCTTTTCTAACTTTGTGCTTCTGTGCCCTCTCTTCCGCTGCTACTCTGTGCTTTGCGGCTTTCTGTCCCAGAGGAAGAAGGAATGCCCGTACCCGCGTTCAGGTATCTGTTGTTGGAGACTATAGTTCAGGGCACAAGGGCACTAACCTTCTAGACGAATAGTGGAAATATACCGGCTACTGCTCGGGCTACACTTGCATGCTGCTACTTAAAATTTGCATGTTTTTGTCTGCTTTACACCACTCATGAAATTTGCTTAATAAAATGTTTCTTAGGGATTAGTTTTGTGATAATAATTAATATGCACTAGAACAGGAGATTTTTTATTTTTTGCGTATTGATAAGGTAATCTTTATTTATGTATTTAGACATTGTAGTTATAGTTACTAGTTAATAATGGTGCTGTACAAATGTTACTCTTTTAGTAATGTGTTTATTTTTTGCTGTTTTTTGTCCTGCCTTGTCTGTATTTATTTATTTTTTACATCATTTCATTTCAGGATTCAGGTCAGCCAATCCCACTTGTTGTCGAGAGCTGTGTCAGACACATCAATCTGTACGGTAAGTCTCACACCATGTTGCCGTGACTACTACCTCTGAGCGAAAGGGCAGAAAAAGAAAGCAAACTATGGAGCCCTTTGAAAACTCCTTCAGCCTCATAAGAAGTGACAGCAGACATTGGACGGGGCAATCTATTTCCACAAATAACCTCAGGTACTGACCTGCTCTGCTCTGCACCTCGAGTCTCTGAGGCGCACAGCTGCCTGCCAGTGATTTGACGAGCTCATAACAATAGATCATACACACAGAGAGTTTTGAAAGTCCCATTGATCTTGGTTTAGTCAGCTTAGCCCCCCCCCCACAACCGTGATTATAACTCCTCCCTGTCTACCTTCACATCTGTCTTCAGCTCATTGCTGTAGCCTGCAGGTCTTTCCTCTGGATCTGGACCTAATGAAACTCCCGAAAACTGATTAGGAGCCCTCTAACTGAAACCATATGTTGCAGCCTCACTGAGGGGCCCTCTCATGGAAAAATACGCATCTCCCTTTATGACTAGATTACATTTCCTGCTCTGTGTTTTGTGTTTCCAATGGGCTTTCATGAAGCTGGCACTGGGGCTTGGTGATAATGGTCGCTAGTTTAACTCTGAATCTCTGAATCCTGGGTTGTATTTTTCTTTCAGGCTTGCAGCAGCAAGGCATATTTCGTGTGCCGGGCTCACAGGTCGAAGTCAATGATATTAAGAACTCATTTGAGAGAGGTGAGTCAAAGACAGATGGCGTTTTATTCCCCCTTTTCATGTCACAAATACTAACAGGATAAACCCATCAAATGTCACCACTGAAAGCACACATATATCTCTTAATCAGGAGAAGATCCCCTGATTGATGACCAGAATGAGCATGATATCAACTCAGTGGCAGGGGTGCTGAAGCTGTACTTCAGAGGACTGGAGAACCCCATCTTCCCAAAGGAGCGCTTCCTGGACTTCATCTCTACCATCAGTGAGTCACGCACAACACAAAAGCCATCGCAGTCACGAGTGAACTGGTTGGATAGAAAAGAGAAAACACCTTGCAGTTTCTTATAAACTCTGTTTTACTGAAGAAGAGAATGCATGCACTGCAGCATATGGAATCAATCCCAACACCAGTGCTCTCTGCTGCCTGATGTTTAACAGAAAGCCAGGAGGAAGAGGGGAGTGTAGGCCACATCAGTCTGCCGTGTGCAAGCTCACCACAGAATAATTTCCCCGCTGTTTCTACAGTAATAGTTTGATCACTCAGTGTGCCTTAGGAGTCTGGTGAAAGGCAGAAGAGGGCATCTATCAAAGTGTCAAATAACAGTTTTCAGAATCTCTTCTGCCTTTTGCTTTTGCTCACTTTGATAAATGCTTCTCTCTAGCGTCTGGTATATATTATATTTCAGTGGACTGTTGTTAAAAGCTTGGTGCCCATATATATATATATATATATATATATA
>NW_022280031.1:6816246-6832239 GCF_004355925.1 Anarrhichthys ocellatus
TATGTGTATATGTATATGTATATATATATATGTGTATATGTATATGTATATATATATATATATATATGTATATGTATATATATATATATATGTATATATATATATATATATATATGTGTATATATATATATATGTATATATATATATGTATATATATGTATATATGTATATATGTATGTGTATATATATATATGTATATATGTATATATATGTATATATGTATATATATATATGTGTATATATATATATATATATATGTATAAATAAAGCTTTTATCCTGTTTATTGCGGTACAAGCCACTGTTGTTCCACTTGTCAATGTATGTCCTTTGTGTTTCAGAGCTGGAGTCTGGAGCTGAGAGAGCGCATCACATCCAGCAGATTACTGTGACTCTTTCTCGCGCCATCATTATCGTCATGAGATACCTTTTTGCTTTTCTCAATCAGTGAGTTTGCACTGATTCAAATTGCATTATAAGCCACAGGTCCTGGTGCATACAGACAAGCATGTAGAGATTACTTTATTCTTTGCACAAACATTACTGAGGTAATTGAATCTTGAACTTAACTCGCATGTAAATGTGATTCTGATGGGGAAAATCCATGTTGAACAAACACAAAATAGTCAGTCAAGTGAAAAGACAAGATCGAAAAAAAAAAACCACCTGCTATTTATTGCTACATCTGTCTGCAGTGTTTTAGAAGTTATTTATGGTCTCGGAAACTCATGCCTCGTTAAAGCAGGATACCTGTCCTCTTATAATGGACGTTATTAATGCCCCTTTTACTAGGTTTGCCTGCAGAACAAAGTTTTATAAACAAAAGGAAAGCCCTAGCACAAAAAACATTACAGACTACCACTAGACAACAACTTATACGTACAGTTTTTATGTTACCTGATGTTGTTAAAGGTTGCTTACATCTTTAAACACACAACGCTGCCCTGTCCCGTCCCTCAGTGTCTCCCAGTACAGTGACGAGAACATGATGGATCCATACAATTTGGCTATCTGCTTTGGCCCAACCCTGATGCCCATTCCAGATGGACAGGATCCTGTATTGTGCCAGGCTCATGTTAATGAGGTCATCAAGACCATCATCATCCACAATGAACTCATCTTTCCCAATCAACGTGAGCTGGACGGCCCAGTGTATGAAAAGTGCATGACTGGGGGGGAGGAGTACTGGTGAGTAGTGGCGGTTAGCAAAGAACAGTTATGTTGAGACTACAGTTGTTTTGGTTCAGAGGAAAGTGTTTCATTTTAAGCTCATAAAACAAATATTTGTAATGTTCCAATGTCTATAGAGCGGTGACTTTTCACTTTCCATTTGCTCACACAGTGACAGCCCACACAGTGAACCAGGAACTATTGACGAGGCTGACAATGGAACTGAACCACACACCAGTGATGATGGTTAGTACATCGTTTTTCAAGAAGAGGCGTTGTTATTACCCAGGTATGTCCCCAGGGATGGCAATGTTGATCTGTTGGTCTGTTTGTCAGTCAGGTCCAGAATGAAATATCTCAAGAACTATTGGATGGATTGCCATGACATTTAGTTATGACATTCATGGTGCCCTGAGAATGAACTGACATTGGTGATCTTTTGACTTTGCATCTAGTGCCACCAGCATGTTGACATTTGTGGTTTTGAGTGAAATTTCTTGACGATTGGTCAGATTGCCATTAAAGTTGGTCCAGATATTTATGTTCCCCTCGGGAACAAATTTGGTGATTCCCTGACTTTTTCTTAAGTCAGTTTTTTACTTTTGCTTTATGACCAAATACATTCAGAGCTAGCTTAAAATACTTGTTTCTGATAATACAGCTTACATTTAGACGTGTGACCATTTTATACTTTGCATACAAAACAAAAAATCGAAGTGAAGTTCACATCTTGGCAAACAGTATTACATGGTTTTCACATGAGAATATTTGCAATGTGATTTGAGTAGTCCTTGTGGATAAGATAGCTGTATAGATTGACCTTTTTCATTTAGTGCTTTTGACTGAGAGATGAGTTGGGAGGTTTGTGCTGCAACAGCTTATGATTGCAAAGGCCTTTGTGATGTTTGAAGTTGAGTAAACAGTGTTGGCATGCAATGCTGCCTCTTTGATCTGTCTTTCTCTCTGTGTCTGTGTCTGTGTGTGTGTGTGTGTGTGAGTGTGAGTGTGAGAGAGAGTCCTTCTCCTCTTTCCACCCCCTCTCCCTCTTCCCCCACTTGCTCTTTGTTCAGTGTTAGTCAGCAATTCTCCTGAGACTTTCTCCTTTGTGCAGTATTTCCCCAAATTCTCCTCTGAGCTTTGAATGCATAACAGGGCCAGGCACGAAAGCCAAAACACGGGTAATGCACAGAATAGTATCTCCGGTGTCGTATGTGAAGAGTCAGTGGACAGGTCCAAGTACTTGTGTGTATATCGAGTGTGTGAGGTCAGACTGGGGTAACCCTGTCTTTGAGCGTCATTTGTGCTGTTGGCTGCATTTGTAATGAGGGCTGCTGACCCTTTCTTTCTTTTCTTACTCTTACTTGAAATCGACAACTCGGACTGTTTGTCAGTTGGTGTCCTCTGGCAGCAGTTAACTTATAATGAAAGAAAAATAATTTGGTTTCAGAACTAAGCAACCAGGATGTACCTTTTTCTATTTTCATTACTTTGGAATTGAAACCAAATTTGAGGGGTTTTTTTTCAAAATAGGGTTGCAGAACTGTTAACATACAGTTAACTCTGGCTGACCCCTGCTGGCTGACATGGTAAAATACACTGCAGACAAGACACGGTTTTCTTTTTTAATTTAGGCAAAATCCTCTTTATTCATCAGACTCATTGTGACCTATAATAGTTATTTCTCATACAGCATGTTTTAACAGAAGTGGCTGTTTGTCATTCAATCACTAGTTATTGCTGAATAATTTCTCCATATATATGATTGTTGTATTTCAGCTTTGTATTTCTTTAGTATGTTTGAGGGATTTACAATATAAACTGAGTGATACTGACTTCAACTTTTTGGAGACAGTATTGTATACTGATTCTGAATCATAACAATAATGTGAATGCAGCAAAGATTGAGAAGCACATAGTCCAAGATCTCTTGTTTTTTTTTTTTATTGTTTGTTTTATCACTGTATATACGTTTTTTTGATCTATGTTGGGGTCTATTTAGAAGTTGATAAAGCTTTTTGTTAATGTATATACATAATATATATGTATATTTATGCTTTCAGAGGTTGAACAGATTGAGGCCATTGCTAAGTTTGACTACGTGGGACGTACTCCCAGGGAGCTGTCCTTCAAAAAGGGAGCCTCTCTGCTTCTGTATCACAGAGCATCTGAAGACTGGTGGGAGGGACGTCACAATGGCGTGGATGGCCTCATCCCACATCAGTACATTGTAGTACAAGACCTGTGAGTAACAGCACTTTATCTTGTGTTGTGTAATTCTCTCACTCACATTTCAAATCATCATCAGTAAAGCTGACAATATTACTAAACTGTTGGGTTGGGCAATGTTACACTGAATATTCCTTTAAAATGTAATTACTGTAGGTATAAAGTACATGTACTTCTTGTGTGTGTTTTATGCTCACCATCAGTGCCTCTGCTCTTTCAGGGATGATGCTTTCTCAGATAACCTCAGCCAGAAAGCAGATAGTGAAGCGAGCAGTGGGCCATTGCTGGATGATAAGGGTTCATCCAAAAATGATGTCCCATCACCATGTGAACAATCACCTGATTACAACTTTGGAGGAGTCATGGGGAGGTGGAAACACATAAGAATAACTCATTTCTTGTTATAGAAGTTCTAGTGAGTGCTACTGAGGAGTTTTCCCGTTTGACTGTTGGTCTGATCTGATCCCTGTCTGCAGGGTAAGGCTACGGTCCGACGGAGCTGCAATCCCTCGTCGTCGGAGTGGTAAAGACACACACAGCCCAACCAGAGTAGCTGACACTCCGCCGAGGGCTGCAGCCTGTCCCAGCAGCCCACACAAGGTGTCCATCAGCAAGGGTCATATGGAGAGCCCAGAGAAGAGGCGCATTGGCACCTTTGGCAGTGCAGGAAGCATCAACTACCCAGACAGGAAGGCCTATCCTGAGGGTCACCCTCTGAGACCGGTGCCGGGGGCCACTCGTCACAGCAGCCTCGGGGACCACAAATCACTGGAGACCGAAGCTCTAGCTGATGTAAGTTGGGAAATTTCAGGTAGAGGCAAAAATGATACAGAGAAACATACTCTTTTGATATAGTTTGTTTATATGTTTGTTTGCACTCTGGTCTTAGTACCAAAAATTAATACTAACTTGACTCAAACTGATGGGCTTTGATGGGTCATTTCAAAATGATATGCAGTATATTGGATGCAGCCGTTTGATTGTGTTTTACAAAAAACACACAAATAACAATTCATCTAAAATCTCACAATTTAATAAACATTAAAAGGTTTAAGTGATGAAGTATCCCCAATAAAAAATGCTGCCACACTAGTAATGTTAGCCAGCTGCCGTCTTTTAGAAATGTGGATGTGTTTTTTTTTTTTTACATTCCATGCACGCAAAGTTGTGCATTTGTTTCCGTAGGAACTGCATTAACATGCAGCAATAATGAAAGATTGCAGACTTTAAATTTACTATGATGGATTACACAACACAACAAGTTTGAAGTTTGCAGAAATTAATGGAAAACTAAGGGGTTCCTATAAATGTAGGAAACTGTAGGCAGTTTATTCAGAACTGTGCTGCCAGACTTTTGACCAAAACAAGGAAGAGAGAACATACTACCCCTGTACCCCTGTTTAAGTTACACTCCATTGACTCCCAGTATCTTTTAGATTTTAAGGTTCTTTTACTTGTTTTTAAAGCGCTTGGTTTGGAACCGGCCTACATTGCATACTCTATCAGTCTCGATAAGACTTTATAAGCCTTCACAAGCTCTCAGATCCTCTACTGCTAGGCTTTTAAATACATACAATTAAACACACAAGAAAAATAAGTATTGCATCTTTTTTTTTACTTTAATTATTATTTTGTCCCCCTCATCTTCATCCTTCCTCAACCAGGACATAGAGAAGACGATGACTACAGCGCTCCATGAGCTCCGTGAGCTGGAGCGACAGAACACTGTGAAGCAGGCTCCCGACGTGGTCTTGGACACTCTGGAGCCCATGAAGAACCCAGTTAGCTCTGAGCCTGGCAGTCCTCTGCATACCATTATGATCCGTGACCCGGATGCAGCCATGCGCCGCAGCAGCAGCTCTACCTCTGAGATGATGACCACCTTCAAACCCGCTCTCTCTGCCCGGCTGGCTGGGGCTCAGCTACGCCCCCCACCCATGAGGCCAGTGCGCCCTCCTCCTACTCAGCATCGCTCGAGCAGCTCCAGCTCTTCAGGGGTCGGCAGCCCTGCTGTAACTCCCACTGAGAAGATGTTTCCAAGTAACAGTACAGCTGCTGCTTCTAACATGACTACGTCCAGTGATGCTGGAGATAAGTCTGGTACCATGTAGCAGTGGTGGGAAGGTTGTAAAGTGAGGGGAAAGCTAATGGAAATTAGTGCTGATATGTGAGAAGCAGATATGGATATTTTCCTCTCTGTTTTCTGCCTGACTTAATTCATATATTCAGGAAGCTCTTGAAGCGAGCCTACAACATTTACCATGGTGATAAAACGGTGGAAGAAGCTGTAGAGGTGTGATAGCGTAGAACTCCACTCTCTTTGAAACTTGATTTAATAAAAAAATATGTGTATAACAATACATATATTTCAGATTTACCTCAGTTTCAACAACAACAAAAAAATATCTGTAACCATGTTCTCGTTCCAGAGATACAATGAATGCAAGTAAAGCAATACTTGTGTGACATGTAGTATTAGTTTCCACACAGCACACGTTGTCCAGCTGATGTTTCAGTCACTCCTGCTGATGTGGATGAAACGCCTCGTCTGGACGGGTGACATTCAGGCTTAAATACCATGTCTGGTTACCATTTAGGTCGCAGGCCTTAAGGCTGTACATACAAACTTACTTGAAGTCGCCATGCTTTCTGTTTGTACTATAATACAGTGTATGTTGAGCAAAGTAACAACTTAGTGACATTATATACTTCTGCATGCCGGGTTCGGATAAAATAAGGACAACAATAAAGACTTGCATTATTGAGAGATGATGATGTGGGCTTTTCTCATATGGTCATTGGAAGCGTAAGATATTAGTCGGAAACCCTAATTTTCTTGAATCAAGTTTCAGATGTCCAAATATTTGACAAAGGAATATGTGGGGATCTTACAGTATTTTATTTTAAATCTGCTATCTGTGTGGTACTTTAGATATTGCACTTGCAGTCGTCCTGTTCACAGCTAAAGATAAAAACATCCTGGCATGAAGATGATCTCTGGAGTCTGAGACATACGAACCAGAACTTAGCAAAGCAAGTTGTCCCCCACCACCATGTACGGTTGGACTGTGGGCAGACTTAACTAATGCATCAACTAATGTACTGTAGGAATCCTGTGGTAACCTTGTACATATTATATAGCTCGTCATTTTTGAAGTGTTAATCTTGTACAGGCTGATACAAAAAAAAGGCAAAGGGTTGTCTGTGAATGGCACTTCGAGTAAAGATCATTAACCACCTTCTTATCATATTCAGTAAACTACAAACATTCTTTTTAACTGTGTGAAAAAGGTAAAAAAGTTTACCTTGTGCTCTGAGCTTAGAATGCATTTGGTAATTGTACTGTAGAAAACCTGATTGCTGTTGAACGAACAAAGCCTGAATATATGTTTTTGACACACTCGCCTATTTCCACCCTTCCCACCCATTTTCTTATCCTTGTTGATAAATACAGTTATGCTCTGGCTGCAGACTTATTTCTTTTGCTGGAAGAAAACTAAATAGATTTATATGTACTGTACCTCTTGTCATTCTGACAGCTCTAGTCCAGAGACCTTGTTATCCGCATCCCAAAAAGCCTGCTCTGTTCTGCATGCTTTGCGCTGTAATGTCTGACTCATATTCTGCGGCAGTTAAACAATGGCTGTATGTGGTGCCTTGCCTTGGTAAAACGCACAAATTAATTCAATATTGGATTTTAACATTTATGGGGATTGGGAATGATGAAAAGCTGCTAGTAGCAGTTGCTATAATAAAAGTGAAAGAGAGTAATGCTTGATTGAGTGAAATCAACTTAAATATTAGCATGTAAACCAGATTCCACTGTCAACTGCAGTCAGTCCGTACATTCTGCAGTGTAACTGAGATACATGTGAGCTGACTATATTTGCTTGTTGTCAACGGATTGATTCACACACAGAGCTCCTACAGCCAGAAAAAGGCAATACATTATTTAAAGTCAAACAGTGCACTCACATCCTCTGCTGGTTCCTGCTGGTATTGCTTCTTCTTGTGACAAACCAGTGGATACCGTCACCTTTAAGAGGGCGTTATGATCTGGAGATAATATTACAATCACTAAGCTTATCCATATAGTTCTATTTGTCTGTCCTGGTTACAGCTTTGCACCGGTGGAAATCGATGAAGATAATGTTGCAAAAAAAGCATACGTTTATTAAAATACGAAGAAAGCACACAAGTTCAAAAGGTGAAATTATCATCATAATATTTAACAATAATATTTTTGTTTTTTTATTTATAGACACTGTGTAAGTGGAGCAGAAGATTTGAGTGCCTTTTGTGCACAACATCAATTTTTATTGGACTTTTATAGTTACTTTTTTTACTGTAATATGTTGTCTATTAGTTGTTTATTATAAACTGATGTTGCTTTTTAGCTTTACTTTCTACTGCTACTCAGTCATCAAACCACCACAGGGAATTCATTGTGTAAAGACATTCCTCTCATGAATTACAGAAGAATCATCATGAAAGGCTTGTCTGTGTTTGGGCTGGTCTCTGAAGACTACTGTATACCCGATCTGCTGGTGAGGTTCAGTGGAATCATCTCACAATATTTCTCAGATTTCTTTTGTTTTGCGTGTGAACTGCCTGTGCTGTGGTTGAGCCGTAACTTGTCATTTAGCTCCTTCCCTTCATTGCAGTATTGTTGGAAACAGAGAGACTGATATGGACCGTCCTCTTGCAAAGGTTATAAGGCACACAGTGCGCTCTCCTTCTCCCTAAATGTGATAACAGACATTTTCTTTCCTGGAATATATGTTGAAATTTGTAACACTGTTAGTCTGCTGACATGAGAAGACAAAAAGTTAATATTCAAAAAGGACACCACAGTAAGAGAGCAGACTGCCATGTTGTGGGGACCGGAGTGTGACTTGCTGTCACACTGTTTACCTTCTCTTTAATTGTTTGTCTAGTGATGCTGTTTGTTGATGAGTGTCTGGTTGGTTGAAACCCTGTGATGTAATGTACACCATACCACTGACTGGATGTAGAAAACCCCTGCAATCAAATAAAACCATTATTGCTCTGTGATCTGGATATTGTGAGTGAATCATTTTTTAATTAGTGGTGCCAAAACACCCATCTGGTTCCAGTTGTGACAGAAAGATGAATCACATCATCTAAAAGATAACATAATGTTATGAAGCATTTTTTTCTGTTGCTACTTCGATGTACCATACTTTAAAGTACTGTTAAAAAAACACCCTACAATAAGAATTGTTAAAAAGCTCAGGTTGACTGACAGTGTCAGGAAAAAATAAGCAACCAATTTGATACATTTTACAACATTTTGATAAATGTTGCAGATTGGTGCTTGGAGGTACATGGTGACAAGGATCACCTTTTCCCAACTGAGCCTTACCAACTTCAAATAAGTGAGAAAAGGACAGTATAATGCAGAAATCTCTCATGTGAAATAATCAAAGCTGTTCTCACTTTGCCATAAAATTGTGTGTTTGTGTACGACCCCTTTGACATAGTAAGAAGTTGATAGAGAAAATGGGTTTTTAGGACCTTTAAATACATTTGCAATACCAAAAAGGCTTTTTCCCACCTAAACCAGGATTCATATTGGCATTATTGTTGACAAATTTTGTGGCAGATATAGACACTTTAGACATTCTTACTAATATGATATTCCATTTCTGACAATAGATCCTCCTAAATGTTACTCACTGCACCTTTAAAACGAAGAGACTGCAAGTGCAGAGTAATAAACAGCAGAAAGAACAACAGCAAATTTATATAATGATACTTTTTAAAGGAAGTTAAATGTGAAAAAGTTATGTTTACATTTGTAAATAATAGGTTGGATGGGAGCTTATCAAAACAGAAGAAGATAAATATTTGAAAAACCAGGCATTAGCAAATACTATATAAACAGACTCGATACAAAACGCCGTCTGTAGTTCATTCTGTTGCCACATGATGGAGAAACTGCAGCGGATAAAGTGTTTGATGAACATTAGGTTTACATGTGGAGTGTGTAGTCAGCACACCGTTGATTACCCCTAAAGGATTAGGAACGAGCGTTGTAGCGATGGCTACACAGAGAACAAAGTTTTGCATAAATTAGATGATTACATCTGCCTTTGAAATTGGCTTTCTAGTTCACTGGTCGAAGTGTTACACCACCAGCTCACACTGACGAAGCATAAACAAAACTCAATTTGTTCCACCTCAGAAAGCCCTGTTCAACAAGAACATGTCAAACAAGCAAATGTGTTCTCAGTTTCCATTAGCCTGGAAGAGGATACCACTTACTAACAACTTCAGATCCACTGGAAGTGTACTTTTAAAGAGTTCTGCATTTAGGCTAGTCGATATGACACATTGAGTTATAAATCAAAGGGGGATCTCAATGTGTTGAGGTCATGTTGTCCAAAATAATGCAGTAAGAAATAATTCACTACAGTTGCAGAAGCAATTTTATTTTCCCAGATATATCTTTAATTCATAATTAAGGGTGTTGCGATATACTGGTATGGACGATAACTGTGATATTTAAAAAATGAAATATTGATATCATGTTAATATATAAAGTACAGTAGCTGCAGTACCTGCTCCCTACAAGTGTTTTCGTTTCAGTTGGTAATGGCCTTGTATTGATGGCAGACGTTAGGCCATGTGGACTTTTTGTTTATCAGTTCATCTGGCTGCCTTTTCACTTTCCAGTCGTGTAATTGTTGTTTTTGTACAGCTAGGTTACAGACTCTCCACCTCCTACACTTATATTTTAAGTGTAATTCATTCAAAAAAAAAGAGACAAAATGCACAATAACCAGAGTTTAACATGAATTTGACTGGTAGCATTATTATTATTATTATTATTATTTTAGTTTCTAAGGATATTGCTATGATAGTTATAGTGAATTCTTTCGGCCATAATAGTTGTGTAGCAAAAATCTGATATCCTGACAGCCCTAGTCCTAATGATAAATTGAATATTGTCTTTAATTTGGATCTAAGAAGGAAGGGAGTACATATGGTCTATTAGAAAGGAAGTAATTATGATGGCATAAGTAAATAAATTGCACTAATTTACAGAACGAAAACACATACATTAATGTGTCTGTCTGCAGAGAGTGACATGTATATCCGTATCATTTAGCACAATTATCACGTCATGCTATAAGTACATTCTTGAATTCTCTCCTTTGGTGACTATGCATAATATAAATTTAGGTTTTACAAGTGATTTTGTCCCTTTTTTCATATTCAAAAACATTAGCACTGTGGTACACGTCCCTGCAGACTTGAGGCTCTGTAGGACCAGGATGGCAAAACCCAGGACATAAATGTTTGTGTTTGCTTTTAGTCATGAAAAAGTGGATTAAGTACAAAGATAAACCAGCAAGTGACCTTATAAATTATTTAGATTACTTTTAAAGAAAAGAAACCAACAAACAGTTACTTCTGCTGGCATGGAAAAGAATGAGGTATGCCTCATCAATGAAGAACAGATGCTCTAGCTGGTTTGAAAAATAAGTTGCATAAGCCCTCTCCAGTGACTTAATTTGGCATATCTCCCATTATGATTAATACCCAAATGAGAGCAAACAATATAATCTCTTCGTAAGAGTCACAGCAAACAAAATTATCATAACTTCTAGTTTCAACCTTAACCTTGCCTCCAGCTTAGTGACGTCAAAGTAATTAATTGTAAAACAGTTACATTCCTCAATTAAAACCCCTAAACGACCTTAACGAACGAACAATGAGTTGTGGATCATTCGTTTTCATAATCGGAAACAAAACAACGTGAACAAATGGTTTCGTTTGGTCCAAGTTTTTCCATTATTGATGTCCACTATTTTATAGCGAAAATAGCAGGAAGTGCTTTTATGATAAATAAAAAGTGACATGACATATGACGACAAACACACTTAGTGTCGTAGGGCATTCCATTCAAATGAAATTGAATTTCTATTTTATAAGCCAAGACAATTGTCTGTTAATCTTAATTGTCTGTGAATTTGACCAAAATGAGAGATAATTTGTTATATTTATACTGAGCAATAGTTTGGCACTTTTAATTCTTGTTAATGGAACAAAGACACATATATTACTATCCTGAGTAATCATGTTTTCCATACATGTTGTTGAAAATGGCATGCCACATTGTCATCGGCTCTTCCTTAATGTGACTCCTTATCACAGCATGGCTTCATTCAGCAGAGACTACAATTTTACGAGTTATATTTGTGTCTGATTTCAGCATTTCCAACACTTACTTCTAATAATGAGTAAGCCGGGATTTAGTGCCTTGCTCAAGGATGGCATGATACATAAATGTTGTTGGGATCAAAACAGAGACCTTCAAGCTGAGAGACAGCCGACAAGATCAAGGCTGGGATATTTTCAACGAAAAAAACATGAAACCTTTTCATATTTCATATTTGTTCTTGTCTCAGTGGGTCAAGCAGACGTCAGAGTGCAACAGAGATCCCTCAAATACTAAATACTTTATACTGTAGGTCAATCAATAATTTTACTTTGATGCATTTCCAGAAACATTTCTGACTTCACTCGGAAATCAGAACGTCTTCTCAGACTTCATTAAGCATGAACAGAAAGGAACTTGAACGATCATCACACTTGGTTATTGCAGATGGCAACACCTCTGAATTCAGTGACATTTCCAACTGTGTCTTTGATGTGCAGGGATGTAGTGGGGGTAGTGCATACATAGCATACATACTAAACTAAGCCCAGAAACACACAGGAAGTCGGTTGTTTGCATTGTTATAGCACACCCTCTTATAAAGTACACCAACGAATGCATGACATGCTGCACACATATACACAAAAGATCAATTCACTCCTGACAATACAAGAAACACATGCACATGGACTGCACATTGAAGCTCTGAGATCTTATCCTTGCTTCTTTATATTTATGATGTTTTTGCTTTGGCATGCCAAATGTGGCTTTCTAGTTATGATGGAACTTTGAACTGAAGATTTTGAAGAAAGATCCCAATGCTAAAGATAGAGGCAAAGGTGGTCCTGCATTACCAATCACTCTTTTATAGCATGTGTGTTCATTTGAAGCAAGTGAAAACAATGACCCCGATAATAGCTTTCGTCTTTCAGCTATTTGTGGGCGAGGTAGTGGGTTTCAGATTGTATTCGTTGTTAATGTACCTGTGATTAAAAGGCTTTTTGATTCTCCAGGTTAATGTAACATTTTTAATTTTAAATAAGAAATGATCTTAACCCAGTTATTCATGAGTTTATTAACCCAATTCAGGTAAATGTTAGACAGTTTTTCTTTTTAGCTAGACTGAGTCTTTGTGCGGTGCTATGTGGCTTTTGTATGCATAAATATTTCTATAATGTATAGCTTTTAATATTCAGATTCAGTGTCCTTGTGACCTTTGGAAGGATAAGGTACCATGAACATACAACAGACATTGCAGTCAGCTTCACATTAACCCCTCTCTCTTTGATCCTTTCTGTCTCTAGTCACTGTACACTTTCACAAATATTCATGGCCTAGACACTTGTGTATCTTATGAAAATAAAACCTAAGAAATGTGGCATTTAAACCAACAATAAAATTCATCTATGAATTACTGATTGGGAAACTAATATGATGATAGTTGTTGGTTGTCGAGTATCCTGTCTAGTCTACGGTGAACAACAAATTAAAGCAATTAATTAAAAATATTATTTTTTAATTAAGTGCACCTGCACCTACAAAGGACATGGCTGCAGAACTATCAGCTCAATAATGGAACGGACCTCTGGGTAGAATATTCACGTAAGATGTATAATACATTATGTAAATATAGAATTTCTGATGAGAATATTAGCTTCTGTCAATAACAGTCACCGTGTTACAGGTAAGTTCAATTTAATTCAACTGCAGATTGCTTTTCACATCACGTGTCATGAGCATTGTGAGCAAAGTAGTCCTGATAATTACATAGAAGACTTAAGTAAACAATATCTGAACCATAATAATAAGGAAGGGAAAGCCAAAATATTTTAATCTCGGCCCACGTCTTTACAAATTTTCTCCAGTGCATTTGTAGAGCCAAAAGAGCCAAAAGGCTGAAACTGTTATTGCTGCCATTTGCCTCCTGCTAGATGAAATTGAAGCACAATTCTTTAAACAATGTACCATAGAAGCAAAACACATTAAACACACTAAAACAGAGCTCTGTCATAAGCATCTTCAAAGACAAAGCTGTGTTTAACACTAGAAACAATCTGTCTGCTCTCATTTTCCACAGCTCCAGTCATTGTTACGATCCCAGACAGGTCCGGCCCAGCGCTATAACACAGGGCTGGATGACCCACTTGCTAAGGGCCTCATTAGACAGAGACATACATGTGGAAAATAGATAACAGTATAGCACTGATAAGGCAAAGCACAAGACAGTCCTTTGACACCATAGTGCAGATGTTTCAGACAAAATCCCATTAGGGATAACACAGTGAATGTATACATGTGAACCAGAGATTTGACGGAATGTTAAACCTTGCAGTCTTATATCCCAGGATTTATGTTCACATGCAACTATTTTGCATTAGCAAAAGACTTTTAGTGTAAAACATAACGCTGCCTGGACTTCTCATGAATGCCCCTATTTCACATGGCATTAGAAAGTTAAGGAATATGCTACAGTGATCTGGTGTGTTCATTAAACTTGCTGTAGGTGCACATTTAAGTAAACAAATACAGATGTTCTGTCTATAGCAGCATAGTCTTATCTTTTGAAAGATATTTCAACAGGAACAGGTCACGACAAAGCTCCATAAATTCACATACTCAAAAACTCAGTTACAGTTTCCTTAATGTATTTCAGATTTGTGATAATTATTTTAATCCACATTAACTAGTCTGACTGGCTCTAATTGACCACCTTTCAAGAAATGCCCTTGAAAAACTTTAAAAAAAGTCATAATCAATTAAATTTTAAATATTGAGACATTTTTTCGTTTTTCTTCTGTTGACTCAAGTTGCCACGAGTAGGCTCCAGATACATCAGCTCTCTTTGTAAATAAATATGGAAATTCATCCCTCACCAAAACATTTGCTTGAATTATTGGTATCATGATGATGTTTTCTCCATGTGAGAGTTAGAAAGACGCCCTGAGTAATGAAGGAATAATAAAAACCTGACAGGTTTATTCTAACAAAATATCATGTGCTGGAGACAGCATTATAAATACAATTATGGACTCAAAAGAGCATTAAAAAATCCCAAACTGAAATAGACCCAGCATAAAAGACCTGGTAATGGCTTATTTTGTAATCCAAACCTGAAACAGAGAATCTCGCAGGCATTCGGTACATCATGTCACCTTGCTAATACAAGCATATAATTACCACTTGGCTACTGACTTGACTGACTGACTATTTGACACTGATTAACTATTCTCATTTTCCAAACTCATCAGAATGTCTCAGCAGAGTGTTTGAAAAAGGATAGCAGTTAGGGTGTGTTATTTATCTATTCTGCATTAGTATTTATTGTATAGTAGTTCAACATTTGTGGTGTTTTAAAACAGCTCAGTGTGCTTTATCCATTCTGTCTACAGAATTCAATGCGTGGGCCATGCCTTTTGTGATTTTACTAAGTACAAATGAATGAAGAGATAGAATAACAAACACACATACACACTCAAAGAACAGAAGGAATTGTTTCAGTACAAAGACTTTAATCAGGAAAAGATCCAGTAGAACTGCATAATGTTACATTTGGCTGAATGAATTCAATTAATCAGACCTAACACAATCATTGAAACAGAGAGGACTGGCCATGACATTTACAGTTTCATTGACCCCTGAAACATTTGGACTTTCTTCCAAGGTGTGACACTGTTCACAAAAGAAAGAATAAATAGTGAAAAAATTATTTTATAACTTTCCTCAAAAAAACAGATGATAACAGACGCGCCTATTACAAAGGGGTGTCATTTTCTATACAACTGTACAAATGAAAGTGGTATCATCTTCCTCTGCAGGGGACCATGTGGAAAGCATTGTTAATGCTTTGGCAACAGTGTGCAATTATTTAACTTGATCTGGCGGTTGCATCCTCCAAACCACTGAGAACAATTTAATTACTGCACATAAATGCCTGTGGATATTCATTTGACTGAATAATTACATTCAAGCATAACATAGTCAAACATAAATACATTTGCATTATAATGTCTTGTTCTCTGGTTTTGGAGTTTCAAATGCATATACAGTACATCTCACAATTACATCACTGAATACCTGTAATTAATATGCTCAAATATTACTGATTGTAATTTGTAGCTCATCTGCAAAGCATTTACTTTGTAGTTCTTGTCTGTTTGGAGGATTCTAATTTTATTTTGAAATTAAGGTTGTCTATAATGAGAGCCATTTTGTTTTGAATGTTGGCAGGCTACATCTATTTAGGGCAAAGTTAAACACAATCTGAGAATGAAATGGCTGTCTTGGCAAAACACTTTTAATATCAATTTAAATAGCATGTCACAAAGGGAGCTAAACATTAACTGCCTTGTTTAAATGCATTAAATCAAGGCTATAAACCGGCCAACATTCTAAAATAATGTAAAATACAGTC
>NW_022280031.1:6832639-6869280 GCF_004355925.1 Anarrhichthys ocellatus
ATATTTATATATATATAATTATTATTATTAGTATTTCATTTTTTTAAACATAGGCTATTCTTTAGACATAGAAAAGCTACAAAAAGACTGAATCTGAACGATTCATCAAACAAGTTGGTTGTAAATCAATAGAGTATAAAGTGCTGTTATTTGTGGTTGTGCGTCCATTGAATCGGATCTAGAACTTATATTTCTTTGTTTACGAATCTGGACCTCCGACTCAGCGGATGTCGTCAAATGACGTAGGTGGCGTCCTGTATCAGCATGAGCGGGACTTTGAGTTCTGATTACTGAAACAAACGTTTTGTGGTTTTCTCTAGCAGCTGCCCTTTTGTTTACCAGACATGGCGCTACAGATTGAAGCGGATTTACCACCTGGCTTTGCATGTCTGAAAGTAAGTTGTATATTTATTGTAAAACCTTTTGCTAACATGGCAGCTATTGACTCTTAGCTAAATGAAAACCCCCCACAGCTAACGTTAACGTTACATCTATAGGATGCCAACTGACGTTACCTCACGAGTAACGTGTACGTTACAATTATAAAGACATTTAGTTGAATATATATAACTTAACTAATCATCCAGTTCTTTGATCTACAGTTGTAGCTAGTACTTACTAAACATATGCTAACGTTACATTAGCTGTAACACAGGAGATACGCAGTTAACGTTTTTGAACGGTTAACTTACGTTATCGCTAAAACCAAACACAAAAAGCATTGGTGCTATAACGTCATCCTGCCAAAACAAACAAATACCCAAAACATACTTAGCACGGGCTCCCATAAGTTGGCGCTGAGTTATTTCGGCTGTACATAATGATAGATAGATAGATAGATAGATAGATAGATAGATAGATAGATAGATAGATAGATAGATAGATAGATAGATAGATAGATAGATTTTATTTCAGACTCAGGCTCCATAGAGACAAACAATAAAAGTACATAGGCCTAGCAATGCCTTACAAAGAGACAGCTGCACCAATGTCGCCACAGCTGGGACTGGTAGCGTGTGGTGCTAAACCTTATGTTGGTTAAAACAACTATGATCCCATTTTCAGTCATTCAGTCGACAGATGAATTTGTACATGAGATTTCTTAAAACAGTTTGGAAAGTGTTGACTCGTGCAGCCACAAACATTTCACTAGCACTACTCCATCTCGGTTTCTTTAAAAGTATTCTCATGGTGTCATTGTAAGCTACTTGAAGTCTCTGTAAGCTCTTTTTTTTGTAGTTTGACCACAAGTGTGCAGTGTAGAGTGGTGTACAATATGCTCTGAACAGAGACATCTGTACACATACCAAATTTGCGTGAGAGAATGTTTGCTTGTGCATACATCATACGACATTGCCTAGAAATGTCGTTATCATCGGTCATGTGTTCTGTTATAAAATGACCAAGATATTTTACTTCACCACAGACGCCAAGATTATTGTCAGACAATTTGAAGTCGGGGAAGTTTAGACATTTGTCCTCTTTAGTTCGACAGATCAGGATAGCACTCTTACTGGCGTTGTATTTGATGTCATGTTCCACACCACACACAGTACATATAGTGAGGAGCTGCTGAAGACCAGCGCTAGATGGACTAAAGATCACCAGATCATCTGCATACATGATATGATTAACCAGAGTATTTCCAATCATGCACCCAGTATTACAGGCTTTCAATTGCTTGGACAGATCATCAATATATAGATTAAACAGAATTGGGGACAAAATTCCCCCTTGTCGGACACCATTGCTAACCCCAAATGGGGCTGAGACACTTTTACCCCATTTTACATGCATAGCCTGGGCAGCATACCAGTAAGCCAGAATTCTCACAATGTATGTGGGGACACCTCTTTGGCTCAGTTTAAAAAATAACTTACTATGATTAACACGATCAAAGGCTTTGGAGGCATCAATGAAACACATCAAAACTGATGAGTTTTGACCTCTGTATTTGTTTACAATTTCCTTTAAGGCATATATACACAAGTCAGTGCCATGTTTGGCTTTAAAGCCAAACTGGTTATCTGTGGAGGTGATAAAGTCATGTATTCTGTCCAGCAGGATTCTTTCCAGGACTTTTGACAGTACGCTGGCCAAAGCAATGGGCCTGTAATTCTCTAGGCTACATACTTTACCAGCTTTGTTTTTCATGACTGGCACTAAGAGAACAGACAGCATTGAGTCTGGTAACAAGCCGTGAGTCATGAAGCCAGTAAAACAAATGGCGAGGAGAGGAGCTGTTTATGATTATATCATAAACAGTTGACGCTTGTGAAGTGACTGTCCAGAGAACATATGACTTGTGCAGTAAGTTATGCTCTCGGGTGTGGAAGGCTTCCAGATAAAGTTCCCTTCTGCATGAATGCGTTTGAAACTCCTCGCCAACTTCAAGCCCAATCTTCTTAAAGGGAAATCACCGACTACGATTTGTAACATTACACTTACACGTTACGATAAATCAAATGTTCTTTTGAAGATGTAAATACAATCTTTGATTAAAAAATGTAACTCTAGCTTAGTTTCACCTGCAGACGAATCATTGTGGGTCTGTGTTTTAAAATGTCTGTTTCCTATAGATGTAAAATGCATTGACAGTTTTTTTTGTATAATATTTGGTTACTGGTAAATAACTAATAGTTGAGCTGTTTTATTAGTGTTCACTGTGGTCTTTTCTCATCTGCAGAATGTTGATGCCCTGCTTCGATGTCCCATTTGCTTCGACTTTCTAAATATTTCAATGATGACTAAATGCTCTCACAACTGTAAGTAACAAGTAGAGCAGCTTCTGAGATAGCTCTGGTGATTATTATCTTAATTAGAAGCAAATCATTTACAAGAAA
The DNA here is from genome assembly GCF_004355925.1 of Anarrhichthys ocellatus. Lineage (NCBI taxonomy): Eukaryota > Metazoa > Chordata > Actinopteri > Perciformes > Anarhichadidae > Anarrhichthys > Anarrhichthys ocellatus. The sequence continues at coordinate 6,835,483 of NW_022280031.1, forward strand.
TACAATTCCTTTTTAAAAGGTCCTTCTGAAAGTAATTTCAAAGCAGTAAGAGGTGAACATTTAAATGACAATTGGTGTCTTTCCAAATTAATGGGATGTTGTGAGTGTGTGTGTGTGTGTGTGTTAGCTACTTCTACAAATAGTGTATGTAATCTTTGGTATCGTTTTTATGATGAGCAAAAGAATCATTCAGTAGTCATCATGACTTTCTGTCCCTCTGGATCCTGCTGTTGTCTTGACAGTAATAACAAAGAGTGAGTTCCCTGCTTTAAGTGGAAGCAGGTTTATTTTAGGTGAATCCATCTTTGTCTGCATGTATTTGTGTCCAAAGACGTGGCATTCTTATTTGCTCCAGAATTTAGCTTTGTGATGTATACGAGTGCACCATCAGACTCCTCAAATGTGGATTGAATACAGTTGTGCACTACAGAGAACCTTTTTATGTGTATTGTTCAGACCAAATTATCACTGAAAAAAGTAATTCCTCTACCTGTTGGCTAACAAAATGATGTGTAACATGCATTTTGTTTGCATTTAATTTTACAGTTTGCTCCTTGTGCATCAGAAAATTTCTTTGCTATAAATTGCAGTGTCCAGTTTGCAATACAGTAAGTATAAACTTGACTTGAATGTGTAACTGAGCCCCCAAAGCAATTTGCATAATCATCAGGGTCATTAGCTCAATATAGATGACACAATTACAGGTCCTCAACTTTCACAAATGCATGTTATCGTCTGTAATTAATTGTATTAATTTGATAAAGGAGACAGCATCCTTCATACCTCGCCTCTCTTTCTTTCAGCAAGCAACTGAACAAGATTTAAGAACCAACCGTTTATTGGATGACTTGGTCGTAAACTTTCAAGCTGCAAGGTAACCACACAATGCATCATAAATGGTTACCAGTAAACCAAACCTGTTTTGGTATTGGTTTTGAATTCAGGGTACTGCCGTCATGACGAGCAGCGAAGATTTAAAAAACAGAATCCTGCCCGTACCACATTTTGTCCACATTAACAAATCCGCAAACGGATACGTGATGCTGGAGTCAATGAATTACTGTTTATTTGGTCTTTAGTAAGCGATGCCACTCATTTATCATCTAAGTACTGTTAAATCCAAGTATGTTTCTGGCCTTCTGCACACCAGCTCAGATGGAGAACAAATATATAAGCAATTTATTTTAATACACCCATATACAGCAAACAATAGTTCTTACATTTAGTGTAATTATTTTGCCCACAGAGACAGAATTATGAAAATGGCAGATCAGGAAATACATCTTACTCTACAATCCATGTAAAAGCTCTTTACCAAGGGCACAGGTGCATCGCCTGAGCGTCCCTCCAGTTTGTATCGGCACGGTTCTAAGAACTGACAAGAAAAACGATTATTAAATGATTTCAAGAGATCCCATTGTTATTGAAAAGATTACAGTATGTCCACAAGGGAACCAATTTCAGTTTTTAGCAATTTATCAGCATTAGGGAAACAATTGTAATTGCCTTCTAGTAATCTACTTTTGATTTAAGGATTCTCTGTAAATCAAATGGGGATTTTATTTTCATCATCTAAAGTCATTCACAGTCGTCTTTGTATTGCACTTGTACGTGTGCTGTGTTGCTGTAGGGCTGACCTTTTTTCATTACAGCAGGATGAGGGCCTAGGGAGCAGTGTCCATAGCCGGTCTCAAGGAAATGAATTGGTCCTTTAAATTTTCGTTTTTTCCTCCGGTGACACTTATCACAGTGTCGGAAAACAATTCCTTTAACTTGAACACGTGTGCAACTAGCCACATGCTTGCACTATTTGGTTCGTCTCAGGCAGACTGATAAAAGTTGATAAATGTGCAATATTAATATCAGAAGGTCACCCCAACCCCTGGGATTATTTATCCCTGCTGGTCTAGGGTCATACTCTCTTTCTCATCCTGTAATCCTCACTCTGCACCCATCTTAGTCTTGTTTTTTTCCAGTGAAAAGATAACACAAAAGGACAACAGAAAAGACATCTCCTTAAGGAAGTCTATGAACAGAGTTTTATGAGTGATCCATGTTTTTGTGTGCGTTATAGCATCTGTTGAGGTAAAAAAAAAAAAAGAAGAAGCTGAAGATAAGCCTGCTTGACAAACCGGCTCCTTTTCTGTTCATCAGAGGGCATTGTCCCTGAAAAATCACTAAAGAAACAACTCAAGCTAAAATCAACAGAATAGTTTCTTCAGTGAAGTCCGGCCTAATCTCGATTTAATATCTGAATTCTGTTATCAGTCAGTAAGTTCCTCCTTTCCATCAATCATGACAATGATTATCATCTGTGAAAGGTCTCTCTACGAACTGTAGACCTTCCGATTGTCATCACTGTTATAAATGAGTGGCTTACGCAGCTTCTCTTTCCTTTGGGTTTTAATTTCCTGTTGCGTAGCATTGAGCATCTGAAAAATGGGATTCCATGACGTTGTCTTAGAACGTTGTCGCTATGTCGCAATACACCTGTCTCGACCAATATAGGAATAGTTTGTTTGCTCTGAAATAAATATACCACACTTTTGGGCATGTGCAAAAACCTGTCTGCACAAAATGATACAGGGACGAATGTGTAGATTTCTCTAGCATCTGTCCATGTAGTTGCTATGTTTTCTGCTTTAGAAGGGTTTTTGGACAGCTTCTTACATTTTTCATTGTGGAACTTACTGGAAAACTGCATTGGGTGGCTTTAATTTAGTGCAATTAAACTAGAGGCCTATTTCTATAGCCAACCACAGCGATTATTGCAGTGCCACACTGTTATCACAGTAACAAGCTACCTCGTAGTCTCTCCTCTGACTCAATGAACTCATTGAACGAGGTAGAAATGAAGGTTGTACATTAGCGTCAGACACTGCTATTTCATTTATTTACACAATTGCCTTACAGTACATGTTGTTTCCTTGAACTTAGCCGTTTTCCTTTGTAATGGGCGAGTGTCTTCAAACTTCTGAACAGCTGTAGTCTATGGCTCTTTTTGTTTGACTCCATTTATTGTCATTAAAATACTGCATATTTAAATTCCATTAAAAAATTATTATTGAGAAATTTGGACAAAGTAATCACATGGAATTGGAATTGGCAGAGGGTGTTGAAAGGAGTGGGGGGGGTCAACAATCGCTTGTGTGTTTTAAGGTCACTAACATCTGGTGCAAACTGCCCTCGTAGGCAGCTATCTTTGCACTTACAACCCAGTTGTAATTGTAAAAGATTATTCTTCACGTTGTAGAGGAAATCAATAAGATAGGCCAATTTAAGTTCAATTAAGTGTGTGTAAATTAAGTAGATGGTATTGACTTGCTTTGGTTACTTCAGGTTCAGGCCTGGAAGATCAATGTAGTTTCAAGCGAAATGCCTAAACGTCTGTGCCTCTCAAATAGTGAATATTGATGTTTTTCTGATCTTTTGTAACCAATTTTATATGATTATTTCTGTGTCCTTACTCTATCAACCTTTAAAAGCCTCGGTTTGCAGTCACTGCAAACACTTCCGTATCTATTTCATCCTGACTCACAGAAACAATGGAATAGGTACTTGAATTTGTTAAATGCTTCTATTGATATTTCTATAATCTGTCTAGTCTCAGGCAGATAGTGTTTAACATTATTTAAAGATTTCTTTTTATTTATTGCTTGACAAAGAGCAACTTTTAAACTACTTGAAATTGAATTACTTTGGTGACGAATGGGTCTCGTCGTAACCATGATGTAATGTGTGCTACTGATTCTAAATAGGTACTGCGTCTCTAACCTAGCTCTTCTGGCTGGTGTCTTCTCTATGGCAACCGCCTGTAAACTGCTGAGCTACAGTAGTATTTAGAACCATTTGACAAATGAGGCAGAAACAGTTGGGGCAGAAACTAATGGCTCTAATGTAAAGTGATGACAGTACATTTGTATTATCCAAATTGTGTTTAACAGGTCAGTACAGTTAAGTAACACAGCAGATACAACTGAAACGTTTCACTTTGTAACTCAAAGTGATTGAGGTACTTTTCATACACCTTCTGTTTTTTGCTTACCTTCTCTAAATATAGTACAAAGCATTTGTTGCGATACAAAATCAAAGTTCTAACGGGCTGTATGCGGTGTTACAAAACGAATGGAGCGTATTTCCTCCAGATCTTTGCAGTGAGAAAGAGGAGGTGTTTCCATGTGACATTTGTGCAAAGTGGCTTTGGCATGTGTGTGTGCGTGCACCTGCTCTGATGGGGACAGCAAGCACAAATTAGTTCTAGATATGGAAAGCGGAACATTACACACCTCATTGGTTCCCGTTTTATTGCCAAGTAATGGCCCAGCTGAAATTTGTTTGCTTTCCACATTTCCAAGACTGTAGCCAAAGTGCCTACTTTTTCTCGCTCCGCAGAAAAGAAGCGAGATAATTGAGCAGGTGCAGTTTAACGTCAAAGGGCTCACTTTACTGTCTACAGTATTTATTGACTCTTCTTCTCTCTTTAATGGGCTCAACTATAAGTCCTTTACACTACATAATATACTTTATGTAAGTATACTGCACATTTGTGTTTTTGAAAATGCAACACACACGTTTTAATTCACATGCCCTTTTGCCTTTTTTGTTTTTCTAGGCAGCAGTTGTCAAAAGTACATTTTGAATCTCCTCCAATATCGCCAAGGACCCCAGCTTCAGCTGTCAAATGCAGAACTCCCAGAGAGATGGGCCAGAAGTGTAACGGCTCAGTTTTGAGTCACTTTTTCCAAAAGAGGCCTAAAACATCTCCCACTAAGAAAACCCAGCGAGACGGTTCTGTAGCTCAGTCTGCTCAGCGGAGGACAATACAGACGGCACACACCCACAATGCAAATGACGCTGACCTACATTCAGCAACTGATCAACATCCAGTGGTTGTGAAGGAAGAGCCGATGGATGTGGAGGTGGCATCTATCCAGGGTTTGATGTCAGTCAAACAGGAAGCCGGAGTCTCGCACAGTATGAGCACCGGGGTTGAGATGACGCATTCTTCATCACCATCAAAAGACGTGAAGCCCGTAATCAAAGGTGAAGCCCTTCTACCTGTAGGTTAATAACGCTGAATCCATCCATTAGCTCACTGATTCATGTTCACAAGGCGACAGAATGGGTCACATTCATCTGTCGCATGTTCGCTTTTAATAATTGCGTACGGGAATCTCTTTCTATAAGTCTATGAAGCAGGCACAACATTAAGCTTTTCGGGCAATTTAAAAGAAGAGTATCATCTTCAGTATGTATAGTCCTTTTGGTGTATCTGTCTTAAAGATGCAAAATTCTAAATTCAGAACATTAATATAGCAGCAAACATGTGTTTGCTATGTAAAGATATAGTGAAGTAATGGTGTCTTGAGCAGAGAATGAAGTCGCTCTTCCTCTGTGTGTGTGTGTGTGTGTGTGTGTGTGTGTGTGTGTGTGTGTGGTGATCCAAGCAGAAATCTGGTGAGGACCCTCTCTTGTGTCCCCAAACTTAACAGAAAGACACCCTGAAGGATGCACGATGAAACTCTAAAACTGTTCTAGAAGTTAGCTTGGTATGGGAAATCCATTACAGTGTGAACAATAAGCCACCTTTATTGTTGTGTCAAAGTCATTTTTATGTTGGGTGTTGTGAGAGGAAACTGTTTTAAATACTTCCTGCTGGTACATTCAAGGATGTTCTCATATTACCAAGTCTATGCATGATCTGACGCGAGCTGAAACAATACGAAAACGTACGGTATACTTCTTCACAGTAGTCGGTGAACATATTGTCTTTTAGCAAAGGATTGTTTTACGTCTTGCTGTTGGTCAGTAAGTGTTGCTGTTTTTAGATTGTGGGTATTTTGTTTAGGATCAGCTCTTTATTTGTACTGTTTCCTATTAAGTGCATTGAGAGGGATGGTATGGTTTGGCACGGAAATGTAATGTGACATAGGATCAAAAAACGGTTTATTTTCAACTAAGCAGCAAATAATATCTTGTGCATTTTTTTTGCAGTGGAGTGCCCTGTGTGCTCTGTCAGTGTACCACAGCAGTTCATCAACAAGCATCTGGACACATGTCTTACCAGAGGAGAGAAGAAGGAAGGCTTGAGGAGGTAAAATACCAACTTAGCTGATCACTTAAATAAAGGCTGTCTGCTGCTGTTTGCTCAATAATGCTCTGTAGGGAGGTGGGACATAAGTACAACTAAAAGACACTTTATAGAGATCATTGGATTAAAATCTATTAATTAACAAAAAACTGTTAAGAATTGTCAATCTATGTGGTATGTGACTGTTTGGACTGGATTTTGTTTTTTCAGGGTTGATGGAGCTAGGCCAGCTGTTTTTTCCTGGCTTCTAGTATTTGTGAGAGGCAGTATGTACTGTAAATGTCCTGGATCTTCAGTATGTAGAGATAAAACCTGATATTGTGTACAAATGTGTGTATTCCAAAATGTGAACTGTAGCTTCACAGAAACATTCTAGACATGTACACATTTTATTTAACTACAGATCTTCACAATGTACATTGTCGGATGCACCGTCGGTTGACTTTATATGCACACTGTTCCTGCTATCTGTCCTTTCCACTGTCTGAGAAGATAGTTTCCTCTGAAAGTGCCTGTGTATTGTTTTTACTTGGAAACTTGAAGTCATATACTCTTGTTATTGCACTTTTGTTTGCTGAAAATGACAGAATTACTGAAACTATACAACAGCACTTATTACTGTATTTGTAGTATTGCCACCGACCTGGCTGCTCCTCTTGCTGAAGACAGGTTCTGTGACATAACTTGAGAGACTGATCCTCTCCCGCAAATATGATGTTCTGTTAAGGATTGGTCATTTTTGTTGCCGGGCAAAATACTTAATCTGAAGTACACCCTGATGTCATAATGATAAATTCAGAGGTTTTAATATTCTGGCCTCATGTAGTCAACCTGCATGGAGAGGATTCCTCTCGCTACCAACCTTAATCATTTACACTTAATGTCTTCTATTCAAGACAAAGTATGCAATATAATATAACACATTTGACGGCCTTGTATGAATTTAACAAGACTATAGAACCTCAGAGTGTGTTCCTCCACCAAGCTGACAAAGCTCGGTTATATATCATTAATCAATCATCTGCTTATGATGTCCAAGACTCTCATGTTGAACAGTTTTAGAAGTTTATTACGGCTGAGCATGTAAATGCCCCACGTTATATCAGGCGATTACTGAAATATATCTCTGCTGCAGCTCTCTTGGCAATGTGAGGCGTCCAATGACGAAGCTCGTGTACAACCTGCTTTCGATGCAGGAGCTGAAGAGGAGGCTGAAGGAGTGCCATCTCTCAATGCAGGGTTCCCGAGACCAGCTGATCAAAAGACACCAGGAGTTTGTCCACGCATACAATGCCCAGTGTGATTCCCTAATGCCCAAATCAGGTGAGGGCATTTGGTCCATTACACCATAGGGGTGATACTGTATTTAAAGTCAAATCTGAGATTTGTTTCTAAACACATTTTTAAACATTAAACACAAATTTCCAAAATGATGAAGACATTTTTGGACAGACATAAATGTAAAGGGTCTCTTAACTTGTTGGCAGAGGCATACATCCTATTTTTATGAGACAATAACATATGTTGAAGATGTATGTAGACATTTGGCATCACAGGTTGTGTTTTGTTTGACTGGTATTCCCAGGATTTGCCTCAAAACCCTTTTTTGTTCAATTGTAGAATTTAACGGGCAATATTTGTGATCCTAAGACGAATAAAGACTTTTTTTCCTTGTCAACAGCTGAAGATATTGCCAAAGAGTTGGAGGCCAATGAGAAGATCAGGAATCAACTGCAGGGGAAAGCCAAACCCGTGTGTAGTAACAGCTTAATTGGATATATTGTGGGCTTGAATTGTACAGCCCCAAACGCACTGAAAGTGATAAATGTAGCGCCTCATTTCACGCACATCAATTGGTGCTCCTGTTTCCTGTTTCAGATTTTAAATGCCAACACCACAGAAGCAGAAATATTTTAGGAAAAGGTTGCTGTTTAGGTGAGGTTCTATATATTAAAGATAACCATTAATACGTTGTCTTTTAAATCATTGATATGAAAAGAATGAAAGTTTAACTAGAAAATGTGAAATTGGCGTCACACGATCGTCTAGATGGAAGACTTATCACTTTGGAGTTCTTGGAATATCAAAACTCTTAGTCCACTCGCTGTTGTACAGTGGTGTTACAGAGGGAAGCTTCTCTTGCCTCATAAACAATCTCTGGCTGAGTACAGACACTGTCCTGCAGAGAAAGCACACAAACCAGCCATCAAGTCACAAATGGTATTAACGTTAAGCGGTGGTAGCTGATGGGACCGACTGCCAGCGTTGTTTGTCTTTTGAACCAGCGACAATAGCAGTATTATTAATATTTTTTCACAAAATATCATCCTTTGGGGAGAAATCTTTAGCATTTTCTTCCTTTCAGCTCTCTCTTGACAGATTTGCGGCTGCAGAAAAAAACCCAGCTTTAATCGCTGGGTCTTCATTTGACTCCAAAATTGAAACAAGGTTGGAGTAGGTGCATGGCCGTTTAAAACAATAGGTGTACTTCAAAACGTGCACGTCGGACGCTTTCAGTGCGTTTGGGCCTCATGATACTCTTTCCTCTCAAATGTACCCTGTGGAGTATTAATAAATATATATACGTATATATGGTTAATGCTAATGTATGTTTTTGTCAATTCAAAGGTCATGGTTTTCGCAAAGAATCAGTCCGAAAAGGAGATCGATGAGGTGCATTCAAATTACAGTAAGTGATGTTTTTTCACTATGAATCTGTTGACACCTCAGGGGTTTGACTCGTCAAGCTGGCAGCTTAAAATCTGTGAACAAAGTTCAACTGATGAAATTGCTTTGCATGATTTTACATGTTCTGTTAAAATATGCATGTACGGTGTGGGGCTGCATGTAAGGAAATTGCTTGTCAGAATACTGCGTTTGTAGTTAATTAGCTTTGCAGAAAGATAAGTAAACTAGCTACTTGTATTTGACCACTTTCAAATGGTTAAAAATATCATCAAGTGCAATATAATACCACTACGCCTTTGCCAAGTGTACAAAAAGTGCAAACAAAATTCAATAGACCTAGAGTAAAAAAAACAACAAAATAATTTATTACATTATCCCAAATTACAAAATAAATGCCGTCAGTGAAATTGCAACTTTATGTACAATTTCCCCTCTTCTCTATGCATAGCCTCACTAATATATTTTCTGAGGATACATACGTTTTAAAGCCAACATTGTTTACTCTAGGAAAACACATTTTATGATGATCAACTTTGTTTGATGAAAACTGTTTAAATCTTTTGGCATTTATCTCATCACTGAGGAAAACATGTATAGATGATACTATGACTTCCAGTGGCTAGTAGCCGCGTGGCCAAACTGTGTCCAACTGTGTGGTTCAGTTACAAAAATATATGAACGCTGTCTTCTGTAGAAAAAGACGCATCAGACAAAAAAAGGCAAAATGTTATCTCAGAGAGACGGACCACTTTTTTCCAATGTATGAATTTGTTTTGAACTCTATATGAATTGACCAATTTTGTGTTCGCTGAAATGATTTGTAATGTTTCTTTCTCCTTTTTAACTGTTATTTCTTCGCACTTATGAATACTAAGACTGAAAAACATTTCGGTCTGGGTTGGTAATCTTCTTCAAAAACATTTTTTGTTATGTGTTGAAATTCTCATTACATACTGACAGCCATCAATAGAGTGCTCTGCCACAAAAAATAAAAGGTCGAGTATCTGCGGCTGTCGCAGGACTGTAATTAGCCCGTCTACCTGCCCGTCTACCTGTCCGTGCACTTATTACGCGTCACCCGAGTCTTCCACAAGCTGCTATCTTGACAGCTATGCGTACTAACAATAGTTTTGTTCATTGTATACGTTCATTATATGTTTACGTTCATAAAGATAATTGTGGGGGAGTGGCTTTTAAGGGATGCCTAAAGAGACGGGATTTCAGTGTTGCTGATTTGGTGACTTTCTCGCTAGATGTATTGACTGTCGGAGCTATTGCTGCGAGATACTTTCACTGGAAAATAGTTTGCAACACTGGGACTGGGTTTTTCGGTTGGGTAATTAAAAAAAATATATCGTACATTTGCTAGCTTTTTAAGTTTAAGATTACCAACCCTAGCTTTAGGAGGGCGACTCTATTGAGTTCTCCTGTTGGCGTGAGTGTGCAGCTGTGAATCGCTTTTAAAGATAAGGCTAGTCAATATAAGCAGGCAATGCAACACATCTATTTATCAATACGGTCAGGACAGCATTGCTAGAGAAAGACTTCATTAGCTTCACTTTTATTAAACGGTTTATGTTTACAGTATGATATTGACTCATGTCAAAGAGGGATATTCCATACCAAACTTTAATAAGGACGTAACAGCCTCTATTAAAGTAATCAGATATACATACAGAATCACAGTGCATGTAGAAATGTTGCATCATTCAAAATGAATCATCTATTGCACTCACTCCATCGACAACATCTTTGAAACTACAAGCACTATAACTTTCATTCCTTTGTCTTCTTGTAGTTATTTTCCTTTTCATTGCCTCTTAGATTTATTCTATGTCCTATGCATTGCTCTGTGTCTGTGTTTGAAAGGTGCTGTACAAATAAACCTGGCCTTGCCCTCACGCTCATGAGACAAGAACAGGAATTCAAGGCAGCATCTTAGATTTGATCAGGGTTTCCCTCAGGACGTTTCATTAAAATACTTCCTTTTTTGTACTTATCTGAAGGGTAATCCTTTTTGATGATTTGATTCTTCTGTAAGAATACCTCAAACTATCAAATGGCAAAACTCGAAACCTGAAGAGTTCAAAGCTTTGAAGCTTCATTCAAAACTTTCTTTTTTCATGTCTTTTTGTTCTGGTTAAACATAAGATTTCTCCACAGTTGCAGATAAAAGTCAGGCTCCACTAACATTAATATTATTTCCAACTTGTGTGATCCAAACAGTTCAAATAACTCTAGAGCGTTGTAAAGTCCAAAAAAAATTTTTTTTGTTTTTTTTATCAAACTAAGTGTTCCGCTTCAATCCATATTCGTTGGCACTTGCTGCACTCAAAGAGAGACACCCACCTATATTTAACACAGTGGTCTGGCAGCAATCTAACAGCACCATCAATTACATTTATGTAACCACAATAACCTTAACAGAAGATGTTCGGCACAACAATGCAGGACACAAGCTTGATCTAGGAAGGATTTAGAGGTCTTGTCGGTAGAATATGTCTAAATATTAGATGTGCTTTGGGCATCTTAATGAAAGCTTATGACGACAATTTCCAAAGCAAAGGCTTTTTAGACCAATCAATGCATTTCTTTTTTTCCATCTCTCGGCTGGCAATTCAGTAGAAAATCCATTTGAGATCTAAATCCATCGGCATGAGATCATCTTTGTCGAATCTTTGTTATTGTTGCGTGGTTGAGCAGTGGAGAAGTTGACACTGTTCTTTTGGAAACTGTAAAAGTAATATTTACAAGTCTCCAACAAAATCATTACGATTTTGCATATTCAATGTGTCGCCCAGCGTTAATATCAAACTTACTTTATTCTGTCTGGGAGCCAGCCACTATCGGCTATCAACAGAAACAAGCAGAGCTGCGTCTCCAGTGAGTAATGTAGCAGCAAGGGGCGGAATGGAAATATTTAAAATTGATGAGATTTTGCCTGAGTGAACCTGTTTCTGAAGACATTCTTTATTATGATACGTAGGGTTACGTGGCTATTTAAGTGTCCATCTAAGATTTTGTTATTCCATTCGATATGAGCGCATACTGCAGATAATCACTCAATCACTCATACAGACATACGAAGGCACAGACGTCCACTGTAGACCAGGTCTGTGTTTTTATCTTAAAGGGCAGAGGTCAAGCAAAAACAGCAGCTTTAGGGAACATTATCCAAAGTGGTGATGTCATGGTTGAACGAGATAAAAAGCTTGTTGGAAATAACTCTGCAATGCTAACTTTGAAATTGGTTGAAAGAGGGTTGTGACTCACAGTAGGTAGGGTCTATAAATAGCTGCAGTGGTGTGATAACCTCTTGATTTATCAGAGGAGGATGTGGATGACTCACTCTGCTAGCATTGAAAATGGTGAATGAGCAGACAGGAAGGTGAAAGGAGCACACACCGAATCCACCGGTGGCTTGCAGCCTTTATGACATTCTTTTGTTAATAATACAATCAGCAGCTGGTTATTTAGAAAAAAAAATCTTAGAACCCAGAATAGCAGCAAGGAAAATCCTGGAAATCCTGCTTTGGGAGACCAGCCCCGGAGATGTTTGTTATAGTTTATCCACTATCCGGCAATGTTAAAAATGCAATATTAACCCTTTGCATTTTGCAATGCCTGATGGAGTCTACTGTAAAGCTGTGTTCTGCATTCCCGCATGTCTGTAAAATGAACCTGGTGCATGAAATGTCACCATAACTTGTAACCCACAAAATGCACAACTGTCTAATTCTTACAAGCCTGTAAACAAAAATACAAACAATACTACATTATGTACTGTGTATTTGGAGCCACACACGGGTAAAGCTTTGCAAATGAATTGGCTAATTTCCGTGTGAGAATAAAGTACTGCTTTGCTCCTGAAGATATCAGTGACAAGTCTGAGGTAGTAGAGTTGTTCCTTGTGTAGATCACACGAGTGTTAATTGCAGTATTATTTCTCTCACTTCTCTGTTCTCCTGTCTTTGTTTGTAGGAACATCACAGATGTGCAGATGCTTATGTAGGAAGTGATTCAATTCTTCTTTTTGCCTGCGTCTGTTCACAGGCAGTTATAATGTATTTTCAGTGACTGTTTGGCCTCCACCAATGTAATTTAGGGATTTTGTTGCCACAGACATCTTGGACCTTGCATCTGTGGTGTTACGCTTTAAATACAGAATAAAACCTTGTATTTCTCAAATATATTCAACCTTTCAAGGTTGTCATTTCAAAGTATGAGTCTGATCGGCCTGATGCGTTACAGATACTGTCTCACAAAGAAAAATGAGCCCGCATTCAATATACATTTTAATTCATGGTAAATTCCCAAACAACATTTTCTACAGTAGCCTATTTGTGGGAAGTTATTTCTTTGTATTTTCTTTGATCCACGACTAGGTGGGCTGTCAACTCAGCATTTTCAGTGACCCTAACCATAAACGATAAGATAGTGTTGCATTAAGATCATTGACTAGCACTCTGTACCTCAGATACTGCTGCATAATTAAACATGATGTCCTTTTATTTAAAGCTATTCCATCATATATCCTATTTTTTCCTGCAGGGAAGAAGCACAACAGTGACTTTTCCCGCCTGATTGCCCAGGTTCGGTATCGCCTAGAAGCCCCCAGGCCGACTCGTATCAAACAGAAAGTCACTGTGGAAGAAGAGGATGCACAGAAAACACCCTCGGCAGGTAGTGCAGCACTCATTACCTTTCTCAAGGAATAAAATGTACTCTAGCCACAGGAGATGTTTAAATAAGTGGGACTAACTAATTGAATTAATATATACTATGCTATATACAAATTGAAAAAGGCACAACAAATTGCGTGACACTGTCCACTGTGTGAGAGGCTACAGATATGTAACAGTACCAACACGACCTTAAATCTACTTCTGATTGTATGCACACCCCCTTTTGACAGGTCATTCCTCCACTGTTTAATTCTCCCCGGGAGTCTGACACAATGATGAACTATGCATGTGTGCCTCCTCTAGATCAAGTTGCAGAATCAAAGAGCGACTCAGTGATGAAGGTAGAAGACAGAGAATCAGACGTGGAGCCATCTGCGAGAAGGATTGAATTGTCCTCCAGCCCCACCTATAGTGACGTGTCCATCAGCAGGTGAGCCCTAGATAGTGGACACATCCTGATTCACTGACTGGAGGTCACAAACTCAAAGCTTTTTGTCAAGGTTGAGTCAGATCCTTATTTTTGACCACCTTTCTACAGTTTGAATATATCCAAGTGTAATTTCACAGTGATCATGTTAGAGGAAAGCAATGCTTCCTCTTGTATCTCTTTCAGTTCATAAATCCTCAAGGAAAATCGCTGACTATTTTTGTTTTAGAAATATTAATGTTGCTACCGTTTTCTAGTGTATTAACTTATTTTGCAATTTGTGTGGCAATCTGCTTTTAACCTCGTTATATTTGCTAGAGTGTTAAGTGTTTTTATCCAGTGCATTTTGTCTATTTTAGTCCCCATTCCAATGAATTTCTCTTTCTTTTGGCAGCAAACTCGTGTCTTGTCACCATTTGTGACGTATGAATAAATCATGTCTTTACACGTCCTTTTAAAAGCAGAATTAATTTAATTTCCTTTCATCATTCACTTAGAAATGCACAGAAACTGTCATTTTATTGGCATTTCTGTCCTATGTTGCAACCTCGGTATACAGAGGTGAGTGTAACAAGAGAACTCCAGACATAAGCTATATGTTTCTGCCAGGGTAGTTTTAACCAGCTGAACAGTCTACATGAGTTTGTGTATGAAATAAAAAGAAAGCTGCAGAACAACTTTGTCATGTTGTGGAAGCCTTTTTATTTGGAGTGCTGAAGATTGACAGAAATGAGACCAGCTTCACAGTAAATAGGCCAAATCATTTCAGCTCAGCATCACGTTCTGTGTACGAGTGTAATTCAGGCATAGGGAAAGAAGAATGTTCCTTTGTTTTCTATGAGTAAGAAAATACAAACGATGACAAAAGTTTGATTTGGTTCCAGCCGTCTGTCAGCGTTTACATATGTGCTTTGTGTTTTCTTGAGGACGCTGTTTTGCAGATGAACTCTTGGTCTCATTTTAGTAGCGAAATTTTATTAACAAAGATTTGGCGGACATGTCCTCCCTAACAGCCTCATGTCTCCTGCAGTCACTTTCAAGGAGTGGTTGGGAAGGGAAGAGTATCAAACAGTATAAATTATTCAATTATTGGTTGCATTAAAAGCCATCAAACCACAGTAATGATGTTAACAAATATATTACCGCACAGGCAGTTACGTGATTTCCCCGAAGTTGTAGTCTAGAAATAAAATCTGCAGGTTTTATTTGACGGGGACCGAGAATAGACCTTCAAAAAGTGCTCTTGAGACCAAGACCGCTCTCAAGTACTACAACTCTGCCTCAATCAACTAAAGCCTCTTGGTATTGTGAACAATCGTATCTAATTTTTACTCCCTTTGAAGTAACATCTCTGACCATTTTTTCGGTGGTATGTTTATCTTGTCATTGGCTGACAGTTGGGTCTACACAACGTGTAATGCAGTGAAAACACCTGCTCAAAACACATGAGTTTAAAGAAAATTGGTACCATTCATAGTTTTCAGAGCATCACAGTATAATTAGAAATATCTCACTTTTATGGCTGTTACTTGGGACAAAACTAATGCAATATATTGAAACAGCAAATACCCTATATCAGTAAAACTGATGACATTTTCCTTCTTTTCTTCTGTTCACTCCCTCTTTTCCATTGCAGTTCTATTTCAGACATCTTCGGTCCAGAGCCTGCCAGACACCCAGAGTAAGTGGTTCTGCTGCCTTATTCTACTCTCAAGAAACCTTTTGTGATTTTAGTTTTTACTGTGCCATCCACTAATGCTACATATGCTACATACTGTTTTTTCCATTACAAGTAATTGCACATTTGTATTTATGCACAGATTGGATGTCAACACACTGTTGTCAGGAGTATCTGACACACAGAAAATTGACACCTTGAGTTACATTAGTTTTACATTTAGAAAGTGATAACAAGTAGAACTGCAAATACTTGAGTACAGCCTTTAAAAACCATTAAGTGAAATGAAGACATTTTATTTTCTGATGACTATATTTATTGTTTTTTTTTAGTTGTTTGGTGTAGAAAATGTCAGAAAATGGTGAAAAATGTTGTTCAGTGTTTCCCACAATTCAAAGTTATTCAGTCTGCTGTCTTAGAGGAGTAAAGAAACAGAGAATATTCACATTTAAGAAGCTGGAATCAGAGAATTTTCCTAAAATAATTCTCAAACCAATTAATCGATTATCAAAATATTTGATTATTAATTTAAAAGTTGACAACTAATCAGTAATCGATTAACCGTTGCAGCTCTAGTGAGGAGTATTTGAAACCAGTCTGTCCATGAACAATGTTAAAACACTCTGTGACCTGACATTGTAAGTACTGTATTTATGGGAGTAGAGCAATGTAGATAAATAACATGCCATGCCCTTCTATCAGTTAAGAATGAAAATCCTAAAATCCCTCTTCTAAAACAAGAAGAGCAGCTAAGCCGCTCTACCGCCTGCTTTCACGAGCTTCTCACTCACTCAGGACAGGTTGTCCTACTCTCCTCTCTGAACGTGCAATATGATGCTTTTCCTTGAATTTGGGATCTTCACTTGTTATCGGAGGCAGCAAGATGGCACTCTTGTCAACAAATTGTTGGCAAATAGTGAATATTTTTTCTAGTAGTCAGAGTCCCTGAGCTATTGGTGATTGTTTGGACAACTTAACATGCCAGGAAAGATGATTTTATCCAATTATACTGTTATGTCAGCAACAGATGTTTATTGTCCAGGGTCAGCGGTGGTCATATTTCAAACCGACTATAGCTGTGACAAGTATTCTGAATATTGAGATTCAGTATTTGAAAGGCTGCTTTCTGTATTCAGTTTTATCCCCTTTATTTTTCTCGACTATTTACTGCCACATACTGGGCTGTTGCTGCTGTCATCTGCAACAAGACAAACGGCACATATCTCTTCACCCCAGAGGACTCGCATAAACAACTGCAGTGACCCGATTCTCATTTACTTGCGAACTGCTCACAAAGACAGTGAAGCATTCCGGTGTCACATTGCCTACGTCTTCTCTCCCTCTCTTGCTGGCGGCGTCGCCTTGTGCTACTAAACTAACCCTTGTCATTGGTGAGACAAGTACAAATAACAAACCATGAAATGATTCTAAATGCGTTTTAGTATTCCCAACCAGTTGACACTGTGTGCGCTCTGCTGGTGTCTTCTGTGCTTGTAAAAAAAGTATGAAACAAAATGTTCTTTCCATCAGGTAAGGCTGTATCTCCATCCCCCAGCCTCTGTCAGACTCTGGCAGTGATGACAGTGTAGCTGTTCCACACGTTGCACAGACTGCTTATAAGAAATCCGCTATACTAGGTTGTCTCCCTATCCTCCCCACATGTGGACTTCTGACCCAAATTCCATTGTTGGAATTTTGTTTTTCCTCTCCATCTCGTCAAGATGAAAAGCCAGAGGACCTTATCACCGGCTGGAGAGTAATATAGTATATCTGAAGTATAATCAGCTAAAGATTCATGTGAAGCTGTAAGTGGTTCCACATGGAAGATACTGTGGGTTCATGTTATCTGAACACTTCTTATGGAGAGATCTCAAGAGTCCACCAACACTACAGAATGAGCTGTGGAGCCCACCAGAGCTTACACGGTAGCAAGAAATATTGGTTGGGCAGAAAGTAATCCATAATGGTGAAAAAACGCTTATTTTGTGTTCCTGTGACAGCAGTGAGGTTTCTGTCAGAATAAACACAGAATCGTTTTAGTGTATTTTCTGAAAGAAAAGCACAGATTAGATTGTCTATAAAATTCTTTATGCACCATCTTTCTGTAGAATTAATGTAAAAGTTGACTTTAAAAGTGCTAAATGTGAAAGTAGTTGTTTTCTTGAATTCAAACAAACACCTTCCCAGGACTTCCTTTCACTTGGGTAATTTTCAATGAGGCACCAGCATAGGCTGAAGTGAGCTTGTTTTAAACTGTCGCAGTACATTTGTACTTTACATGTTGTGTCCGAGTGACATTTTAAGGGAAGAAACAAAGTGGCAAAGCAGGAGCCGGCCCGATAAACGCTAATGTCTGTCACTGCTTTACAAATGAACATGTGCCACATGGAAAGGCGGCAAGGTTATTATTGGTAATGTCTTCTGATGTTTTTATATAGTTTTGTATCATCAGTTTTTATGTGTGCCATCTTGTACTACGTTTACACTGGCAAAATGTAAGAATATAAAGTAGTAGTAGTAAATATTTTGATTAACCTACACCACTGACCTTGTAACAATTTGACCACAATTTAGTACATTGACCATACATGGTCCAGGGCAGTGCACATGATCACCTCTGCCTCATATTGAGCCAGGAGAACCCTGTCTGCCCATCTCAAGTCGAGCTAGTTAGACCTAACAATTGACTTTACACTTGTACAAGGGAGGATAAGTCCCAAAATAGAATAGTGTTTCCTGTCTCTGTGCTGGGTGGACTAAGAGCTTTGTGTTGACTTGTCCTATTTTAATTGGACACACAATGTTTTATCTAAGGGAGTTTTTCTGGGGTAATGCATTTGCTGGAGGGGTGTCAAGCAGCCTGTTGATCAAATGTTCTATCACTTCAGCAGCACGATAATCAAGTGTGAATGCACTCAGGCTATGCACCTGCCTCCATTCCTGTCAGATGATTGCAGTCTGCATAATATGTAGTATCTCAAAGTAAAGGGGCCTGTGCTGTTAATTGACTGTATAAACTGCTAGTTACATAGAGGCAACTAGTGGAAAACAGTCATACATTTCATTTTCTCATTTACCACATACATTATGACTATTGTGGTAGACTTGATCCAGCAAGATCGTAATAGTTTAAGTAACCATGTAGACCAGAAAATAACTAAATCTTAGATGTGATTAAATTCTAAGCTTTTCCCTCCCGTCTCAAATGTTTTCTCCAAGATATACACCGAGGATGGCAGCAGGGAGGAAGGCAATTTTAAGAAAACTATTGTACATTGATAATAATAACGTGTGGTCTTTATGGATCTGGGGCATCATAGTCGGTAGGTAATTTACTGCTGGAATCTTTTTTTATTTTTGGGGTTTGGTTGATTGTGTGTAGATACCAAGCAGCTAGTGTACGGCAACTGTATAGCAGAAGTTAACCAATGATAACGCCTTAATCACTTTAACCTTAGTTTTGCACATTTCTGATATTCTCCGTTCTCTAAAGACTAAAAGGTTATCTCTGAAATTGATCTTTCATAGAGACACAGAGAGGACCTCAGTCCAAAAGCGAGCATCCAGCATGAAGAGAGACAAAGCGGCTTCATCACTCGTCGGTGGAAAACGACGGCGCAAGACGTAAGGCTTGATGGAGGAAAGGGAGGTAGAGAGAGTGAGATCTCTTACCTTCCAGATCAATACCAATAAACTGATTACTGAAGTTCAAGAAGTGATCTTTATGCACATTCCTGTCCAGCATTTAATTTTTCTAAAGTAGTACTTTTCAATATGTGTCATCATGGTATGAATACATTTAGTATTTTAAAATACTTTGTGGTCTTGTCGTCCATGATGAGCTCTGGCCCCCAACATTTCTTCATGTTACTCGAAGAGTATGGAGGCTGTAAAATCAATACTTGAATTTATTCGAACACTACTAAGTGTCGTAAAGATTTAGTTTCTTCTTAGTTTTACTTTTTGTTCATAGACATAAGCAGAAGTTAACATCATTTCTACTTGTAACCAGTGTTCCCGTCACTATATAGTATTCTGTTGTAATTTGAATCCACATTATATTGTTTTTTTTATGTTTTTCTTTTCTTAATCTTATTTTTTCTTCTTCTTTATACCATGTTCTATGGTCCAATGTAATATTCTGTTGAGACTGAAATAAACCTGTAGCAGCATTTAATAGTTTTGCATTTGAACACTTTTTGTGTTACATAATTGACTTATCTTCCAACGTTAGCTGCACATGTCATCATAAATAGATTTTGGCACTTTGTACACTGTGTGCAAAGCTGCAGTTTTATACTGTGTGGTTGTGCTGGAACGTCTATTGAATCCCAAACATTCACTTTTTTTTTGTTTTTTTTTCTCTTCTCGATTGCTAACCTATCACCTCCATCTTCAAATTTTCCCTCAGATATTTTGGCCAACTCAGATTAGGAACTCAGCTGCGTGAGTTTTCTCTGTCATTTGCAATTTCTAAGCATGCAACAAATCTAGCTTTCAACTTGATTTGTTTTCTTTGAAAGAAAAGTAACCGGGGTCAGTTTAATTCAGGAAACCCAATGCTTGTGGAAACCCCAGGTCAAAGCAGCCAGAGTGTAAACACTGAAGAGGAGGAAGGTGGTGTTTATGTATGCGTGTATGGGAGAGTGAGCAGGAACATGTTTGGGAGCAGACCTTGATTGAAAACAGAGCTCGCCTCCAGTCCGAAACATGGTGCTTCCGACTCGGTTGTCTCTCCCCTCAGACAAAGCAGGGACACACTGACAGACATTGCTGGATTCATAACAACCTTACTTATTTTTTACTATACAATGATTCTGTTTGTGTCTGGTTTAATTAGCCGGGACTTCTGCCTGAATCTACAGGAGAGGTTTGAGTGCCTCCTGATCCTTGCCTTGATTTGGGATGCAGTGAAGCAGGCAATGATATCACTGATTCCATACACGCACCAAAACCACAGGGACTGCACCCTTTCAATAGAAATCCCAGTCACCTTATTTGTCTGTGTCTGGGTGGTTTTTGAAGGGGATATTTATCATCCGTCTAACTCGAGGTGAAGCAGAATTTAGATCTTATAATTCATAACAGCCCTTTCACCTTGGTCCTAACCTACATTTGCTATATTACAAATGCCGTGACAGCCTATTGAAACTGTCCAAACCTCCTAAGAAAGGATGTCAAATGTGAATGTCATGGTGAGGACTCAGAGTTGCAGACCTACAAGATTCAGCCTCGGGACCGAGTGTTCTGCATGAACTACTCAACCTGCCCCTGACAACAGCTCGAATTAAGCGCAGCCTCGAGGACGAAATGGCAGCAAAGTTAACAGCCCTCTTGTGGTTCAAATAATTTTGGTCCCCCTTTAAACAGTTGCCAATGGAGTGACTCATTTCTCTTGATCGAGCTTGAAGGAGTGCCCACACTAATAGGGAAACAAGGTTGGATGTCTTTCTGGTGGAGGAGAGGTTCCATTTTAAGAATTATACTTTTGCAGCACCCTTTAGGAAATACTTGAAATCTCAGGTCCATTGTAATTTTGTAATTGATTCATAATTAGCTTTGAGCTGAGCCTAGTATATAGAGCAACTGTCTTGGATGTGTACTCTTCATAGTGCTACAACGTGCTTTGCAAAGCATTGCACAGGGACATGGGTTTGTCCTGTAACAATGGCCATGAGATGATCTGGTTAAAATGTGTCTTATTGTCTTACAACATGAACTTCTAGCTGTATTGGACTCTATTGTCACATTGTGGCCATGTCCTCAGACCCCAGCAATTATATTTGTGATAACTATGATGTTACCATAATAGATAGGAATGATGACCTAAACTGCAAATAACGAGATCCAGGCTGCGAAATGAAATGAATTTTCCATTTAGAGATTCGTTTTCAGGTTACTGATTACATTAGTGCTGCAGTATCACTTTTTAAACCAAGCCTTCTCTTTGTAGAAACATGTAATCCGGTCAAGATGAGGGCCTGTGTCTCTTTGTTTTTTTTCAAACTCATTGAACTTCGGTTGAATAATAACAATTTAGTTGAGTATGAAATATGATTTAATTTGTGTGGTTAGATTCAAGCAGTAACTCCCAACTACAGAGACGTGATTGTTTTCTTCCTTGCAATCAAAAAGAAAACGATTAGGCCCGATGCCAAATGAATGCAATGAGCTGCCTGGTCTGATGACTCATCAGCAGCACCGGAGAGATCATGATGGACTTTATGGAGTTTATAGAGATGAGCCAACCTCAAACTAAATGTCCCCACACAGTATGTGTCCAAAATAAACACTAGCAGGCATATTTAGAAGAGTGAATTGCTTTGTTTGCATTCCTGTTTTCTCATGTATTTTTACATTGTATATTTTGTGACATCTTTTTATTTTGGAAGGATTCCACAGTACCTTTAATGTGCTTCTTGGCTGCGTCCAGCATCCTTGGGGACTTTCCAAAAAATGTTGAAGATTGTTTTTAATATTAAAATGTCATTGATATTCAGGACACTTTCACGCTTAACTTGAGTAAAAGCTGCTTTAGTTTTTGCCATCTGTAAGTTTTAATGAATGTCGATGAAAGGATGGAAAGTAATGAAAGACCTTAGGAACACTCCTGAGAGTGCTTTTGCTTTTGTTATAAGTGTGAGCAGTTTGATAGAGAGACGCAAGTCCTGTTCAATCCCTCGTCTTCTTGTCTGGAACAACAGCAGGCTTAAGTTTATGATTTAACACATCGCCGTTGAAAGGATAAAAAGACTGACAGACTAAATTACAGTCATTCACAGTATGAAATAGTTTCTGTCAGACATATTCTTCAATATAATGAACTATACATTCAGTGCAGGGTTATTTGCAACTGCAATTATCATTTGCCACAAGCTGCAAAGCATAAAAAGATCAGAAGCTTGTTTTTTTGTAGCTTTTTGAAACAGAAGTTATATAAACGTCTATCTGTGCGGCATACATACATCAATGTCTACTTTTATTGTGTTTTTGCCAAAGCTCAAGAAGTTCCTCTGTTCTGAGTGTGATCTTTGATTTAATTCCACCTCATGGTATGTTCATCTTTGCAAGACATCTAAATGGTGTATTGCATTAAGATACAGGTGAGAGAATCTGAGAAGATGTTAGTCAAAGTGAGTCTAGTTTAGCCTTGTGATCTTAGCCTAAACTGTTTAGACATGGTCACATCTGGTCTATTGACAGATCTGGCTTTTTGAAGATCCTTTCATCCGTTGAATTTTATCTTTACAGTTTGATATAAAACAGTCTTCGCAACTTGAATCTATGCATTTCATTACCTCACCAGATGGGTGCATGGTAATTTAGTTAATTGTACGCTAGGTAAGAGGAGAATGCCATCAGTGGTGCAATTGCAATGCATGTTGAATTATTAAATGTCGGCGGACAGATGCTGCATTCAGATAAAAATGCTGAGCGAATACATAATATGTCCACGATATGGTGAATTTCAACAGTGTCTGTTTGCATAAAACGTCATGATGCCGTACTTTCAACTATACACCGCGAAAACATGCATATGCTCCACAGAGTGTAGACACCTGGCTTACATGGAACAAAGATTTATATCTACTTTACATTTGGCTTCTTTGTGTGGATTTGAACAGATGATCCCATTAGTCTTCCTGGCTGTATCAATAGCCAATGCCATGTTTAGAGAGTTTTGGGGGCTTTGCATCAAAATGGCTATTGTAGCACTGAAGTATTTAGCCTCGGAAACAGAAATTGTCGTGAATACACGAGAGGATCCTTCATACTAAAGTGTGATTATGCAGTGTTACTCAAAAACAAAATCCTCCATAGATGTTCAGTGACATCCTGTTGATAAACTTGAATGATCTTTTGCCTTTCTGTTTATCCTAAACGGGGATTAATTCAGCATTCGACATGAGTATATTAACAGTTCAGCACAAGGATAAAGCAGTGATTTATTAGGATTTGGGTACATCACTGAATGCCAAAACTGTGCTCACAGTGACATAACATAACCCAGCTAATATTCATTTTGTTAAATAGAATTATGACATTGACATCAAAGTGTTTTGTTGGCCCTGCTGGTGTAGTTTTGGAGGCAATGTACTGTAACTGCTGAATAGTTCTATGATCGTTCTTTTTTTATTTTTCCTCTGGGAGAAGTCAAAGTTTGACGACTTGAATTACAAAGCCATATTTTACTTTATGGCTTCTTTGACTTTGAGAGACGTGAACGGGTCGCTCAGCAGCAGGCTGTGAATTGACTTGAGAGACCTCTTTTATTTGACGAGAAAAGTGAACGCAAACATCTAGCGGCACTCAAGTGTGATGAACCACCCTGCAGAGAAAAGCAAGCAAAAGGAGAGATTGTATCAACACAGATCACCTCCCTTTGATATATCTATGCCTGGAGTGTTGAAGCAGTATGGCATGACCCCACAGTTAAACCCACACTGTGGGGTTAACTGTGGTTTTAAAAGTTGCAACAATTCTTCTACCTGAAGAATATGTATATGTATATGTATGTATGTATGTATATATTTATATATATATATATATATAAGTGCTGGGCAAGTTAACGCGTTAATGCATTCATTAATTAACGCCGACAATTATTTAATTTATTATGATTTTTTTTATTTTTAATTTTTTTTATTGAAAGACAAGAGACAATACATATACACAACAACAAGAGGATGACAAGAACAGTGGGATAAAAGCCAGCAAACATCCTGTAGTCAATAATTTTAGTGCACCTATATGCTGAAATTCACGGTAAACACATTTAAATGGCACAGATCTGAGCGAGCGAAGGACTTTGAAAGTTAGCGGAAAGATTAACGTGAGACAACATCCGGTTTCTTCAGACGAACATCCGGTTTTCAGAATAAGATGCCAACAAAGTATGAATTATATTCACATTAAGTATAAAACATGCTACCTGCATCTTGTGAACCAAATGTTATTGCCCTTTTGTTCATATAGCAGTACTTTTAAAATAAAAGTGCGCAATACACTACTTTTGAATTCATTATTGAACTTTACCATAACAATGCGATTAATCGCGATTAATCGCAAAAAATCCATGCGATTAATCGCGATTAAATATTTAAATTGTTGCTCAGCACTAATGTATTTGTCTTTACTTTACATATTTTCGTCTCTGACAGCTGCTCTCTGTCAGCGCTTGTTACCATGCTTAATATCATGTTGAGAGACTTCAGCAGCAGAAGGCATGACATCGGCTAATGAGGCAGATGAGGGATTAATAAGAGGTGACCCCTGTTTTTACCCCTTATAATCATAAATAATTTTGAAATGACCTCAATTAATTGAATCTTACGGTACATGAAACCCTATCTGCTTTCAGATTAGTGGTGTAATGTCTATTAAATTCTCATGAAGTGCAATCAAAGCTCTTAATTGAGACGTTGCTGTCCTGTGAAAACACTCCAGGCTTCTTTTCATTAGCCATGTTTTTAAGGGTTTATTTATCTTAACGGGGAACTCCACTGATATCCCAGTCTTCTTTCAGGTCTTGGGTAGTACTACTGCTTATGTGAAGATACGCAAGTCCCATAAAGCCTTCTTTTGGCTCCAGAGGGATCCATGATGTCACTTGAGTCAGTGTCGGTTGCGGGTGAAGAATGCAAGTTTGAAAATGGAAAAGATCTGGGGGTGTGGAGTTAGAAAGAAGTAAGCTTACCAAACCTGCTGCCGGCTCCTCACCTTTGCTTGAGGCTAATAGCCTGAGGCAATATTAGCTGCTGCTTGCATAAGACACCCAAATCTCGGATCAAACTGTTGGTGGTTGAGTTGCATTGTGGGTCATTTAGACGGCTGGAAGAAAAATGTGTGGGGGAAAAAAAAAAAAAGTATCTCTTCTGCTGCATCGATATTGATCTTTTTTTGGTTTGAATTGTCCATTCGGAGTCTGACAGTGTTATAGGGGCAATGTTACAGCACTGGAGTACTCTCCTACGAAGTCTTAGAACATTCTCAACCCATAAAGGAAGACTTTATCCTTCAGTTCATCCCAAAAAAATCACCACAGTTTAGTATTTGGTTATGATTTTATTCTGAATGTTCCAGTGGCTGGTTCAAAACAGTTTGAGAGCAAGGGAAATATTAATAGATGATAATAATATAATAAACTTAATTTATGTAGCATCTTTCTTAACTGTGTTACAACATGCTTTTTGAATAAAAGACGAACGCCACTAGAAACATAATGAAACAGACAAGCTTAACAATCTACACTGGAGAACATTTACACAACGATGACTACCAACCCCAATCCATCTTTTCTCAAATTAGTCCATGCAGCTCAACATGACAGACTGTAATTGGTCACACTGTTGGTGTTCTCCATCAGTCTCCTTACATGTTTTCTTCTGTGTCGATCAGCACACGGTTTCCCCCGACTCGTCTTTATGTCTTAATTGTGAGCTATTACACTCTTGAATTCATTTGTGAATCGGGAAGCTGCTCCAATAAAGCACCAAAGAAATATACTTTTCAATGTATGAACCATATGTACCTTCTAAAGCCATGTACAGACAGACTTCTACAGTATATCATGTGCATTACTGTATCGTGTGGTGTGACAGAACAGGCAATAATACATGGGTTGTTCTGAATTTGCAGTGTTGATATTAAAAAAAAAAAATCAAGCTCAACTCACTTTATGTAATGTTGCCTTCCATTGCTATCTCTGCTACATCTGTACTATGTTTAGTATGAAGTAATATTATACACCCCTGTACCACCACATCATGCTTCAAATGTGTTAGTTAGTTTGATAGTAACTTGGAACACGGTGTACAGAGAGCCATACAAGGAAGTGAAGTGAGTCTGCAGCATCTCTTGTGTTCAATTCTTGAGGTCTTATCTCACCAACAGTGAAAACATCTACCAAGGAGGTTAACTAGAGAACTTTCCCGCAGTAAAACAAAATCACCCCTATTATATTGTTTCTTCAAGTTCTCCAGCATTATATAAGCTCTGTGAAATAATGTCTTTATGGTATGTCAATAAATGAAATCAGCACAAGACTTTGGCCCTGAAGGTACTGCAAATGCATTCATTGATTGTTAATATAAAAACAAAAACATGTATTTGTGTTTTACTCCAAACGACCAGGTTGAGCTGTAAAGATGCAGTTGAGTGGCTTGATGTTTGTCAAGTTTATCATTAATGCTCCTTATGCTCCCGAAAGAACACACCACATCATTACAGACTGCTGTAACATCTGCCTGCTAATGTCTCTCAGACACTTCTGGTTCTAGTGACTGTAATTAGTTTAAAAAAGACTGAGGAATTAGACAATTTCATTTCTATCTCTGGCTTGCGGGTCTCTGTTTCAGAGACATTTCCTGGCATACATTCAACTGTCTCTCAGCAAACATGCCTCTGCTAGCGCTTCGCTAATGTATGTTTTTTTCTTATATTTAAGTTGATCTTTTTACTTTTCTCTCCTGCTCTCACATGAACATGTTTTCAACTATTTTGTTTGCTGTCAGAGCCTGTTATGCAAAGGTTAAGTAGAAATAGAGGTTAAATGAAAATAAATATTGGGGAAACAGCAGGAAATTGAAAACACCAGACCAACCATGCATGCCCTCCAGTGCTGAACGCCTTTTAGGTGAATTTCATTGGATCGTTTTTGTCTCTCAGTTCACTGACTGACTTGTCCACTCTGCCTCCTGAAGTTGCCTCAGTGTACGGTTACACAGTTACAAACACAAAAAATGAGATTTCATGAACACAAAGAAGCATCCCCTTGTTTGTAGGATGAGCTATCAATTGATATTTATGAATTAAATCATTTTCCATATCCATTTCTATTATTGCCGGTATCTTGGTGCTGATAACCAGTGACACGGTGCTATTTTTGTTTTCCACCTCTCAAAGATGTGAGGAGTCTTTGTTCTTGGATTTCTTTCCCTGATGACTTTATCTCTGACATTTGTCAGGCATGGCGGATGCTGCTGCTCATAATAACAACTCCGTTATTTGTATTGATTCTGAACTGACTGTTGTCGCAGGTGTGCGTAGTCATCCTTCCTGCTTAAAAATAGTTTGAAGCAGTGTGTTTCAAACCATAAAAAATCGGTGTGTGTCACTTTATCGACCATCTAGTGAGAGCAACATAACAATATAGCATTTAAGAATGGCATGGATTATTCCTCTTCTTCAATGAGTGACATTGGAAATGAAGGTTTGGAACCTGCGTGAGGGAGATTTAACAGCTTGTGTCTTTGATAAGTGTAAAAGCTGAATGTCTAGCCGTGTTGATATTGTTTTCGGCTAAAGAACCACCATGCTACTTTAAACTGAAGCCATTTAATGATGTTTCTGCAGTGGTAACTCATCTTTAATATTGCGATAATGTCAGTAATGATGAATAAGCTTTTGAATTTTAAAACTTAAAAAACTTCAATTTAAATATAAAAGCACGACATATGTTTGAAGACGTGCTTTGCTACGGTCTGTGTTGTTAAAGGTCAGAGAAACCATTTCTTGTAGAGGAGAGAAAGTTCCCCACTGGATGTTTTTTATGAGGTTCTTTCTTAATACTTGTCCTCCCAATACTTTTGTTTGTTTTTCTTATATACTCCCACAGCGTAATCCCTGTCGATCACGTTGTTGTAGGTGAGGCATCCTATGCCGAGGTGTCCTTGCATTTCAAAGACACCACAAAAGCAGCTTTGCTGTAGCAAGACACACAGCTGGCCTTCCAGAGGGGAATATTTAGTTTGCTTTCATCTCATCTGTCGATAAACCACCAAACAATTTTGTTTGTAACTGTTGCCATTCGGTGGAGGCTCAGCAGGGTGCAGGAGTGATCTATCTCTTATAGTGGCTGTGAATAAAACTCCACAGAACGTTGACATTCGGAAATTAAGTGTGAATGCTTGTGAGGGGTTTTTCTACAGGCGAAAGACAGATTGGGAGAGTGAGTAAGAGAGTGGACATAAGCTGCTCCATGTTTTTCTAGACCGCACTAGACATTTTGCCTGAGTTGATTTTATTAACTTGTGCATTTCAGTCCCTGACTGATTTCTGTCGGAGCATGAAATAGAGAGAGAATAAAATGGGTTTTGATAGAGCCGGATCACAGCACTTTCTGTTGTCGGGGGGATTGTAAATAATAGGATGGGGGGTGGTGTCGGTCTACTCTGCGCTAATTCAGAACATTGTGCATGTAATCTTTTTCGACAGCTTGTGAATGAAATGGTTCCTTGGAGACAGCACACTGTTCATGTTGTCAAATCTATTATCTTAAAGAGGCTCGTCACTGGGGAGCAACGACATAGAGTAATCTTGTGTGCTATGATATTGCAACTGTCCACATTGTGTTGTTGACTGCACTGTCTGTGCCATCTACTGTCCTCATCATGCTAGGACCAAGGAAGCCATTTTTAACATTTAATATTCTCTACTGCCTGTAGTGACAGATGCTTCAGGGTGACAGATGTCATTTATAGCCACAAAATTCTACCCCTAGCTGCTTTAAACTGAATATAACATTCTTCATATGGTACATTTATTATTATTTATGTCTGATAATGTATTCCCTATCCACCATTTTCTCTGTGCTACATCAGCCTCAACTTAACTTTTGTAGTGCACATAATGCAAGGTTGTGAGATATAGAGTTACTGTTGAATTGCCTTCTGCTGCTTATCAAGCAATATTTGCTTTCACACTTCATTAAAATGAACGACATCCTCATTTATCTGTGAGGATCTGTGAGCGATTGTTATTCCTTTACTTTCCTAAAACCGATATCCTGCATCAAGCTCAATTGGCTTTCTACACTGTAATTCCTTCAAACTAGGGCTACAGCAGCTGCCTTTGAGTTGGTTGGCTGTAACATTTCAGTTAAGGTGCAGTGGAATGCCATGTTGTGGGATTTCTGGATGGACAATTTATTGTCTGTTCATACTCTGTAATCTGAGTCTGTCCCTATCTGTTCCAACCGGCCTCTGACCTGAGAGACTCCGTTTGGATAGAAAAGAGTCAGCAGATACACAGTTTCCCAAACTCTCCCAAATTCATGATTGTGAGAGGATAGTGGTTTGTGTAAACTTAAACTTACTAACCCTCATCTTACCAACATATTTAACATACTACCGACTTCTGCCAGGGGAACCCAAGGAGGAACTACGATAGAAAACAAACATCATCAACCCTCCTGATCGTGTGCTATACTTTCAATTAGGATCCATTGCAGACATTTGATCTATCTCTTCTATTTAATATTTTTAAACCGCATAGGCTGCGATTGGTTGATTTTCATTGGGTTCATCACATTCAACTGTGCAGCAGTAATTTGTAGTTTATTCACAGTGTCAATTTGTCCTTTTGTGTGAGTTTTAAACTTTGACAAAGAGCAGAGTTTGGAGTCTACGGCGGATGTTTTACAGATGCTGTCAGTTGTCTTCAACTTGTTTGGCAAATGTAATATTTTGAAAACAGAGTTCTGAAAATTTATTGTGTTTCAAACAGTTTTGGGAGAGTTTGATGAATGCAGAATGTAAAAAAAACAGGAAAGGCTAAGAATAATTCCACTCCATTTAGAGCCGGAAGAACAATGATTTTGAATCCTGCCGTCTGCTCTCCACACTAGATCGTATCTTAACCTTGGTGGAACAAATTACGACCACATTATCCTTTCTGGAAGTATTTCAATTCCCAGGTGGCAATTCCTAAGCAAGTCAGCATGTCAACACATGTATACAAAACAACCAAGGCAGTCAGAGCCCGGGACCCCCACGGTCTCAGACACTACATCGCAGGACAATTTCTTACTTTTGCACATCTTCTCTCTTTTAATATACACTTGACACTTTATAATATACTTGTTTTAACGTACTCTTGTTTGTTTGTTTACAATCATATTTTCTATTTTAAATTATGTCAAACTATTACACTGTGTTTTACTCACCAATCACCAATGTGTAACATACTTGGCAATAAACACTGTCTGATTCTGATTTGTATGTTGTCCCTGATTATGATCATTAATTTTTCCACATATCTCAAAGTTGTATTTCAGAGACATTATTACAGTTTTCCTGGAATTAATTATCACACAATTTAATAATGTGTAATCTTATTTGAGCCATAGTTCCATCGTGTTTACGGTGACTTGATTGAAGTAACAAGCCACAAATCAGATAAAAGATCAAGATGTTTTATGAAATCTACTTTGTGTTTGCTCCTGGGCCTCTCCTCTAATATAGTCAGTTGAAAAATATGGAGACCGTCTGATGATAGTGGCTGAGATCGCACCCCTGCATGAAACGAGACTTAACATGCTTTAAGGTTAAGATGGGAAAACACTGCTCCAATCAAGCTCTGTGAAACATTTGTCAGTGGGTCATGCTGTGATGGAAATCTCTGTCGTGGCCAATGTGTTCACTGCCATCGCTGATTTCCTCCAGTCAACTTGTGTTGTTTTTAAATTAGTTAGACTCATATTATTGGCGATAATTATAGTCAGTCCAGTGATGTATGTTCATTGTGGCTGCAGCTGAGATCAGACATCGTTTTTAATGATACTTAGCATGGATAAGACAGGAAATTATCTAACAAATCAAATCAAATCCAGTTACTGTTCTGTGTTCCAGAAGCAGGATACATCCATCATTCAGCATGAGAAAACCAACAAACTTGAATCAACAGAGACCATGAATTTGTCCATGAGCCAGACCCCCAAAATTAGTTTGTCGTGCCAATTTGGAGGCACCGTGTCTCATAGGAATTGGAAAACGCATGATAGCATTGCAGCAGTGATAGCTTTATGTCCTATCCCTCTTTTCATCTCTCCATCATCACAATTTTTCAATTTTTTTTCTTTTCTATTTTACACAAAAAGCCAGTGATAAAGGGGATAACCTACACAGAATAGTATGAAGTTTAATATATATATACATATAGGCCGAGATTATTTCATACTATTTTAGATTATTTCATACTATTTTAGATTATTGCATACTATTTTAGATTATTGCATACTATGTTTTTTTTAGGGGTTACATGTTAAAAAAGCCTAGCACAGCCACTCAGTTGGTTTCCATTCAAATGTAGCGCAAATAGTTTAAAAAACTGGACATGTTGCTGTATGTATGCCATATTTCAACCAGCCAATCTGTTTCCATTGCACATTGCCACATTTTGTTTTTATCGATATCGTTTTTTTTTATGCACAGATTGAAAATGTGCATGAAAACTGGTGGATAGAAACACACCTACTGTGTAGTATTCCACCACTGTTCAGAAGCCAGTCCTCTCAGAGCTTAAGCTAACATTAGCTGCATTGTTCTGCTCTATTGGAGTTCACACTCCAGCAACCCCAGCCAAACTCAATATCCGAGATAATGTGGTTGGTCAGTCCTTTTCTCTCATTAAAACATTCTGTTACAAGTCAGTTGCAGAAAGCATTTTCCACCCTCTCATGAAGCTGACGTTAGAAAGTGCAAAATGGCCCCAAATCTTTGAAAGAGTGAACATGCAAGAGCAAGCTGAGAGGTGATATTCAGCTCTACCGTAGTTCTCAGTTAACCATGAGCAGATGAGTCTGCTGCAGTAACTATCCTCACCCAAGTAATGATGTAATTTACATCCGTCTATTAATAAACTGACAAATGGTAATGATCCAGGTTGACTTGCAGTTCATACTTTGTATTTTCACATCTGCAATAGAAGATAATGGTCGGGATAGAATGATGTGAAATTCATCACAGGCACACTGGACCCTTGGTTATTTGGACTTAAAGAAAACCCGACGCTAATGCAGAGTGAGCATAATCCCTCTTAATGAGGTGATAGAGGACTGACTAATAAGCTCAATTTCACTTGTTAAGAAGCTTATTTTTTGTTTCAACTAAATGGGATTATTTATCACTGCTCTTTCGTGTTAGGCAAGATCATGAAGCAGAAGTTCACTTTCATGATTGTCACCTGCTGTCTAACAATAACTCCATTATACTTAGACTAACAGTTGAAGCATTCAATTGGAAACCTGGATGAATAGTATGTGCAGTACTACACACTCAACATAAATTGAATACAACCCTATTATTACTTGCTGAATCTCAAATCAATAGTCTGCTGTATTTGAGGAGTTTTGCCAGATGATTTGTGAAAATGTTTCATTTTATTGTGACCTCTTTGAATAGTGCAATACAGTATACAGTACGGTACCATGTACAGGACTATAAACCTTCTCGTCCTTTATCTGGCACATTGGTGATTGTTCCTGCCCTATACAAAGAGACCGCTGTCAGGCATCCATTTTAAAGAATACTGTTTGAGAAAGGATTGGACGCTCTATGTCTTTATACCTATGTAAACAAATGTTCAAGTTATAGCTGCGCTAATCAAATATTTTAGATCTACAATGGATCATCATGTGCAAAGTGAAAGGGGGTCGCTAATATTGACGCCACCATTGAGAATGATTACCCAACTCTGCAGTTTCTCTCTACTTTGTTAGCATCTTTTAGCTCATTGTTTTGGTTTATGATCCAAATTGCAGCCAAAGCGACTACTGAACAACGGAGCATGTAGCAGCGAAACAGTCAGATATTTTTCTCAGAAATTGATGGAGACCAAACTAGAGCTAAAAGGAGAGCCAATGTTGAACAGGTAGCCAGAAACACAACTCCAAATGAATGATGATTGCGCCGTAGTTATTGAATGTGTAAATCAGTGCATAATTACTTCATTTCGATGTTGTGTTAACAGCGTGTTCCACTGCCTCAAGTGGTCAAAATCAATTAATGCTGTGTAATAGTATAGCTGTGTATAGTACAGTATTTACCTCCGAAACT
Organism: Anarrhichthys ocellatus; assembly: GCF_004355925.1. Taxonomy (NCBI): domain Eukaryota; kingdom Metazoa; phylum Chordata; class Actinopteri; order Perciformes; family Anarhichadidae; genus Anarrhichthys; species Anarrhichthys ocellatus. The sequence goes on from NW_022280031.1 coordinate 6,868,886, forward strand.
CATCTAACAAATAATGTATGTGTGGTTTATTATACTATAAACACCACATGAGTCAACAACAATGGGCAACGAAGCCCACACCACAACATAGATCTTTTTTTGTAATGAAAAACCATAACATCCCTGAGCAGTGATGCATACTGCACAGGAAACTGTTTTAGGATGATGTTGATTTATTTCTGGCCCTTCAGGCAGTGAAAGATATGTCTTTTATTTTTGCAAAACAATAGTGCTATTTCTCTGTGGGTGTGTGAACTCATTTCAGGAAATGCCCAACTGTTGATAGTGCATACTAGCTTCAAAAGCTTGACTCTAAATCAGAGACAACAATGGTGCGAAATATATATATATATATATATATATATATATATATATATATATATATATATATATAT
>NW_022280031.1:6869290-6873864 GCF_004355925.1 Anarrhichthys ocellatus
TATATATATATATATATATATATATATATATATATATATATATATATCTTAATGTAGGGCATGTAAAGGTTTTAATCACTGGCTTCAACATTTGACTAAATTGCGATCCTCATATCATATATTTCATCAATTAATAGAAGCAGTCAAATAAATATGAACTCTCTTTTTATGTAGAAAATGATTTAAAGAATCAGACTACAACAATGTATAATATAAATACTGCCTATTTCCAATACCAGTGTCTGTGTAACACTCCTCAGAACATTAACATTACAAAAACAAAACATAAATAAGGTTTTCACATAGGAACTCTAGGACAGGGCACTTCCTGGATGGTTGTGACATTTTACACTGCATGAATTAGTCCAGTGGCTTGTGGACTTTTCATTACTCATTGATCTTGTGCAAAGCTTTGCCCTCGGTGAAACACAGAGAACAGATGAGAGGAGAGGAACTAGCACGACAGTATGACAGGAAAACACAGTAAAGACTCACACTGAGCTGCAGTGAAACAAGGCCTCATAAGGGAATAAGTGATGTCAAACAACGCAGAGCATAATTCTTTCCAATTTACAAATAGTGTACCAGTGCAGTGTGTAACCATAAATACCTATAGTGACAAGGGAACAGGATGAAAAGTTAGGGAATACTATTCTGTGAATTTAAAGAGCGTTTATACTGTATTAAATATTTAACTTCCTGGTACCTATTCTAATATTCCAAAATTTTTCATGACACAACAGTGACTGTAAATTGGGAAGAATAGCGCTGTATGCTGCGGGGCATAATCTATTCTGAAGCATTACAGAATATTAGTAGAAAGATTGCAGTTAAGTTGTACATTTGAAAATGTATTTTAAGATCTGTGCCGCATTACATAATCATTTTCAAAAGTTAAACTAATCAGGACACCAAGGCTAACACAGACCACAGCTGACCCTGTAGAATTAGTACTTGGATGTTGAGGTTGTGATGTGGATGTGCGGGTTAAAGATTTCCTTCCGGGCATTGGGGTTTTATGGTATGTAACTTACTATTTGCAAGTATTTCATCAGGTGGCTGTATTATACATTTATAACTTTATTTCATTGTTGTTCAAACTGTAATAGAAATGTTCTTTCTGTAAGAAGAGATGGTCTAAATTTGTATTAAAGATATGCATAAGCTTGAACATTTTAGATTTGCCATTGGTGGAGGAAGTAGCACGGATCCAACGCTTCACTTAGAAATGCACAAGCACATTCTCAAGACATGAGCATGTCGGGTTTACTGCTTTCTAAGTGGTTTTTGAAATCACTGTGACATTGTGTCTGGTGGCAGAATTAATCTGACATGAATTACAATTGGAATGGGAGCCACAGGCGTGCTGCTGGACAGATATTAGAGTCAGGGAGGCAGTTTTACAGGTGCATGTAATAGTACCATAGACTCAAAACCCCCAGAGCTCATGCCCGTGGCAACACACACACACACACACACACACACACACACACACACACACACACATACATAACAAACAGTCCAATGGCCAGCAGCTAACAGGTGTATTTGGAGTTAATGGTCCGAGAGGAGCCGAGCTACTGGTATTTCAAAGAGCTCAGATTGTCCTCCCTCACGCGCAGCTGTGGGCCACGTCTGCTTGTCGTGATAAAATTCAAAGTCCAATGAGCGAGTGTCCCTTATCATTCTGCATCTGAGGTAGAATGATTACTTTAAAAGTAACACTTGGTCCATTTCTAAGGCCTTTTAATGTTGCAAACAGATGATATCAAACTAGTTTTTCAAGTCCTTCACACAAAAATTCAAGTAGTGTTTCAATCATATATTCATGTAAGATTTGCTCATCAGATAAACCAGGCTATTTGTTTCTGCCATTATGAATCCACAGCAGGTGAATTCTTTGTAAATCATATTATTGTCTTAGTTGCACAAATATGTTGCAAAGGCCGGATTTGTTTTTTAACAGAACTTCAGCATAAATAAAACATGTAATACCACCGTAGAGCAAATGAGTACTCTGCGGCCAGAGACACAGTGGGGAAAACGCTTCAAGTCACAGTTACGCCTGTGATACAGAGCTGAGATGTGATCCTGTACAGAGCTGGTGCAGACATCCGCATTGATTAAAATGAGAGTGTATCTGTTCAAGTGAAAGACATGTCTGATACACTTGTAGTAGATCAGCCAATGGTGGGTTGTGTTCATTCAATCAAACCTTACAGCAGTGGTTGTTGCAGACAAACCTGGTGGAGAGATCCGCACTCTACTGAGTACACATTTCTAGTTTTCACCTCTTTTCACAGAAGTAACTTAAAAAAATAATGAAGAAACTTTTTTTTCTTCATCTTTTCTTAAGTCACAAACACTGTACGTAGATAATAATTTAGATCGACTTTTAAAATGGATGAATAGATTGTTTTTCTCACTTGCCTCTCAATGTTACATTGTGCTTCTTAATTTAATGTTTTAATAAATATTTTTTCAGCTCAGTCTTCTGGTCAAAGATGTATGAACCAGATGAAGCACTTTCACATCTCTTTCCAGTACTTGTTTTGTTTGCTTAGTGCATGCTAGCTGCTTCAGCACAAGGATATACATGCAGTAAAAGCTGCAAGCACGTCAGTGCACGATGTGTGAGGCAAGCATGTTTACTGATAGCATGGCAGGTGCATTTGTGAGGTCAGAATGCTTTAGAGGCGTGAGTCTGGCTCTGCCTCTTGCTCCATACACCAATAAGAGAGCTTAATGTCGCATTGATGTCCTTGGCTTTGGTGCATCTCAACTATTCAACAAACTGCTGCCTCTTAGCCAATATCACATGTCTTTGGATTACCATTTGTTTCAAGTTTCAAAATAGGTTCTGTACATGTTTTTGTCTTTAGTGAACCTTACTTGTTGCACTGGATTGACATTGCACCAAATGCTTGCCCATTTCTGAGGAGGAAAAGTAAAAGAAATGAGCCATGATATGTGAAACATCTAATGTTTTAGCAAATTGTTGCAGAATATGATGCAGAATAGTCACAAACTGGATAAGTTAAGATTTGACTTGATTATGATACCAGATGAAAAGTCATGGGATCACTTAGTCAGTATGGTCTGGAAGCTACAAAATTGTATCTTAATCCATCCAGTATTTTTTTTTATATTTGACGGTGGACCAAACCGAGCAACAGACAGACCTACATTTCAATCCTCACAGAGCCACGCTCTGCAGTTGTGTCATACAATCATATATCATATCTCTACAATTTGTTGACTTATCAAGTCACCACTGCGCATTAGACATCACACCATAGCGACAGTAATCAGCATAGCATGTTGTGTTCATATAATGGAAAGGAGAGTATGATGGAGAAGTGTTATTCATAAGACAGCACTGATTTATCACACCAATAAAGACAACAGGAAGAGATATATAATTTACTGTTCATAACAAATGATAAGCCCAATGTCATGGCTTTTATAGACTAAAGAAATTGTGAATGTGGATAACCCAGTTACGTTTGCCTGGAATCACCGCAGCTTGTAATAAAAAGCGGTTCACAATAATAAAAACATCTAATCACTATGTTCTACCAAGTTTTCAATCTTCTCCCCTTTGTAGCATGAGTCATCTGCAGCCATCCGTTTATTATCCGTTTATTATCCGTGGCTTTTCTTTTTATTTACAGCAAACAAGCCAAATGTGATGTATTGGTTGGTACACTGGCTCAAACAATGTGTTCTGTCCCTCAAACATAAAAAGGGCATTAGTTAAGGGGTATTGTTGAGTTGTTTGCTTTATGTCCATTTAAGATCCACTGCTACTTCCTGTAAATGCCATTCAGAGTGGGCAAACCCATTTATAAACAACTTTTCCAGATGCACCACAGTAAGCCTTATCCTGTTATTGTTTTGGAAGCAGATGTCTTAGATCCTGACTTAAAAAAATAAAGCCCAAACAGAATCTCAGGAAGCTCCTGTAATGAAGCAGGGCATTCTCTCTGAAGTGACCCCTACCTGAAGATCACGGCATGCAATATTGTTTCACAAGTTTGAAAGTTACAACTCCATGCTTGAGTGAGATATGTCTCGAGCTGGTGTGATGTATGACTTAATTTCGCTTGTTTACACTCGCTTCAATCTTACAAGCCTCTGAAACATGTGGCTATAATCTCAGAAATTTCCAACACCCTTTCCTCTAGGAGACCAATGGCTCAACGTAGTGCTTGAAGTGACGTTAGCATGCAGAATATATCATGCACCCACTGAGCCAGGAGTGACGGCATCCCTTTGCACCCTACTGTGCATGATCTACTTTCTACATGCGCCTCATGACACAATATCACCCAGAGGAAAATGGTCGGCTGAGAACCTTAAGTACTGAGTGATTATATAAGCAGCAGGAGCCGAAAGTATTAGCGCGCAGATCCTTTGTATCTTACTTCATCAGGGGCTTGGGCCTGAACCTTGTCTCTAATTAGATCTGTCAACTCAAAGCCCAATATCTGTGGGAATGGCACAGAGAACTGCTGAGCAACTGGAATCCGCCAGGGGTGGGGTGGGGTGGGGGGGGGGGGGGGGGGGGGGGG
>NW_022280031.1:6873964-6974479 GCF_004355925.1 Anarrhichthys ocellatus
GGGGGGGGGGGGGGGGGGGGGGGGGGGGGGGGGGGGGGGGGGGGTAGATGGGCTGTCCAGGTTTCCATGAAGAAAAGAGAAAACAGGGTAAATGTTAATTTATTATTATAATAGTGCATGTGATCACCAGCAAAGCACAGCAAAGTTGTCAGTGTTTAAAATAAGTGTTTTGCTATTGCTACTGTCCGTGCAATGTCCAAAACTGTTAATTAATTTAACACCTAATATCGTTATCACAGCAGCTGTCCCAGTCCTATATCAGCTGGATGACTGGATAAACAACAAACATCCGTCAACGCATAATAGCTTTTCCTAAACTGGGACGTATGCCTTGTAGGCATTGGTTGCGACGAAGAGGAAGTTTTCCATCATGTCTTTTGTATTTTAAAGGTGCTAAGTTTGAAATTCAGAGCATAAAAGAAGTAAAGTAGTGCAACTCCAGCAGAGAATACATGGCGGATATATGTATAGCACAATAACAGCAATAGAATATTGTTACAGTGATATCAGTAAAATGATGCAATGTAAAATAGAGTTGTGAGTTGAGGTTACATATCCACCTGAGACCACAAGGCTGTATGATGTTCACTGGAGTCATATTGAATTATAAAATGACATCTCTGCAGACTCAATTTTCCATCTTCTGCCTCATCACTCTGAGCTGGGCCTGACATTATATTAATCCCCTTCAATATTTTTGAAGATTTTCTCAGGCCATGTCTTTAATATCAAACCTTTTCATTTTTTCCATGTGTAATCTTTCTTACTTTCACTCTATTTCCATGACAGCTTACACTCACCACAAAGAACCCGGACTTCTCTCAGCCTTGTCATCTTAATTTGTTCTCATCATGGAAAAAAGAAGCTCTCTACCATACTCCCCCCTACTTTGGCATTCAAGTTTACTAGGCTTCTACTGCCGCAGCCTTCTGTCCTTTAAATCCATCATCGGAAAACTTCAAGTCAGACCTCATGCTGTTTACCCGTTCACCTGAATTCTCAATGCCTCAATCAGCAGTCCTTTATTTGGACTTTGTAACTTTTTTGATGACCCCATTAATTAGATTTGTAAATCGCACCCTAATCTGACACTATACCTGTGTCCGGTTTCAGAGGCTCCTCCTCCCCAAATGAGAGACTCTGTGATCCCCACAGAGATCAATACTGAGTCTTCAGGTGTTCCTCATCCACTCCTAAAATCACGCACTTTTAGGTCTATCGCCAGGAATTTGCCCTTACAGATTTGTAATGATGGAAATTGGCAAATTGTGTACCAGATTAATCATAAATACCAATATATTCTCTTCAGTTACTGTATGTATTTACCAGTGACTCACCACCTCAGCTTGAATACTTGCTAAACATGCATGGTCACCTAATAATTGTGGACTTTGCGAGTTGATGGAGAACATCACGTATTCCATTAATTAATGTAGCAGCATACCGTGCATTGTGGGATACTTAGGGCTGCAAAGTAAACATTGCACAGGTTGTGCGCTCCAAAGTCAGACTGTACAGTATTTGTCGGCTACATTAAGGAATCCTTGAAATGCGACAGACCTTGCCAAGTTGTTATGACATTTAGTCTAGGACTGCAGACAATAACATCTCGCACGTTGTGTACATCTTCCATCATATACGCACTACACACTAACTTAGGAAGTCCAAACTCCTAACACAAAGATGACTTGACTTCAGTCTTACCATACGATCAAATGGTCCCAGTGAACCTTCTCTGACAAAGCCCCATTAAAGCTTTGCAGCACTGATTGTCCAAACCAAAACACATCACTTTATTCCACATCTACGACTTCCACAAAATGGACTCATCAATCAAATATGTATTTACCGCTGAGCGGTAGCAATGTTCTGTCTTTCCAATTTTCAGTGCTGACTTTGTTTCATTGATGTGATTGCATTTGTTATTTTGTTGTTATTGTTGTTTTCATACTATCTCCAGATTCATTTCTCACATGCTGGCTCATTTCATTTGGTTCACCAAAAATACAAGTGAGGGAGTGAGGTTACTAAATGTTTTCCATCCAAATTCACAAGTCACATCGTTAGATTTAATGGATCATTATGATTCTTTTTTTCTTGTCTGTTTAATTTCTAGTCAGTGCTAAATCTTCAGTTTTTATGTCACTGTTTTTAAATTCCAGTAGATCTGCAATTTTTCCGAAACCCAAAGCCACAAAAAGGGGGAGCAACTCTCTGGCGTGGGTAGAGAAGGACCAGAGGCCTTTTCCCACAGGGTTGGCAGCTGCTGAGAATTGAAAGAGCTGCACAGTAGCAGACAAATCTCACTTTTCAGTACTTCTGACTGTTTGTATTGGTGTCACTGTGTTTAATAAATCATGTAATCCAGCATTTTCTTGAATTTTCAACAAAATGTGTTAAAAGATCAGTGTTTTCATATTGTTCAAATTCTTGAGTAATTGTGGTAAATCATCAATTAAGTACTAATATTAATGATAAATGATAATCACCTTAATTTTAGTCCCCGAAATCCAATGCAGCTTGGTAACACACATGGGAAGAAGGAAGAAATATGTGTTCAGGGGGGAATCGCTGGAATGTAGCACGTGGACATTAACATGGGCGTTGCGCAACATGGCCATTATAATTTAACAGCGTATGTTTGTTTTTTCCCCATGTCTGTAACAGGTAATTGTTACATTGTCACTTTTTGTTTTTTTCTTTACAATAACCAGATGACCATCAGTCCAATATAATAACTATTTTGAACTGAATCTTCGGTACATCATCAAGGTTTCCCCAAAGCTTAAAGCAACCCAGTCAAATCCTGGTTTAGTATAACGGTTAGCAAATCTTCTTAGTCTTTTTTGTTCTCATTTAATGCAATGAAAGAGAAACCATGTTTGCATCAAGCACCTCCCTCACAAAATATTTTCAATAATGATATTTCCCTGTGACCTTAAATATTTAGCTCTGGGTATTGCCTCTCAGTGGGAGGTTATGAATTAGCATTTGTCTATTAAATAGCTGTTTACTTATCGAACACTAAGCATTATGTGGGGTTCATGATCTGAAGAGGGTTGTGGCTCCGAGCTGCAGAGCATGACTGGGTGGGTACTAATGAATGGCTCACATCGCTCCCTTGTGGCGGTGATGGGTAAGACTGTTTCCTGTTCTCACTGAACCGGGGACAGATATAACAAGGGCTTGAGTGCTGTAGAGCTGGCCATTCCCCTTCTTACCAGTGATGATGTTGGAGCTTTCAATTTCTGCTGCATTTTTTCTCGCAATATTTACATTTTTGGAGTTTCATTTTGATTTTTAAAGTAGATATAGCCTATAGATTTTTTTTTCTCTCGACCGTAACCCTGCTAAATCCTCGGATTCTGGTTTTGGAGAATTTTCCCAGGTGTCCTACTCATTTTAGACCATAGTTTTTTTTCCTGTTTTGAAAGTCCACATTGTAGATTTCTGCATCTTAACTCTACTTTCTTTGGCGCCAACATTTTTGTCACATATTTCATATTACAGGTGGAAATATTTTCAAGCGTCTTGAGTTTTTAGAAAGCTTGGGAGATTGATGTTCAAGAAGTCCTTGTTTATCACTTAACACGTTCTGAGCCTCATCATAGCTCACCCTTCGTCTTGACACCTGTGAGGACACAAGGAAGACTTTTTCACTTAAGACCCTGTGACTGTTTCAGCGATTGCATGATTGCACAAACCTGACGCATCTGCAGAGGACACGACTGCGGCAATGGAGAGTACTTCAAATGAAAGTGACTTTTGGCAATTTAACGAATCCTGGCGGAACTCAAGTGTCGTTAACGGCACCGGTTGGTTGAATCAGACAAACCCTCTTAAGCGGAATGAAGAAGTGGCGAAGGTGGAGGTGGCCGTTCTCGCACTGGTGCTGTTTCTGGCGCTGACGGGGAACCTGTGCGTCCTGCTGGCCATCCACACCACCAAGCACAGTCAGTCTCGCATGTATTACTTCATGAAGCACCTGAGCATCGCCGATCTAGTTGTGGCGATATTTCAAGTTCTCCCTCAACTTATCTGGGACATTACATTTCGGTTCTATGGACCAGACATTTTGTGCAGGTTGGTGAAATACCTACAGATCGTCGGAATGTTCGCCTCCACGTACATGTTAGTATTGATGTCTGTAGACAGGTGTTTGGCAATTTGTCAGCCACTTCGTTCGTTGCACAGGAGAAAAGACCGTTTCTATGTCATATGTTCCTGGGTCCTGAGCCTGATCTTCAGCATCCCGCAGATGTTCATTTTCTCCCTGATCGAGGTTGGCTCGGCCGGATCAAGAGTGTATGACTGCTGGGGCGACTTCGTGAAGCCTTGGGGAGCCAAAGCTTACATCACATGGATCAGTCTCACTATATATATCATTCCAGTGGCGACACTGAGCATTTGCTACGGGTTGATAAGCTTCAAAATATGGCAAAACTTTAAACTGAAAACTAGGCGCGAGCAGTGTATAAGCCTGACGCCCAAAACCTCCAAATGCAACACACTGGCCCGCGTGAGCAGCGTTAAGCTCATCTCCAAGGCGAAGATAACTACAGTGAAAATGACTTTTGTGATCGTCGTGGCTTATATCGTCTGCTGGACCCCCTTTTTCTCTGTTCAGATGTGGTCTGCGTGGGATCCAGCAGCGCCCCGTGAGGGTAGGTTGCATTTTAAAGTTGAATATTGTACCGAGTACGATTGAAACACTTACAAACCCATCATTTTCCATTATTTTGCACATTTGTCGTATGTTGCCACGTGGAAATGAATGGATATTTGATTGTCGCATCCCTCCAGCTGTGCGCATCAGTGCTCTTTACGCACGAGGATGCCATGGTTTGCTTATCAAGTTGGAGCAAACTAAGACAACAAAAACACCTGTTTAAGATTAATTTATTGTGTTTTACTCATTGAGGTGGGTCTGGCACAGGGGTTATGGCTGACTCAGAGCTGGGTCCTGTTGTTTGGGTAAATGTAACGCTGCCCGAGTGCGGTAGGCTACGGATGACGGAGTTTAGTGACTGGGCTGAAGCTCTGACCGATCGCTGACTATTTCAAAAGTCTGTTAAAATCACAAGTGCTTGGACTTGCTTATACGACCGTGTATGTGACATTTTACTATTACTGACATTTATCAATTTCAATGGAAAAAATAAATAATATTAAAATAATAATCGGTCTTACTCATAACGAGTTACTTGTCAATCTAATGTTCTGATGCAGTTTGTTTACATCAGGAATGCAGGAAAACAGACCGATATTTAGTTTTTCTAATATGTCAAATGCTTAGATGATCTATAATGGTACGTTCGGTGTGTGGTAAGAAAAACAGTCATATGGCCTTTAAAGTGCAAATTCTGTACACAGAATTTTCCTCTGACATCACGCTGCAGAGACCGACTGACGGCTAATCATTAATCAAATTAGTGTGCGCCAACACGGGCCAAGCAGCTTTTATTTGCGCCTGTAGGGCACGTTGAAGTGCGTCGTTGACATTTAGCCACAATAGGACAATAAGCAGCCATCTAATGTATGTGGTCCCTCTATCCATCGATCTGCTTCATAAAGGCCACACCCATATAACAACAGAACGTTTAATATGCCAACTCAACTTCACATTTGTAATGTGCCTCTGTGTTCCTTCCATGATTTAATTACATTAGATAGAGTAAGTGAAAAGCACAATTCAAGTAGCATTGTTGAAAGTAAATATGTGTTTGATATGAAAGGGGCTTTAATTAGTCTATGTGATTTAAGGGCATTTGTGAACTGGAAAAGTGAAGAGTAAATTGAATTAGAGCTATTAATATGAAGACTGGAGAATAATATGTCTGCATTTCCTCAAAGACGATACAAATGTAGTTTTCCAAGCGTTTTCCATCCCTTATAACTTTACTGCTTTAGTATTTCCTCACACAAAAATAAAGAAGAGAAACATCTTCTGCAAAAACAGACTAAAATTAAATAAACACAGCTAAAATAAGACACTGCAGAGTGCAGACGCCGGTGTTTCAGTCCTTGGGTATTTCGTTTTTTCCCCCGGCTGACTGATTGTGCGTTACTGTCATTCTCCTCAAGCTGCATTTTTCACACAAGCTATTTACACTTTGGAGTTAAACAGTTACTGTCATCCTGTTCTTCAACACTGAGGATGTATATTTGGCTCTGATGCTGCGCCTCAAAGTTATATTCCAAGTTACAGTTGCCAGAAAAAGAGTAACAAAAGGGCTCGAGCCTGTGAATGAAAAATAGAGTGATTAATTCATTTTCTGTTGCAGAGCATTGCTCAGTACAGGGAGGAGGCTGATGGCTGTCCTCCACGTGAACAGTGCCCAGAAAGGTCAGAATTGGCAGTGACACGTGACAGTGTTTGTGTACAAAAGATAGGCTGGAGTGTCACCTGTGTGTGCGCAGATAAAGTGTCCATTAGAGCCAAGATCCCACAGCTTAGATAGAAAGGCTTACTATGGAAAGAACCTATACATTGCAAACATGTGTTTCAGGCACTCATGATTTAAACAAACGAGTTTCAGAAAACACCGGATTATTAAGTATAATTTTGTGGTTGTAGTTAATGTTGTCAATTTGGAAGAGACACCAGGTTGTAATAATGCGTTTTAAATTTTGAGTTGTGGTGCAAATGAATCAGGGTCTGTACCTTTAAAACAGTTTGTGTTGTAGTAAAAAAAAAAATAGCAGCCAGTAAGGAACATACTGAACAAACGCAATATTCATTATTAATGGGAAATCATTGCCTATGAGGTAGCCTGCTGACTTATAGCAAATATTTAGTTAGCAGCTAATCTCAAACAAAGATTGTGCTGTTACATAATATTACATATTACATAATAATACATATAATCACCTTTTTTATTCTACTATGTATCCATAACATGTTGTATGAAACTTGAGTAAAACAAAACATTGTGAGAGGACTAAAGTCAAGGTTGTTTTTCCATGGTGCAGAAAAAAAGTGCATTGTTTCAGCATATTTGTGAATGATTGGCGCCATTATGGAAAATTAAAAAAATCTATTAAAGACATATTTTCAATTTTCACCGTCAAACAAGTTGACATTTCAACAAAAGAGAAGGATTACTACTTAAAGTTCGCTGTCTGATTTTGTAGGGCCACTCTCAGTAGAAACAGGAAGTACAAGTAGCATGCAGACTCCCACTGTTTCTCCACCCTGGTGCCCCATTAACAAAGTAATTATGTCTTCTTCAGTAAATGGTTCGGTAATTCCATGAGACAATCAAAACATAATGCATCGTTTTTTCCAAGTTCATATAGTTTGACATTTTGGAAAATATGGTTATTGGCTTTTCGGTCAAGATTTAGATGAGAATGTATATATGTATATATGACTTTTTTGCATCTCTCTTAATGTGCTTACACAGAAATAAAAACAGCATCATGTGTTCCACCTCATTTGCTCTCCACAGTGACTGTTTACCTTCATGCAACCAAACCGTTCAAACATGATAGGTCCACACTATGAGGCCAACAGAAACAAGAACGCTTCCGATGCTGAGATGAAACGAAACACAACGAGATGAAACGAGATGGGTGTTGCACAAGCCAATGTAAACCCTATACTATAAAGTGCTCTTTGACCATGTGAAATTATTTAAACTGATCTGCACTTTGATGTCTTGTAATAACCCTGGAATTATAATCTTTTTTAAAACTATTTGAGATAGCTATAGAATCATGCTCACTTGCATTGGGCGCAAACCTGCCTCTATAGTGTAATAAGTCCCTCAGTGGTGCATTAATAGTATATTTAAGTTCAGCCATGAGATGCTCCTATGAATAGCCTATAAATGATTTAATGAGCAAAGGTGTCGGTGCACTGCATGAACAAGTCTCATTGATTAATTTGTTCCATGACAGCAAGCTAGACTTTTCAGTATGGCACCAGGGGTCAAGATATGGTTCTACAGTCACTTTGAAAGAGAATAATCTTATTCAGATATCAGTTTGTCAGAAAGGCTGTTTAATAAAATCCCAAAATTGAGAAGGAAGTGGAAGAGAGGCCAGGTAGGATGGGCTTTTGTTTTCTCTTTGAATCAAATGGAAACATTTACGTAAGTTATGGCCTCAGATGTTCAGACACTAGCTGTAAAAATATTGCAGTCTTTTAAAAATATCGCCAATAACATAAATCTTGTCTGTGTCTGTAATAAGGTTGGTCTGCCTTGGAAAATTTATTGGTTTACCAAAACAGTTTGCATGCATTTTCTTGTGATTATTCTAGTTTGAGGTACGTAAACCCTAAATGAGAAAAATGCAAATAAGTAGGTGGTCAAGTATGTGTGTGTTTCTGCCATTCAACATTTTAACTTTTATTTTCTGTCTTCTGAAAACACACATCGTTCTGAATGTTTTTTCACTTGGTGGACACTACAGCCTTCCCTGCAGATTCAACTTTTAGCAATGTTATAGATGTTATAAAGCAGGTTGGCCTGGATGAACATCAAAATGTATTCACGTTGTTGTTGTTGAGCAACAATTACATTGGAATTGATGCATATCTGTGATTCTGTTCAGGGTGCATGTTTCCCATCTGTTTCCCGTCTCAATTCAAGGAGGCGGGTCTGACATTATCAGGTTCGGCCAAAAGTGATGTTGCTATTGTTTTCCACATCATCCACTGTTGCTTCCATCCGCACCACTGCAAGAACATCAGGAGAATGCATTTGCTGATTACAATTATAGGCTCAACACACGCAGAAATAATGTTGCTTTAGAGGTGCTGGTAGGCATGTTTTTGAAGTTTGTAGGGAGCAAGGCTTGCTGTTTCCCACTGCTGTTTGAGCGTCATGCAGCACAGCTGTGAGTGCTTATTGATGCTACCTTTTTTCTTTAACCATGACCTAAATCTCTTGCAAACTTTAGCTAAGCAGTTTTAGTTAACCAAACCAATGAGCTGGCAGAATATAAGAGTAATGTTTAGTTTATTTTTGAAACCACTGATAAACAGCTTTTTTCACCTTTTAACCTTTTGTTGTTTTAAAGTAGAGAAACTTGTAATCTGATAGAAAATATATAAATATATAAAATAGCAGATTCTTGAAAAAACGAGTCCAGTATAGACCCAACACACAACATAAATTGCATTGTTCATCATCTGATATATTGAATTTTTTTCTGTTCTTCAAATTGCAACTAATGAACCTGCAAGCGCTGCAAGGTGACACTGCAATAAAATGGGCTAAAAATATTTGTAATGATGGTAACTTAGGAAAATATAAAAGTTACGTCCAGTCAGAAAGAGTAATATAACGTTACAATCATGGGATATTACTTACCCTAACGTTACCTGTTACACACGTTAAACCATGTCACTAAAAATCTCAACCTGACTAAAAGTCAGACAACGTGCATAGCAGGACATGTAAAAAATGCTATCACTATAATATCAGTCTACAAGTTAACTCCGTTACCAATTTCGGCGACACCCAAAGTATTTCTGTGTCTCCATTTCAGAGTAACTGTGGTCTGTAATTAGTGTCCGTTTGAATAAAGTGCCTTTTAACGTCACCTTAACACTATAGCCTTGTTCGTGAAACAGTCCGTCGCCTAATTTGAATTACTGACTCGTTTTAATTAGTAATATGTGGGATGTTGGCTAATGGAAAAAATAGCTAACTAGCTAAAGTTAGTTGATAATTATTACAACAAGTGCAAGTTGGCTGGCTAGCTGACTGGACAAAAATGTTTGCAACGTTGGACTTATTGGATTTGACAATCAATGTCTCGATAATGGTGTGACACGATATCAACTGCACTCATAAAACATGTGCATACACTGATAACGGGAAGATGAGAACAGATGTAACTTTAGCCATTACAATCACGTTACAATCCAGGCTGCAGGTTGCTCTGAGTTAAGATGGCCGACAGCAGTCCGGTGTCACTTCCGCTTCTGAACGATTCCATTTCCCGAAATGTATATATAAACCAATATTATACATTTTAACGAATTGAATCTTGCTTGTTTCATAGTGTGCTATTTACAAACCATATTCATATGTTTTAACTGATTCAATTTAATTGTTTTCAAAATTAACAGATTCGTGCTGATTTTAAGGAATTTGAATAAATATATTTTTTTAAATTAAATCAAATTAAATAGATGAAAATACTTAATAATAAACTATGCCTTGATTTTGAGTGTAGGAGCAAGGACAACAAAGCTGGACAGATAAAGGTTAAAAAAATAGACAGGACTGTTATGTACACAAGTAGTAAAAAAGTTTTAAAAAAATAGTGTTAATATAAATATCATGTAAATAAGAAGCACAAATGACCAACAATATAATATGAAATAACACACCTATATATAAGTCAAGCATTCTGTAAGTTGTAAACAATACAAATAGTGCAAATAAATTACTACTGAATGGATTTACATAGGCTGGATAATTATGTAAATGTATGTATGGTCAAGTGTTCATTTTAAAAGTTGATATAGTTCTGAGGTTACCGATTCCTCGCATCATATTTACTGTAGAGATGTGGGAATGGTATCAATCTTATTTACTAACTCTCATCAAAAAAGCCATACGCATATTTCCCTAATATTGTAAACTATTCCTTTATCCAAAATAGGACCAGTGGTGTAGCACACCCACTGTGTAAGAATGTCCTCATTGAACCAATTAGTGTAAGTTTTAAAGCATGAACAAAGAGCCATTGCTTGATTTACTGTAAAGGACCCTGTAGTGTTCACTTATAGGAAGTTTACCCTTTTTTGCACGGCATTAGGCTTATCAATATGATTTTTGGAAACGTCAATGACGCCTTCCTCTTAGCTTTGTGACATCAGTGGCATCTGTGATTTCATATTAAAGAGCCAAACAGATTTCATTATGTAAAGGACAGAAACATTTTAAGGTCAAACCCTGACTCAGATTCCAAAGAATCTGTGAACACAAACATCTCCTCCTGCTGAGCCTGGTGACCTCGGATGCTGATTCACACTCTGTGTGTTATCGATTAGCATTAAGTACTTGACGGACACAAAGCCTAGTGTTCAATCTCCAAGTGTTACTTTTCAGTGTCTATACAGTGAGAAAAGGTAGGCACTGTCATACGTCCAGAAAGCCCTCTCAAATACAATGAAAAAGAGATTACTGTAAAGCTTGTTTACCTTCAGGGAACAAGAATCAGTGTTCTCGTTAATGACTTGCTGAAGAGTCTTTCGGGGCATCAGCTCTGACAGTCAGACAGATGTACCACCCATGGGGATGATCATTCAGATGCTGCCTTTGCATTTGATGTGTGATTCTTAATTCTAAAGACACCGTAAGCTAATTCAGTTAAGACCTTTGCCTGATAGTTCCACTTATTATTCAAATTACATCCAGGCTCTGCTCTCATCTGTCCTGATAAGATTGCTTGATAACTACCAGTTGGTCTTTTGCAGCATCTCCAAAGAAGCGTATATTCCTCCATCCATGCCAGCAGCATTATAGTCTATATAGAGCAGGTTGATCCATGGCTCACTATGTTTCTTGTACAATTGTGTAATAGCCAGTAAATTAACACGCTTCGTGGTTGCAGAGTTTGTAGAATGTTTTAGAAATTGTCATTTTATTGTTTGGTTTAAAATATAGTTTCTACATTTTTCTGCCATTTTCATTTGTATACATTTGAAAGATTACAACGCAGCGCTTACCCAAAGGTAGATTATAAAGCATATGACACGATAGTAAAAGGGTAATTGAATGATCTGCACTCATTTGAACTCAAGTTTTCGTCTCAAGAATCGTTAAAAGCTGATGATCAATTCTTGTTAGTCATGCGTGTGACTTTCTTGCCCTTACAGAGATCATTTACGCTGAGCAATTTAGTTCGAGCTCAGGGACTGTCATTAGAGAAAACTTGAGAATAGCAGGAGCACAGACCGATTAGCAATCAGTAGGAAGAGGTTAACTAAGTGAAACAAGCCAATTACATGAATTCAAACCTCGTTTGCCAAATGTCAGTTGGATAGTAGAGTTGACGAGCAAAAATGTCATCCACCGTGCCACAGTAGGTTGCCTATAACCCCGATGATGTGTGAGGAACATTTCTGCCTCTCCCATTTTGACCTTGAAAATGCTTTTGCAGGAATTTGCTTTGTTTTAGAATATCAGGGCTTTAAAGAGGTTTATTTCTATCCCTAGAGCTACAAGTATTATGAAACACTTTCCTCCCTCGATCTCTGATTTGAAAGACTGAGAATCCCTCCAGCTATAATCAGTATATTTAGTTATAACTTACAATTTCACTGATTCTACATTGGCAGAAAATGGCAAATTGGGAAAGGAAACAAGACTATACCAGTCTACAGCCATGCCAGCTGCTCTGTGAGGCTGGAGTCTACTGCATGTGAGCATGCTGAACTGACTTCAGCATGCTGATATTTAGCAAGTAATGTTGCATGTTAACCATCATACTTCAGACAGTGAGAGTTCAGAAAGGAGTCGGCACACTGAGAGTCAGTTCCCTGTATCTGTGTCATGGGTTTCGTCACTGCCCCGCCCCTTTAGCGAGTTAACAGCAGCTCCTGAGGCCTATCGATTATGACCGATTCTTTCATCGGGTAGCTTGTATTGTGTCCTTTTTGTTATAGACCATATTTGCTTTAGAGTATGCTAACATTTGCTAATTACATCTAAACACAAAGCTGAGGCTGATGGTAAAATTAGCTATCATTATTAATTTTTCACATTTTTGGTCATAAACCAAAGTACTGGACAATTTGAAGTTATGACCCTTTTTCTAGATTAAAAGTAGGGAACTACCAAAATTGCCACAATTCATCCTTATGGCGGGCATGCATTTCCAAATTTTTAAGCCATCGCTCAAAAGCTGTCGTGATATTTCGCTCAACCTCATGGCTGTGCTAGATGGAAAGTCAGGTAATCGCCAAAGTTATTGAGGTTCATTCTTTGGAGTGCATGGATATCTCTTCCAAAATGTATGGCAATCCATTTAATATTTTGAGGTATTGCAGTATGGACTATAGTGGTATACCGACCGATCATCCAACTTTACCATCACTACAACCACGTCTCGATCATGGATAAACGTTGTAAATCTGGTTTAAAAAAACAAAAAAACTGGTGACTCATGATAAGAACAACAGCACAGTAACTTTCCTCTCTCATCTCCTGCAGCTATGCCTTTCATCATCTCCATGCTGCTGGCCAGCCTCAACAGCTGCTGTAACCCCTGGATCTACATGTGCTTCGCTGGGCATCTGTTCCAGGATCTTAGGCAGAGCTTTCTGTGCTGTTCCGCTCGCTATCTCAAGTCATCCCAGTGCAGCTGTGAGCGTGACTTTGACTCCAGTCACAAGAGCAACTCCTCAACCTTTGCCATTAAAAGCACCAGCAGTCAGAGGAGCATCACGCAGACTTCCACCACATAAGCACCCGTCCTCCCTTGCCTTCTCTTTCTCGAGCTGCCCACCCTGCCTTTCACCAATGCAGTCGCCCATAAAATATCCAGCAGTTCAACTCCTTCAGTTACCTCTCGCCCCATGGATATGTAATTGTTAACTAGAAAGATGTACAGAATATAATTAAATGTGTGATATTTTATTCTTGAGGATGGACCAAGCTGAGCAATCACCTGAATCTTTTTGTTTTTTACATTATTCTTGTTTGAGATGTACAGTATATATATTTACATATTTGCAGTGCATAGAAAGTCAAGAAAAGCTAATATTTTTTAAACACTTTCAACCGTGGCTAACTTCATTACTGATTCAGTTGTTGTCACCAGCAAAGCTGGATCCTGTTTGTCCGTGTTATGATGAAATTGCTGACTGGTTATATAATGTGTACCATATTGTTCACATTCTTAAATTTGCGATGAATTGCATATATGTAAACTGTTATTGAGATATTGTTAGATGTGAGATGTCATGGCTGTCCCTGGTAAAGATTTTTTTAAATGCTTGAAAATAAAAATAAAGAGCAAAAGCAGCACAGATGGACTGACGTCCCTATTATTTACAGCTAGCTGATGCTCATTAGAGCTCCTATTGCCTCCCGAAAGCCTTGGCAAGGTTGCTGGGAAAGTTCCAGAGGGATGTTTGTCTGCGGTAAATCAATAACGTCACTGAGTTCCTGCAAAATTCTGGCAGCACATTGAAACTTTGAACTTCCTGTTCAGCCTCGGCCCAAAAATGCATTATTGGGTTGAGATGTGGAGACTGTGCAGACCACTGGAGTAACCTAAAGTTACTCATGTTTCTGAAGATATCTCGGGGCAACAATTGTTGCATGATATGGTGCAATATCCCACAGGAAGGGACAATGTAGGTAAACTGTGCCCATAGCATTCTTTGTAGCAAAGCCAATTAAGTCGGAGGCTGGTTTTAAGTCAGTTGTGTTTACGTTCTTTGTAAAAGATTCAAGCATAAGATCCGTCTTATATGAACCTTTGTTATTATAATTACAGCAAATCAATTTTCATTGTCAATAATGAAGAGTGACCTAAATATATGCAAAAGCAATAACAACGTATCCCGATATCTTGTCTCTCTCCCATCTTGCACTATGTATGTAATAATGGGTATATGTAATATAAAACAACACCACGAGCCTCAACTATTACTAGAGAACTATCGTTACAAGCTTTATACGGGTCAGTTACACTGCACAGGCGTTGCTATAATTGTATTACTGTGTGGATGGCAGTATTAGATTATGAACCAAAGTTATCATAATTTTAAAGTAATATTTATATTTAGGGGGAGTTAACTTCCCTTATAGCCTTGATAATGTGACCTTGTGTAAGATAAATATGCATCAGTGTCAAATATTATATTTGGAGGAATGATGTAGAATATAGAATATGTAGAGTATAAATCTTTTAAAGGTGACAATTGGCTTTAAAGACTTATCAGAGTGACTTTGCCATGCATTTTATGATCAGATTATTAGTAATTGTTCCATTTCTAGAGATCAATAAGTGTGCAGGGCAATTTGTGAAATAGAGTATGTCTGTAATTACACAAGTTTAATCAATCATTTTCAGAAGGCAAACAATAGATACATTTGCTGTATTGGTTGTAGTTTTATCCTGCACATTGATTACCTTTGTAGGTTTTGGGAAATCAATCACTCTTGCTCCTTAATTGCACTGGTTAAAACAGTTCATTAATCAGCTCAATGATTTCTGCTCATATACATTTTAACTGTGCATCTTCTAGCATAATAAAGGACAAATGAGTCGGCCAGACAGAAACACACTGCAGTGATGAACAAAGAAGGGTGTGGTGACACATCAATAATGGCTCCGAAACACACAACATCAGCCTCTAGTGGGTCACAGCTCCCAGGCCGACTCAAGTAGACCAACATATCACTGAAACACGGTTAAGATGTTTGGTGACTCTTAAAAATGTATTTCTTAAGCCTCTCAGAATTAATTGAAATAACACACATAATATACTTTCAATCATGCACTGAACCAGTGGTGCTTATTATAGGGACGGTTTCATCAATTGTAAAGTGTCTTTAGAATAGTTTCAGCTATGAATAATTAGCCGTTCTTTACTGCAGGTGCACAGTAGCAGCATAGGTTTTATACTTTTCTACATAATTAGAATAACACTGTGGAGCATTCCAATGGGTCTCATGGAAAATGTACTCTACTCCTTCAGTAGTTAGGTCCAGACTTGTTTACACCTACTTGACTGAAATGTGCATTAACTGATCACGCTTTGATAAAAGGAAGTAAATTATCTGCGTGTTTGGTTCCAAACATATTTCTTTCATCTGCAATCAATGCAAACTTTGGAGTCATGACAAATTACTAAATAATTTTGGAGAGAAAACATTTCAAATTTCTTTCTTTTTGTTAGAGCTTATCAAATAAGGTTACATGTATGAATGTCAAATCCTATTCAATCAATATCAAGTTAATTACCAGACACGGCAACATAGAGCATCGAAAGAACTTTTAAGAATGGCTAAATGTAATGTAATGCATACAGGCAGCATTGTCCACAGGTGCAGGTGTGTTAGGGAGTTCATTTCATCTGTTGTGATTGAGTAGCTATTGTCTTTGACTTATGTGATACAAATAAATGAGAGCAGACAGATCCTCATCATGGCAGGCGGTCCTCTTCTCCCTCAATGAGGAGCACTGAGCCCTGCAGGAGTGCTAGAGCTGTCACGGAACCACGCTGCTTGCTGCAGCTGTCACAGAGCGTCTGGTGGCAAAAGGCACACCGGGCATGTCAGGACAGAGCTTGAGGATGGGTGGGTGGGGAACAGCATGTTATGAAGGGAGAAGGAGGAGTATCGGGAAGTAAGCAAGATGCCAGGGCTGAGCTTCTGGTGTATAAAAAGATACCGCACTTCATCCGATCATACTATAAACGCTGCTTTGCCAGTTCTTAGACTTCTTTGCGCAGTGCAACACGCACACTGCTGAAGATCTTTCCTAGGGCTTCGAAGAAGGGATCACAGAAGGTCTGGATGCAGAGAGAGTAGATGCGGCTGATGCACTGTGACTCAATCAGACAGCTCTTGATGCAGGGAACCACAGCCCAGATGTGGCAGAAGGAGATGCATGCGAACAGGAAGCCCCAGAGCAGAGCAACAGGGATGCCAAAGACGGCAGACAAGATGCGGTAGCACCAGTACTTGGACACAGTAAAGGTGGTGTAGCTGAGCTTCCACACCCCATCCAGGCTGTGTGTACCATCAGGCTCTGCAATGATATCCTCAAAGTCCACCTAATAGGAAATTTAAAAGAGAGGTTGATTACTACACATCCCTGAGTGCACACCGCTTTTATCCATCTCCCTCTACCAGACCTCTGTGGGCTGTGAGTAATATGCACATGCCAATGTCAAGTATAAAGATTAAGCCTGTGAAAGCTGCAAAGTGTCTAAATTATGCAGAGAAACCAATTATGTGTCGCACATTATAGAAAAGAAAAATGTACAAAAAAAGTTATAGAGTGGCTTTTAATGCTGGATCCAAACTCTCTCAAAGCTAAGTGCACCTCATGTAAAATACAACAACAGAGAAACTGTACAATGGTCCAGGCTGTTTCTTTAGAAAATGTCTTCCAAATTGTAGGCTGAGAATCAGCTATAAAATGACATCATGACAGGTAGCTGCACTGAACACATAAAAGCCTTTCTTTTCTTCCAGACCACTGGATGCTATCAGTATGTAAGTAACGATTCGCCGTCCTTTTCCCGTAGAGATAGCAGCCTGAGATCATCCTTTGAATGAATGGCTGGACATGTACTGTTTTATATTTTCTCTGCAAGATCCGGCCACTTTCAGCTCTAGAGGGATTGCATCAGTGTTCTTTAGAAACAATAGATGGTCACCTAAAGCTGGTAAATCTGATAGATTCCCTGACTAGTTAGGGAGAATGTTTCAATTGATATTAATTCATTTTACTGGTAAGGCCAGAAAAGATAAGTTATGTTTGTAGAAAATTACTAAATTAAAATGTAAATGCTACACTACCACTCATTTTAAAACTGAGCCTGTAGACACTAAACATATACATTCCTCATAACTTTTGATTTACCATCTTCATTGACCATGTTTACATCAACCCAATCTAGTCAAACAAAATGTATTCTAAATGTGTACTCGGTCCTGTCCTTAGAGAAATATTTTGTAACGTTAGCATGGCAACAATCACAGGAGAAACAGTTGTCAAACCTAAATAAATCCCAGCAGCACAGTGTATCAGTTTCACGCTCTTCTACCCCATTCCCAAAATAAACTTTGGGTTCTGCACAGGCAACAGGAATAGCTCTTGGTCTATTTAAGGATTTCCCAGACGGTATGATAACATGTTCTCCTGTATTTTTTCCTACTAACCACTTTCTTTATTCTCTCCCTAAGTTTCAAAGACGGTGGTTATGTTCTTAGTCTTCTCTGTGGCAGGGTGGTGTCTCCATGCTGCACAAACCTTCACCACGTCCTCATTGATCTGCTTGGGATCTCTGTTAATTAGATCAATCTCCTTGGTGTGGCTGTCCTTCACAATCTTCTCCTCATTGGTGTTGAACTGGTACTGATCCGCCATGGTGAGGCTGCAGGTCGTAGACGGGCAGAAGACGGTGAGAGGAACCTTCCTGGATCAAACTGCACAGAGCCGCTTCGGTTCACTTCTGAACCCCTGTATCACCACTGTGACGCTCCCTGTTGCATGCCAGTGGACAGCTGCTGCAGCCGTCCTGGTAAAAATGGAAAAATGGACCCCCACCCTTCACACACATACCCACACACACACACACACGCACACACAGACAGTGGGCACACACACAATGTAATGCACACATACAGAAAAGGCATGCCTTAAAGGAGAACCCAGGGTTGTGTCACATTTCACATAGGGTTGTGGGGCTAACTGGGCTGGGTTTACACATTGGCATGAACTTCCACCACAGAGTGAGGCAGCAAGCACAAACACACCCTCCTGCTCTGGCTGTATTTGGGATACTGTTTTGCGTTCTAATAGTGAACTTATTTTGAAAAGAAAAAAAACATTTTTGCTTAAAGCTAAACTGCACAACAGAAGAGAGACAATATACTCAATGTTGCCAGGATAACAGTACTCCCTAATTTTAATGTATTAATTAATGTAATTAATTAATTAAGATTACTGTAATTTGTCATTCAGAAAGAGGAATGTGATTCACATTGAAAAACACTTCACAGAAGTAAAATCCATCAGCTCATCACCTTCGTCATACTTCATACTGTAAGTCAGGTGGTAAGGTCGTTAGAAGATATCACCTTTTTGTTGACATTATGCCAGTTTGGAAAACTCTACTGTACTTCTTCTGTCACTGTAACCCTACGGTTAAGTTTAATTACTGTGCTGCACTGATACATGTAATTATCTGAGTTTTTCTCATGGTTTGGTTTTATTTCTCAACATTGTTTTTATTTTTTTATTTGAGCCTATGTTATTTTGTAGTTTGATTTGGAGGGCATGTAAAAGAGCTGACATTAAAGAAAATTTAAGTCTGTCATTGGTGCTCTGAAGGAGGAACATTAAAATATAAAATGTGCTGTTGTATTCTAATGAACCCGTTTGCTTTCATAATCACAATCATAACAATAAAGTGGTTAAATGTTTCACAGTCTTAATTGTGCGCAATAGCGCGAGTTCACCCAAGTGGGGCCTGAGCCTCTTATTCAAGATATTTCTGATTTCAGCAAAGCCACAGATCAAATCCAGTAGTCCCCAAAAATAAACTCTGACTAGTCGTCCTTATGCTGTGCAGTTGTTGCTATCAGTCATAGCTTTCTATATCAGCAGGTCGCATAAACATACAGCGCGGTGCTGCCAAAAAGGGGGCGAAGAGGAGGAGGCACCTATGAAAGCTCTCACAGCATCCCAAGCACTCTGTTGCTATTTATCTCAGTCAGTAGGGTGTAACAGAACAGGAAGCGTGACTTCAGTGCATGGATTTCTTGCCCCGGTTCCCTGGTGGAAAAGACAGGGACAGAGGGAGAGAGGGGTGGAATGGGATCTGAGTGCATGTGATAGAGAGACAACCCAATTAGAGGAGTATGGAGTATTGAGGCCAGGCATGGAGGCAGAGGGACAGAAATAGATCAGCAAAGAGACATGGTGGGCATACCTCTGCCTCTATGGGCGTCAATGCACTCAGCTGAGACTGCACTGGCTCCTGTCTTTCATTTAATGTAGGCTCAGACCTATATTTAGAGCCATATAGAATGCAATGGCAAGAGTGGGTACTCGGGGCGGTTTATAAAACAGTGTAGTTTTACTTGACACATAAGCCTACAAAATTACTTTTATTATCTAAATGATGCTATACCACCAGCAGCCAGTTAGATTAGCATAGCATTAAGACTGGATCGGGGGCAAAAGTGAGTGTGGCTCTTTCCAAAGGCAGTCAAATCGATCTACCAACACCTCACGAATTATCTCAATATATCTAATTCATTAAAAAGCAATACGTGACACTCCAGAAAGTAACTTTACCTGACCAATAAATAGTACCACACATACTGTAACCCCAACCTGTTTCCTCCTGTTCCCAGTCTTTATGCTAAGCTAAGCTATGCTAAGCTAAATGGCTGCTGATAGGGTCATTCACACAGTAGAGAGAGATACTGTGTGTGAGATTGATCTTTTCATCTAACGTCAGCAACAAAATGTCAAACTATTCCATTCTTCACCTGTGCATGATCAGATGGAACGAACATTATTGACAGCCAATACGCTTGACTAGCCGTTCTTTACTCTTTCTGAAATCAAAGTAATGTCTGTGATACCTCACTAAAAATAAAGCTTTGTTTTCTTGCCTTTTAACACTTTATTGTAACCAGCTCATTTACTTAAATTTTGCCCTAGCACTTTGTAACAGTCTCTGAAAAGGGCTACATAATGTAAATACAGATATTGTCTGATCTCATGTTATGCTATGTACAGGTGCAGCAGCTGCCAGTTTTGCTCTGCCGGTGCATTATTAATAAGAAGTCTACTGCTTATGTGCACTTAAACTATGACCGTGAATATAAGAATTTGAAGTATGTGTGATGTATGATGCTATCCTGTTATTGAGTTAATGAGTTAAAAAGAGAGACATGTCATTTTCGTAGTTAATATATTTAATTAATAATCAAATTTCATGGTTAAAAAGGCTTAGAGTCATACATCAACATCATTACAAAAAGGACAAATTGGCATACATTATTATCAGTATGCCAAGTAAGCAATTATACAAAGAAATCACAGACAATTATGATGCAGATTATCATTTACCTGTATGGAATTAGAATGCAATCTGTAACGGCTTGGCTTGCTTTTTCTCAGTTTTCACCAAACGTTTACACACACAGTGTGTTTTCTATTTGTCTTCATCTTTTGCCAGATGGATGGTGATTCGACCACAGCTCTTTCCAATACTAATAAATATGGGGCTGATGAGAATGTTCAGTATGCTGCCCCACACAGTCTGAACCCAGAGCATGTTGATGAGAAGGAGCTGTACACAGGGCGTGATTAACCTGGAGAGATACAGGGAGGTGAAGAAAAACATGAGCTCATGTCCTAAAATGTAGAACTTCTTCTGCACTCCTAAAAACTGTTCTCATTGGGGGACAATGTGTAGTAGGGAAAAGGTTGAGTAACTATATCTAATTCAACTACCTACTGAATGATCCTTATTTACCAGAAAAAGCGTTTAGCAGTACACACACACACACACACAGGGACACTGTAAGTGGTTTCTTGGGACAGTTTTTCTCCATCATGCTAAATATAATGGTAAGAACAGGGGGATTGGATATGTAGGCATGGTGCAGGCAAATTAACTGCACAGAGACCTTTTTAATTGCAAACAATGTCATTTTTCATTACTTCTACTTTGCAGTTTAGGATCTTTTTGACAAGGGCAGATATAACTATATATATAACAGAACTGTGTGTATGATCGTGTCCACTTGAGGTCAGTATTATGCAGCATATTGATATATACCTCATTAAGTTTATAGTCCTTTATTACAAAATTGAAAGCCATTGTCCTAACATTTGTACTAACAGAAAGCTTTATTTCTAAAATGCATTTATACTCATCATCGTGACTTGTCTCCAAAAAGAAATCAGTTCACCACTAAATCAAACATAGATTTCTACATCAGTTCAGCTCTGCATTGGCAGTGTTACATAAGGGACTGATATGCAGAGCATGTGCAGCAGGTTTGTTTACTGAACCGTCAAGTTCTCTGTTTCTCCAAACAGAAAGGACGTACGTCATCTTGTGGCCTGCGCTGTGTTTGAAGGTTTACATGTATATTTTTTACGTGGATTAAACCCCACTGACTTGCGTCACTGTGGGTGGAATTCAGATCTTGAGATTGTACATTCACTTTGATCTCAATCAGTTCCATTGTTCTTGTGGCGTTTAATCCCTGGTCCTCCATTTCCACTAAGTTGTTCTGTGTCCTGGCTCTGTTGACGGCTGTGGTCATTGAAAATATGGCGGATGAGCAGGGCGTAGCAGGAGGATGGCTTACTTCTCTGC
The DNA here is from genome assembly GCF_004355925.1 of Anarrhichthys ocellatus. Lineage (NCBI taxonomy): Eukaryota > Metazoa > Chordata > Actinopteri > Perciformes > Anarhichadidae > Anarrhichthys > Anarrhichthys ocellatus. The sequence goes on from NW_022280031.1 coordinate 6,896,022, forward strand.
AGGCTTGACACTGACACCCAGATGTAACATAGTGGACTGCTGACTGCTTTGCTTCTTGTTGAGGAATGCCTTTATTGGCTTTTAAAGGCTTGTCTTCAGTGACATTTTCCATGTGACACACTACGTGGAAATTCTCATTTAGACCTGCATGAGAAATGGCCAATGGCCATCGCTAATCGACCTTTACTTCTTTTTCAAATGTTGAGTGACTAAATATGATCAGGGGAGTATTATGGCACTGTTATGGTTGTATAGTCGTCTCATCATGAAGACAGAGTTGGCTGTATTGATCCGTTAAGAACATAGTCCTTGGCACTTCAGCAGCTTCATTCAATAAGGTTTTTAAAGTGAATGTATTTAGCATTATGAACAGTGTTGTGAAGGACCGCTCATCACTTGTTGACTCCGGAGGAGAGACAACGAGTTGGATTGTAACATTAGTATATCTCCAGCAGCTGAAGTGAACTGCAGTCAATGGGCTGCGGCCTGTAAAGGCCCACTGCGGTCTACGTGCTCGACTCAGTCCACAGACCCTGAGGCAACGCCCCCGCTGGTAATAATATTGATTATTCTTATAATACAGTAAGTCTGAAGGATGTCTGTGACATAGGCCGTTGTCACACAGGGAGCCAGTGTAGATTTTTGGAGAAGAATGGTAAATTGGAAATATGCCAATAGTTGTTTTGGTCATTAGTGGGTCTGATTGTGGCAACTTTCAGTGAAGACAGAACTGTTCCAGTGGACAGAGTGAAGTTAATAATGAAGGTTATCAATGATATGATGATGGGCGTACTGTAATATTACTTTTTTATTGCGTGTTTTTTATGACATACTATGCTATGACTTTAATGACATTTTTTTTATTTATTGCATATTTTGTGACATACTGTACTGTGACTTTTTATGAAATATTATACTATGACTATAATACTGTGAACACACAAGCATGAATTAAATTAGTGGAGATATTCTGCCAGCGGAAAAAATATAAATTAGTATGGCAAACGTAGACAATTTGAGTTGCAATGGCAGAGTGTCACTCTTCCTAAGGCTAGCTGCTCGTGCTTGTTGAATCCAGTCAAGTGAAAAATAGTTCAGTTAGTACATCCAGCCTCCATGTAATGTTACTTAATCCAGCATTAAGCAGCTAAGTAAACGGCTGTCAATTAGCCACAGCGGGCTTTTACCCAGACTACATGCACGATTTATTACGCTGAGTCCCAAGGCCCCGCCCCCGCTTCTGCACAGAGTGCTTTTCGCTTGTTTATTCAAGGTTTATTAGTATCGAACGTGCTGCGTGTCCAAGTTGCACCACCTTGGACATTGCACGTCCTTGGGTTCCCACCCGCCAAGTGTAAAGTAGATCAGAGGAACGGTTTTCCAGATATGCAAAGGACATGCACATATAAACAGACAGAGATTCCTTGCCTTGTAGTTTCATGTGCTGCCTCGTGCTTTCGTCACGTGTGAGTATTGTATGTTTGGTTGGTTTTTCAACGCACGCATGTTATGTCTTCAAATTACTTCACGTTTTATGACACCAGGAGTATTTCTTTCACAACGCTGTCCCTCACTAAGCAGCCATAAAATCAAAAGGCAAATGGTTTCTTTTAACATCTGCCCTACCTCGTTACCAAGGCAAGTCTGACCTCTTACCTCACAGCAAGAAAATTGAAAGTGATCATACACACTGCACATTTCATATGTCTCAAGAATATGGATTGAGAATCAGGTTTATTTTAATGTAGATTTCCTCAATACAATGAATTTGCCTTGGTATTTGGTGCATGACAATAAACATATTATAGGAAGAGAAAATGAAAAAATCAAGCACTTCCAAATTCTACAACCATAAATATCAAATGTAGAAAATTATAGTAAAAAAATTAAAACAAATATGTAAACTATATCTCTTTTTAAAATGTAAAAGAAAACTTATTCAACAGGATGAAATGTGCAAAATATTGACCGAGGAGTGTGCAAAAGATAATAATAATCCAAAGGCAGCAGCAATCTGACGCCAATATTGTATGTGCCATGAAAAGAAAATGACCAGACACTTATCAGACAACACATAACCTATCTCACTGTTTGTTGAAACATCTAGAACTCTTCTTATCAGAAATATCCAAACAAAGACTAAGGAGGAGAATTCACTAGTATATAGCGCACTCTGTTGGCCATGGTTGGTCTTTTTAGAAAAAATAAAAATAAATCAGCATTTGTTTTTCACTGGCATGTGCCCAAATAGCTCATTTTCTCTCAGTGCTCTCTGCTTCCAATAATACCAAAGTGCTTGTGTTACCATTCGCAGCAGTAGTAGAGTCTGATTAGCTGTTAATTAATGCTGTGTGGAAACCGTGGTAATGAAGAGCACCCGATATTGTGTCAGAGATCTGTAGATCCTCAGTCTGTAGATCCTCAGTCTGTAGATCCTCTGTCTGTAGATCCTCAGTCTGTAGATCCTCAGTCTGTAGATCCTGTCTGTAGATCTTCTGTCTGTAGATCCTCTGTCTGTAGATCCTCCTTTGGATTTTGGATGATGTGATTTTTACAGATCATAAAAAGGTTCAGGCTGCCTTGCAGGAGTCTTATATGTTGTCTTTCAGTATTCATCCCAGATAAGGCGTGTGACTCGACTATGGAGTCAGTGCTTTTTCTTTTGTAGTTATTCAGCCTGAGATTACAATTTTTGTCTAACAGCCCTCTAGAGAAATATCTGGCTCAGTGGATGATCGTTGTTGTCTTCTGTGACTCGTACCATGTATAAACCACACTCGGGTCCTACACGTCTGGAATTAGATTTCTGTATGTTGTGAATAGCAATGTGATGGATTGTGATTGAAAAGTCATTCAGATAGGTCACAACAAGAGATATGATTGTCTAGACTGTGTCCTAATTTGTATTCATTGATGTTTGGTTTTTACAAATGCTTTATCTAGATCCAGTTGATGTTTAGTCCCAACCCTGTTTCTTTCATTGTATGGACATTCAAACCTCGGCGTGCACATTGTAGATGTTATGTACATAATGTCAGCAGCTGTCCTGAAGTCCTGAATGAATAATGTCAAATCTGCCTGCCGGTCTCATTGTTTAATGGCTCGACATTTATGAGGAGAAAATTAAATGAGAGGAGACAAAGAGAGAAACAAACACATGTATTGATACAAAATGCTCACAGCATGTTTCCGTGTTGTGTGTCAGTTTATGTACACACATCCTGGTGAGAGAGCGAGAGCAGGATTCACCGCAAAGTATTAAGTACGCAACCGCAGTTCTGTAAGAGCGGTGTACACTCCAGTTAGTTACAGCCATACAGCAAAATGGTGTTTGCAGTTATTTGCTTTGACCACCTTGTTCTTTATTTGCCATGACCGCTGTTTGTGAAAGACTAATGCAAACAGCAAAGGCCATAAAACAGCACTTTGTTACCACTCTCTGAGCATTATCAATGTCCAGTAGTGATTTCCATTGTAAATTCACCGTGTCTGCCTCACCGTATCCATACCACTATTATAGCCCTTCTCAACATATAGACATCGCATACTCAGTCTGCGTGTGACAAGCAGGCACAAGACAGCATTAGTAGATCAATCAATCAGATGTTAAAAGTTAAAGCACATCCAGTCTAAAGGTGCTTGTTGCTATGTGAGTCACAGGCTCACTCAATTTCCATGACGACAGCGGCAGATGACATTCACTGTCTTTTAGCATATCTGCTGCACACGGGAACTCTGAGTTGTTGTCCGTCAGCTTCATGGGAGCTTGTCACACAGCGCAGGCCACCGTGTTAGTTATTCCACTGCAGGGCTACATTTACCTCCAGTGCTTGACTGAATTCAACAGACTCAGACCCTGTTTGAATATACGGAGTTATTTACATGCAAAATACAGTGGAACCAACTCATGTTTGTATGGAATGCAAATTGCTCCTAATTACATACAGTTAAACATTAAAAATATCTATCATGACCGTTTCACATTTATAAACTAGCATTTTCTATGAACATTAAAATCAGGTCAATTGTAATATGAATGGAAAATATGCACAGGGGGACATTTATCACTATTTCAATATTTCTTACAACCATAGTACCTTGACGTATAGTAATAGGCAAAATGTACAGTATTTAAAGTATAGCGTCACATTTGCTCAAGTCCATCTTAAAACAATACTGATATGTCCGTATACGGATTGAACAAATTATTGGTTGCTGCAATTGTTCCAATTGTCCTCATTGGCAACTGAGAGATCCCTTAAAGCAGTTGTAATGTAAATGATGGCAGACAAAATCCGCAGTTCATGTTTCATGCAACAATAACAAAAAAGAAAGAAAGCTGAGTTATTCAAATCAAGTGTGGATTTTTGCAAAGAACAAAGATTTTGTCCTCCGTCACACTAAAAGAAGGAATCTCTTTGTGGCCAGTCTACGTAGGAGAAATGATTTACGTGACCAATAATCATTTCAATGTACACATGGGCATGTCAGTATTGTTTTAAGATAGACTTGTGATGTGAACCTATTCGTTAGGAAGAAATGACCCGCTTACAAAAATAACTGACACGGTCTACATTTTAGCACTGTGGTCCATAACTCATTTGGTCCGTGTCTAAGCGTGCTCCTCAGGTATTTGTCCAGGGATCTTTATGCCCGGATCCATAGTGTTTCTGGGACGGGAGTTGGCAGTGCTGGATGTGGTTTCAGCTGTGCTGGTGTTTCTCTGGATGAACTGGAGGAAGTTCTCCTGAAGGGAGCCCTCATGGCTGGATGTCCCAAACTCCGCCGGCTGGGTCAAGCAGCAGCGCCGGAACTTTACCAGTTCTTCTCTGATCTGCCTGTTCAAAAGGCCGTAGAAGAACGGGTTGACTGCAAAGGAGGAGTAGGCCAGCCAGGTGACTGCCTCCTCTAAATCTCCGGGGCTGTGCATGGAGCCAGTCAGGGACATTTGCAGGTGGAAGATGAAGTAGGGCAACCAACAAACAAAGAACTGACCCACAATGAACACCAAAGTAAGGGCAGCCTTTCCTCCACTGAAGGCCCTTTCTGGAGATAGTCTTTGTGGCAGAGTACGGGTGGTAGTGATCATGGTGGTCTGGCTGTTGATAGAGTCTGAGCGGTTCTTAGCAAGGCTTTCATTTGCCCACGTTGGCACAGCAGGGACTTGCTGCAGGGCTGCAGAACGAGCTACCTTGTACACGGAACAGTAAACAGCAAAGATAACCACTGCAGGAACCAGGAAACAAACCACACCGAAGAACACAGCGAATACACTTCTTAGACGACTGTGGCTCGCATGAAGAGAGCAGTGAGCTGCAGCAATAGAGCTCTGATGTCCATAAGCTGGCCATCCAAACAGCGTGATCAAAGCTAAGAGGACTGACTTGACCCAGATTAAAAGCATGACACCAATGGCGAGGTTGATGGTCATCTTGACTTCATAGCGCATGGGGTGTACGATGTAGAAGTAACGCTCCACACTGATGGCTGTGATCGTTAGAATGGAGAGACAGATGAGGAAAACGTTGAGAAAAATGTAAACCTGACACTCCAGAACAGTAAACACCACAGTGCCAAAAAACGCTGAGCTGGATATGATACCCAAAGGCATGAGGAGGATGGCACACAGCAGGTCCACTGCACAAAGGTGGCACACGAAAGCGAACCTCTTCAGGTGAGGAGCACGGGCAATGGCCACCATCACACCAGTGTTGGCCAACAAAGCAATGAGGTTAAGGGTCACCATGCAGAACAACCCAAAAAGGTCTTTGATCTGAGACTGGGAGCTTGTGACGACGCTCACACCGGCAGGAACTGTAGGATTGGTCTCCCATAGGGACGTGGTGAGATTAGTTGGTGAGTGAACCTGCACAGAGGCTATCATGGGACCAGTCTTATCTGCCATTATTCATTCAAAATCCTCCATTTGTATTTCAGATGTCTTTATATGTCCTGCGTTAAGGAGACAGAAAACAGTTATTTGAAAATATTTTAATTGCGTTTAACTATCCATTAGAAAAGCAATGTCCTTATAATATATACATATGTGACTGATAAATTAAAATGTGAATTAAAAAACTAATTGCAATTAAATTTCACCTGACTGCTGATTTCAAATTGGAAATGTGTTGCTTGCATGTTTTAAGTGTAAACAGATACACTTCTGGGTAAATTACAAAACCGTTTACAGGAAATACAGTAATGACGAGCCTTGTTTACGTGAAATCAGTATTAATATAGGAGAGATACTAGTCTGTCCTTTCTGAGTGCCAAACGCTGCCAATTTATAGGCAATTAAAGATTTAGGTGGCTAAAGGCCATCTTTAAAAGCTCTGAGTACATTGTTTATGCAGTTTCAAGACAAATATTTATACCATTTTACTCTGTCACAGTCTGTTCCAATTGATAAAGTTAAATCAATAAAGTTTGCTTTTTTTTTTTTTTTACAAAAAATAATATCTGACATGTATTCTATCCAGAGTGTGCTGATATCAATACCGGCATAACACAATGTGTGGTACAAAATTGATTGAAAATAAAATTGTCTAGGATAAACACATACAGCATAAAAAAAAACACTGATAATGCATAAATGTACTTACCCCATGATCTACTCTGTGTGTCAGTTCAGACCAAACAGGTTAACCAGGTGTTTGAATTTACAAAGCTCCAATTGAGATCCCACATGTTTAGATAGAGTAGGCCTGAACCAGCTTCAATTATTTTATTTTTCTCCAAAAAGTAAAATGTCAGTCCTCCAACTGTAAATCCAAATAATCAGATCCAGAGCACTCAGTGTCTGAGGTTCAGTTATTCTGTAGAGAGGCTACAGAGGTCCAGAGGTAAACATCCAGTTAAAGAAATATTGATTCCATGAGGACCTTTCATGATAAATGATGCTTCCTCTCTCTTCACCCCATCCTCCAATAACACTCTCATTCCTGTCCTGTGCTGTGTATGGCAGTGACTGTCACACATTGTATTGTGTGTGATTGTGTTTTTCTTTTCTTTTCTTTTTTTTTTTTGCTTTCAAATAGACACACACTCTACTGTCCCCCTTCCCAGAGCCCAATCCTCCCTGGGTCCTAATGTCTACCAGGTTAAGGGTGAGACTCATATTCACCCTGATGCAGCCAGCTCTGTCTCTTTGCATAAGTAGTATTATTTATATCAGAGAATCAAACTGCTCCACTGACAGTAAATAAGGGTTACTGTACATAGTATTCACTATCTTTATGACATACTATTGTGACATACTCTACTGTGACTTTTCCATGACATTCTCTGCTTTGACTATTTATGACCCTATACTATGAATCTTTAATTACTCCTTTTTTAAAAACAATACTATATTTTAAAGAAAATGATGACATCTTTTGACATACTATATTCTGGCTTTTTATGAAACAATATACTAAGGCTTTTTCATGACATTTTATAAAGCACTATAGTATGATTTTGTATAACAAAGGCCTACTATACTATGACTATTATAACTTTTCAATAAAAAAAAAAAAAAAGTATGACGCACTACTATGACTTTTTCTAAGACATAGACTATTAAAAAAAAGATTCCATCAACATATAAAGCCATGAGATTTTGTGTTTTATGTTATTTTGTCTTTGTGTGTCTATATTTCTTACAAACTGCACCCATCCCGCTAAAGGGTTTCAATTGAATACAGTTGATTATGCCTGATGCAAAAAACATTTTATGCCTCCATCAGTGAATCTCCTATAGTCAGGACATAAGGATGTGAAGTAAGGGGCTGTGTTGTTGCTCTTGCCTGTGGTATGCACTTTATGTCTGTTACTGCACTGTAATTATGTTTTTATTTGGCAGCCATGATGTCCTAGAAATGTTTTTCCTGAGTGACAAAAAAAAAATGAACATTGACCTCATTAGCCTGTAGAAAGTTTACCAGCATGTTTAAGACTATCTTATTTAAATGTTTCACACACAACCACAACCTTCTTTATTGATTTACTTGCAAATATGCAATACAACGTGTAGTACTAGGCTCCTAAAGTAGCAAGTATACAAAAGATTGAAGTCTTTAAGCTAAACATCCAAAAGGAAAAACATTGTAACAAGTTGAAGTGGAATTTAAAGTTTATTTATGAATTGTTGGTTCAAATAATGTCTTAGTGCAAAACTGTCGAGGCAATTACATTCCAAAGCGAGTTGCTCATTACTGACACCATATGGTGGCATTCATAGCATATAAGACACATAAGAGCCTCCGGGCAAGATTGACCAAGCTTTTCATGACGTACATGTTACATTACTTTGCATAGCAGAAGCACTTTCCTTACACATTAGATGTGCAACAAATAGCACTTTAAACTTCTAACTGTAAACATATCTATGCATAGAGTATCCTTTTACTTTTGGTCCACTATACCACATTAGTCAAAATGTCTTTAACTGCAATGACATGCGGTAAAGCCTTCCTACATGTCAAAGATATCTTCTCGTAGAGGGACAGATCTATAGAAGCGTTACCACTTGGATTAAATAATGCAGTATGTCAAAAGTAAGCTACTCAGACTAGAACTGAGTGACATTTGAAAACAAAACTGTGCAAATATCTAGAGGCATTTTAAACACTTAAAGAAAAAAACACATACATTAAGTCAGCAGTTATAATGGAAGTGCAGTCTATCGTGCTCAGGCAAGTTTTACAGTGTGCAAAATATAAGGCACAGAAAAGTCCTTTATGAATCATGGTAGGGACAGATGCACAATAACTGTAATTCTAAATAAAATGATCATATTAAATATAGATATATGAAACAGCACAGCCAAGCCTTTTAGAAGCACCTTATATAGAGGGAATGAGGAACTTTGCTTCTTTCCTTGAGTTGACTTACTACATGTTAAGCTCCAGCAGGTAGCGGAGGCGACACTGGCTCTCTTTATAGATGAGATATTCGCTGTTGTAGAAGTGGCTGTCTGAGAACTGGGGCTGATCTAAGGGCTTACCCTGAGGCACAGCAACCTTCTTGCCCTCAAGGGTGATGTAGATGTCCTGGGATGGATCTGAAAACATAGGATTTTGCATATTTACCCCCCCAAAAAAAGCTGTCACATTATATAATTTAACAAATTCAAATCAAGTACTTTTTTTTAACAATATTGGGGAAACAAAATGAGCAAAGATGATTTGTTTTGGAATGACATGATCTTGAACCTTAACGGTTTCTTTTTGCAAGTTGAGTTACTGTTGTGCAAATTAAAAATACAGCAGAAACAGCTTTTTCCCCCCACAGTTTCTGATAGACATGTGGCTCACTCAACATATTGTCGGTGAACTTGAGAGTGAGATTTATAAATTGTTTTGTAAGAGTAAAATTGAAGAAATATTGTACCTGGCTCCACTGATCCTCGTGCCACCACACTATCATAGCCTGCAGGAGCCTTTTTCAAGGAGCTGTTGTCTTTAGTGATGGTGCATTCTTTGCCGAGGGCTACTTCACTCAAAAACATCACTCCAGTGTTTTTAGAGGTGCGCACTTAAAATACATGGCAGAAAAATGGGACATTTTAAACATCATCTTATGGCTGTAATTGCAATCAATGTCATTATTATTTTCCTCTGCATTCCCTTTCTTTTCATACGTCCTCACCGTAACCTGCAGACTTGCTGTTTTCAGATGCAAAATAGATACCGCTACCAACACGGCCTCCTGAATGTGGCATTATCCTCAGACCGCTCTTCAGGATAGCTGCCACCACCGCTATGTTTGTGCCATGCCACAGCAGACGGCGGTTCTCCAGACCATCATTCTGGCTAAACCGTTCTCCCTGCAATGTGCAAAGCATGTGTTAGGTCACAGGACTTCGGTCTCCTGTATCACACTAAACAAGATTGACTCCAGTTCCTACCTCTGTCCCTCGATCAACGTCCCAAACATTGACAATTTTTGGTTTACGATAGCTACCTGAAGTCGCTTTCAGGTATTTTTCTATGATCTTTGAATGAGAAAAATATAGTATTGGTGAACAGGAGGACAACATGAATAGAAGATGATCTGACTGCTTTGTATTTACTGAACCATATTATTACTTTTGACACGGTACCTTGAATGTTTCTGAATCCTTGCTCGTTAGTTTGAGGCTGCATTTGAGAGAATTGTAGTCCTGGTCTAGAGGGTGAGGAACTATCTCTATCATCTCTTCCTGAGCCTTTTCAGTCTCTGACTTCAGATTCTGGGCAAGCTCGATGTCAGCCAGCACCTTTACAGAGCATGTAAAAGCAGAGTGACTCTATGACTGAGAAAACAGCATAGAAAGGCCGCTCATTCCCACATATTATCTAAAAAAAACATAAATTATTATTATCTTACCATAAGCATCTCTTTCTTCCTCTCCACAACCTCTTTGTCGTCGATTGTTGGCGGTCTGGTCCGGCCAAAGTTGTGTGGGATTGTGGTGAAGAACTTTGAGGAAAGTTCTTCCAGACGTTTCTTTCCGCTTTTTTTGTTCATTGCAGCCTCGATCTCCTCCAACACATCAAAGCCCTTCGCAATCTGGATTTTGCTGAGTTTACCCAGAGGCATCTTCTTGATATCTGTGTAACATCCACAAAAACAAGCAAAATAATAACACAAATCAGAATAGTTATTATGTTTTCTTTGTTTTTGTTCTTGTATTTTTCCTATTTCAAGGTGCAGATTGTTACTTTAATTACTTAAAAACATTAGAAAAAAAAATTCTTAGCAAAGCTGAAGACATGGACCAGCTATTCTGTTCAAAATGCTGAGATAAGGTTACGCAAATAAGAGTAAATGCAGACTTCACCCTCTCTTTGTGGCAATGATCAATCATTTACATGTCACATTCTGCACTCTTTGATCTCCAAGGAGCACTGAAATCAAGCTTCAACTACAAAAAGCAAAGAGAGTTCGGAATTAGCACCCCGTTTAGGGTTGCAACTAATGATTATTTTCATTGTCAATTAATCAGCAGATGATTTTCTCAATTAACCGATTAGTTGTTTGGTCTATAAAATGTCAGAAACAGGGAAATATGTTGATCAGTGTTTCCCAAAGCCCAGAATGATGTCCTCTAATGTTTTGTTTTGTCCACAATTCAAATATTTTCAGTTTGCTGTCAAAGAGGAGTAAAGAAACCAAAAATGTCCTCATTTAAGGAGCTGGAATCAGAGAATCTTGACTTCTTTCTCTTAAATACGTAAACCGATTATCAAAATAATTGCCGGTTGATTTAATAGTAAACAACTAATCGATTCATCTTTGCAGCTCTAATCCCATTTAGTGCAACAGGCATTCTAGCCCAGTGACCTTTTGCGGACTGCACAAACCTGTTTGTCTAATGGTTGGTAAACTGAGGCACACCCACCTAGGTTCATAAATTCCATTGCCTCCTTAAACATGTCATTGCTGAAAATGAGTTCGATGAGCTTCTTGGTAGAGTCGTCAAGGGTGCAGGCTTCTACATTTGTAGCGACTTTAACAGTCTTGCCATCGACAGTCTCCACCTAGAATATCAATAAAGTACAGCCAGTGAGATTTTGTTAGAGCCGATACCGAATATAAAACGATTTTCTCTGATGAAGACCGTCATGGACGGTGGTAACTAAGTCTATGAGATGATACTTCTAGGTTTCATATTCATTGCTCTTTGTTCCTGTGAGATGTACATGTGCGTTACCTTGACCTCAGCATCCTGCTCTCCATCCACCTCGATGAGGGTGTACTTCCCAGGGGAAGACACAAAATTCGACCGATCGCTCCAGTTGTTCTTGGTCTTGTCCTTGAACTTTTTCTCAAAGTCCTTGACAGCCTTCTCGGGCTCATTAAACTTGTTAAGTTTAGATTGTCCCACTTCCCCCTGAATTTAGAGTAGAGACAAGGCAATCTGCTGCATTTACCAGAATGAAACACACTCACAAGAGCTGAACAAGGATCCAGCTCGGACTCAAATAGATGTTTTCATCCCAGTGTACAAATACAGTCGTTGCTAATATTTCAAATATAATAAATAGCTATAAGCAATAAACAGAATTAAGTACAGCAGGTATTTTAGAAAGGAATGTGTTCCAGGACAAACTTACCACTCTACCCCATCTGTTCCATGTATAATAACTGTTGTTTTCTTTGACAACTTGAGCGACATAAAACTTATTATTGTTCTGTCCAATGTTGGTCTGATTGAGCATGCAGTCATAGTCCTCATGTACCTGGGGAAAACAATACAGAACAGTTTTCAAATTGTATCTTTCTCCTTAAGTATGATTGCATAACATTCTGCGATTTGTCCTCATGTAATTGAGTATATATGCTAATGTTATACAGCATTTCTCTTACCTCTGCGGAGCTTGTCAGTGAGCAGTACTCATCCACCTTCCTCTTGCCTTGTAGCTGTGGCCCTGCGGCCAGAAGGGCCTCTTTTGCAGAGGTGAATGCATCCTTGGGCTTTGGTGTCCCGGGCTCCTTTTTCACCTTCTTGCCACCTGCCTTGGCAGCAGAAGCAGCTCGTCTCTTTGGTGGCATGATCCTGGCAGAACACCCTGCAGAGAAACTTGCCATGTTAGTCATCTGGGCATGATGCCTGGACAAGTTCAGACATGCCGCCACTTAGCAGCGACCCCTATCTGGCTGTTACTCAAACACAAATGAACTCTCCATGCATGTACTTACTGGGTGATTACCAAGTTGTCACTATTTACTGCCACAAGTATTAGCAATTCACAACAATGCAAGTGTTGCTTTGATGTGGACCAAGGAAGCTATATAGTGACTCCCCAGTTTATCTTGAAGACGACCTCAATCGAAGCTGTAACTCACCTTTTAACTTGTAATAGTATCAGCCGGGCTGGGAGGGAGGGAGGAAAGTAGACGGAAAAGACAAACACCGTCTCCTCGCTGCTAAAGCTGTCACCGGGATGACGACAAGGGAGTAAACTGTCTGCCTCAGATTATCGGGAAGTTTACAGACACTTTACAGGCAGAGGAAGAGGCGGAGCTCCGCTGCATCCTGTATTTTGCTCTTCTTGCTGCTGCCGGTAAAGTCCAGCTACCGCCACCTAGCTTATTCCGTCATGTATTGGTCTTACAAAAAAACACAACAATAATAAGAATAGAAAAAGAATAACAGGAATAATTACAGTAATGATAAAATAGTGGCAATTTAGTTCATTCTCTATTTTGCCGCTCATGCAGTTTATTTCTTATTTTTACTCTTTTAAAAATTTAAAACGTTTTAAGAAAATTGAAGCATATTTTATACTTTTTTTAAATTTTTTTTACAGTAAGTTTATCGTGCTAACTAAATTCACACAAATAATCCGCAGTTCACAGTTGAGGATGTATGCTTTGGTATTTTAAAGAATAAGATCAATAATAAGAAAATAAATTGTTGTAACTTCATCTCGCCAGCAGTTGGCCACAAACAGATATGTTTAAACTATTATTCGTTAACTTCAAAGACATCCTATTGGATTGAGAGCCTACTAAAATGTTTACCTGCCCAGTTTAGTTCAAAGTTGTTGTTTTGCAGATTGAACAGTAAACTGAAAGGAGATATGACGATGGGGTCGCTATTGAGCAGAGTAACAGAATCAAAAGCGCGTGCTGTATCTGAAGATGAGAGAACAATGTTGTCTCTCAGGCTAAAAGAATACATCTTTGTTACACGTTATTCTTACATTCTAAATATTATGTCATACATAAGTATATTTATTGTAGGTCCCAAAAGGAATGAAGAAGGAAAAACTATTCTATGACCTTTTCTCTTCCTCTTCCTACTCTCATTGTAATCGCTGTTAATTCCAGTGTAAAGCTAAACTCCCTATATGGTGCCTCTTCTTCTTTAATAATAAACTTAATGTGCAGCTTTTTTTCTGTTAAATGCTCAAAAACACCAAAGAAGACAACTCAGAAGTGTGATTAATAATGCAAAGCTTGGTAGTGTTTGTGTTCAAAGTGCATCTTCAGCCTTTACATATAAAGGTTGACTTAGTAAGGTGGCGTTCACCTTTATACACAAGTTGATACTTTTGTTGTTACAATCACAGCAAGGAGTTGTTGCAGTACATTCAGTTCCTGGTTTATTTAATAACGGTAGTTTAATGATGGCCACTGAGCAGATCTAATAAGACAATGCTTTGACTATCTGTCCCCTTCCTCCATATGCAAATTCTCTATTTACAGCAAGCCCCAGGGCTGCCTACATGCTGCAAAGTGCAAGATGAAATCAAACCATGTGGACACAAGATGGCAGTGTTAAATCACAAATGCTGCACAAGCCTATTTTCCAAAGCATCTGCCTCATGTTGGTCCCAACTTCTGTGTGTGTCCTCAGACAGCTTTGGTGGATTTGATCCCATATCAGCAGATGATATTTGTGCTGGAAATGTTCATTAGAGACTGTTTGGTTTTACAGATGGTGTAGATTGAAGCTGATATATATTAGACAGCTCAGATTTCAAACCCAGACTGCGTCCAAAATGAATTTGCATTTCCATCATCATATATTTTGAGTAATCAAGGAACTTTACACAAGTCACACATGGCTTTCTATTAGGACTGTGGCTCAGGAGGTAGAGCAGAAGCTTCCACTCATCACACAGTTGATGGTTGGATCCCGGCTCCCTCTGTCCTCATGTTGAAGTGTCCTTGAGCAAGACGCTGAACCCCAAATTTACTCCTGATGGCAGCCATGGCAGCTCTGTCACCGTCATTGTACGAGTGGTGTGAATAGGTGAATGGGAGGCAAAGTAAAGACGTGGAAAGGGATTTGTGCTATGAGGTCGAAAAGCACTATGTGTGCAGTTAATTCAGTATATTACAGATATGTATCTGCTTGTAACAATGTCGAATGACAACATGTTTGGTAAATGTGTGCAATGGTTATTCCATTTTTCTTTTTCAGTGTCAGGATAAGCATCTCATGATGATGTGCAAATAAACAGTCAAACTATATAGGTCATTTTGGTATTAATAAAAAACACATTTTATTTACATAAATTACAAGAAAGCACAAACTGGTTCACCAAAGTCTACATTAAAAACGTCTTGTATATATTACATTTAACAGATTTACTATAATTTACTCCATTGTTGCATGTAGAATCTTCAATAAAAACGAGGGCTATATGCGAGTTTATTGGCATCTCATTTCAAATCGCTACGAGTCAAAGAACAAAATAAAATAATTGGGACATTGTACTCACAGCACTTCGAGGACAACAAAGTCAGGACGATCATCTGTATGACCTCTTTAATATCTGAGACACCTGATTCAGGACTAGTGATTATATATAACTCTGTTTACAATGCTTGGTAAAGGAACTCAGCTGACGTTCACAAGGAGGATGTTGTGGAGTCCACCACCTCTCGTCCGTTACACACTGTTGGAACAACATTGGAGGCTGATGCTGCAAAACGTTAAAAAAATAAGTTATTTTTGATTAAACAAACAACATAGCTACAGAATATAACATATTCCACATGGCCCTGCTAATCCTTTCTCACTGAGCTACTCTACTGCTTACAGATGAATCAGCAGTATGATAATCAAGTAATGAATTATATGAAATTAAGTTACGTGTGTTAACATCATAATTTCACTTAATTATTCTGAAACATTGTTTTTTTCCCCCCAATTTATGGAAATGAAAGAAAGATTCTGTATCTTATGTGGTGGAAATGTTCCAGCTGTTTGTTTAATGGAACAAAAGAGGCACAGACAACCGGTTCATCCCTTCTTTTGGTTTGCCTGATCTGAACCATTTAAGGTAAAGAGAATACAACGGCTAGTGTTAGAGGTGTGGCAGAAACACTGAAGTAGTTGTGAATGATGTCATAACGTCACATCTCAGTTTAGTTTTGAGTAATGTGTTACTGTTTTTGGCAATGAGCTTAGCAATGGCTGCAAAGATGCTGTTGTGCCTCAGGTGGTACCTTGAGAGAAAGTGGAGCCTGGGCCAGTGGTGACGCTGAAGCGGGTGGTGGCCACTCTGAGAGTGCAGACGTTCTTCTGCGGCTGGAACAGGATGATGTGGACCTTTGGAGCGAAGAGGCAGCCCAACACCACTGACCCACTCAGACTGACTGAGATGCACATGGTGGTTGTCTGCACCTGGGGAAGGAAAGAAAGGAGAGAATTTCACAGATGTTACTCAGTGATACTCAGTCATTTGTAACAGAAAAAGAAACACATTTCTAGATTGCCAGAATGTTGAAAGAATTCCTAATCACCATCAAAAGCACCTCCTAATTTCACACCAGTGCCAGCATTCATATATACACACAGCTCGAGTGTTAACATTGATATTTTCAGAGACATTTTTTGGGGGTAATTTAAGTGTTGGTTCATCCATAAAGCTGACAAGGCGCTGGCAGGGGGAGGTTCAAAACAACCAGAAGGTGTTAAAATAACTCTACTGGCATATAAGCATTGGATCAGGCTGAGGGCCATTTTGCTCTACAACAACATTCATTTATATTAGAAAGGGGCTCAGTAGTCAGAAAATAATTAATTGAGATGAAAGACATCTTTTGTATTTCAGAATAAAAGTCAGGTGCAACAGAGGAGGAAGGAGCTGGCTAACAGCTGGGATTGCTAAAGAGAGGTGTTAAACGATCTTCTTATTTCCCTGTCAATCAACTGCTTAACTTTCCCTCCTGTATCCCCTCACTCGCCCACATCTTGCCATGTGTCACTGGTCTGCTCTTTCATTTCCAGTCTCCGCACAGATTTCTTTTTTCTTTTCTTGGATAACAGGATACAGCCCAGCCTCGTGTGGCGTGTAGCAGGTGCATCCTATTTTCACAAGGCACAGCAGGTGTCTGTTTTCACCCTGAATGATAATGCTAGTATTAAAATAATGTGGGCACCAAGTATTGCACTGTGCACACTGTATAAACACCCATTACTTTAGGCAGGCATGTAAGTGACACAAAGTGAGTTTATCAATTTCTTTTTAAAGAATATTGTTTAATTATCTTATATAAATGTTTATAAATGTCTTACTCTCTTGCAATACATAATTACTAGTTACTGTAATATTATTCAACAATAGATGACACATTATATGAATATAGGGACTAACTGATTTATAGATAATTATTTAATATTCATATAGTTGATAAAATAGTTTGCAACATAGCGGTCACTGACTGACTGTTGTAGTGTACCATGTAAATATGAAACAAGTACATCACTGAATTAATCTCTGTATTTTGACATGTATTGGAGGTTGCCATGTGCAATAAATTCAATATTAAAATACACCTCATGTCACCTCTGAAATACAGCACACACACTAATGCGTTTAAGTCCTGTGTTGAGATGTTAATTTAAATAAATCGACCATTAACTCTTTTTCTTTACTGTCTATCTGACCTGTATATTGGATACGTGGAATAGTGGTAATATACAAAGGAAAAGTGACAGTTAGTGCCTGATAATCTGAGCATCAGACTCCTCTACTTAATTCAGAAATTGTTTTGAATAAAACTGGGGACAGAGCTGCATCGGAATGACCTGTTAAGTGATTTTAATAATTCACAAGATGTTGCTTTGGAAGAGCAGAGGACAAGGAATCTGCCTTTGCAGTAATATTTCTCGAGATGAGTGTGGAGAACAGGATGCAGAGCATAGCTACTATGGTCTCTGCTTGTTCCTGTTCACTCTTTTACTATATTTTACGAATACAGCACTGCTGCTTCAGATATAAATAATGTCTGCTGTTTTCAGGTAGCTTTATTCCTCCAGAGAACCTCACAGTGGAGATGAGATTCCTCTTTTTATTGGGCTTCGTGCTGTACCCATATTGAAAAGCTTTATTTGATGATACATCAACAAGTCAGCCTTGGTAGGTCGACATGGACGTTGAATTGATAAAACCCACAAATCATTCACTGATGTAAACCAGAATGGGATTTGCTGAGAAGTGTAATGATGTTGTTAATCTGTGATTAGACATATGAGTGAGGTTAATGAGCATGTATTGTAAGAAAAAAAAAAAAGAATACTTGATTCCCACTGTTTCATAAGCTGGTCTAGATAATGTGCCGCTCTAATTGTATTTCCTCCACTAATGCACTAATGCTAGATTTATTCCTGTATATTCTGTAGAGCGGGACCTCCTGGTTTAACTCCTTTGTTTAACACCATGAGAGATGATACTGGCACTAAAACAAAAACTGAAATACTCAATGCTAAGTCAAAAGAGTTTAACTGAAGGAGATTGAAAATGATTTCGGAAAGGTTGGTTCCCAGACAGATGTTGAAAGGATCTGTTAATGTGACAGGCAGCGGTTGTACAGATCACAGGCAATACTTTTCTGTATTTTCGTAGTGTTTGTAGCCTTCAGTGTTTTTGTAGAAGTGCTGTGTGTTTAATCAGTTGTGTTTATTGCTGAGATGAGATGACCAGCGCTGGCATATGAGGAGAGCCCTCTCCCTTAGGGTGCATAGAACATCTTCAATATTTCATATGATAATCAAATGTGTTATTCATGGCTCTGTAGTATTTAGTTTACTTTAACATTTCATGACAGACCACAATCAAATCTGTATCTGTTATTCAGCTGGAGATTTGCATCAGAAGTGGTGTAAAACTAGGAGAACACAAGAGATTTGTCCCTCCCAGTGAAAAACTAGAGACACTGTGCCAAGTCAGTGGCTTCAGTAATTATTTATCGGTCAAAGGGGAGCTCTGCGTCTAACTGATGAGCCCATTCTGGCTGTGAATTGCTCTCGTTGCCTAGAGGGCCTGGAGGAAGGGTTCCTCTGAGCCTCACTGGAGTCCCAGGACAGAGGGCACAGCTGGGACTCAGCATCCCAGTCTTTCACACTCCATTCCACACAGCTACGCACAGGGACACACGGGGACGTTCAGTCCTCATGGTCTTGCGTTCCTGCTCCATGTTTCTGCAGAGGCAGATGTGTCAGGGGATTCCTCTGTCTATTTCTCCCTTCTGCCTCTCTCTCGCTGTTGACATCCCAGAGGAATAAATGCCCACGACTCAGGCCACCCTTTTCTCTGAAGTTCCATCACTTCACTGTACAGCATATTACTGTGTCTACAGATCACCATCAGCATTCATTCAGCAC
Organism: Anarrhichthys ocellatus; assembly: GCF_004355925.1. NCBI lineage: Eukaryota > Metazoa > Chordata > Actinopteri > Perciformes > Anarhichadidae > Anarrhichthys > Anarrhichthys ocellatus. Next base: position 6,915,112 of record NW_022280031.1, read on the forward strand.
GCAGGGTCAGAGACTGAACCCTATCTATCTATCTATCCATCCATCTAATGTTTTTTTCCTCATAAGTAAGTCAGTGTGGATTGGTACTAGGGGAGATTTACCTTTACGTAAATTAGATGCACTATTGTGGGTGGAGTAGTTTCAAATAAATTATTTCCAGGCTTACTTTAAGTTTAGTTGCAAAAATGCACATGGTGAAGGGATACAATTACTTCCTGTGAAGGAGCTGCTGTGTCTTCCCTCCATTTCACTTGTTCATTTTAACCAATGATTGACTGTTAATGTGTCATTTGTTCCTAGAAAACCTAGAATACGTGTTGTCAAAACACTGCGTAAATTATACCACCACCAGAGCAGGGTTGTTGTTGTGGGGAGACTAAGACATTAGGCGGGCTGTTACACTTCTCCATGACTTGAGCATCCATATTTTATAATTTACTCTCACTGCATTAATATTTAAACTTTAAAGGTAAAATAAGGCTGTTAAAGTTGCTATCTGGGGAGCACCTGAAAATCTTTACTATGCAGGTAATTATGAAGTATTAAAGCAATGCAGTAATAGAGAATATATATTTCAAAGAGCCGTGGGCAAAACAGACACGGCTGACTGCTGAATCAATACTAGCTGACATTAGTTTGTGATTTCATGCATACAAAATCAAATTGAACACCAGAAGAAGTCATTATCTGCTAGGATAGTCTTCTCAGATTGAGACCCTAAAGCTATTCGAACAAAAGTTGTTGTGCAAATTAACATTTCATTGATATGAGAAACGTGTTGTGATTATTATGTGCTCACTCGTGAAACAGGTGTAACTTAACTCACCCTGTAGTCACTGGCAGTAACGTAGAAGATAGGCTGGAAAGCCAGCCAGATGATGCAGGTGGTGTACATGGTGAACCCAATGAACTTGGCCTCGTTGAAATTCTCGGGGCATTTGCGGGTCTTGAAGGCGTAGACAGTGCAGAGGATAATGAGGATGCAGTTGTAGGTGAGTGACATGAGCATGCTGGAATCCTTGCTGTTACACTTGAGGGTGACCACGTCTCTCCTCTCCGGGCTCACTTCCTTTCTCACCCCTGGGGTCTCCACCAGCAACCAGACCACCACCACCACCAGTTGGCAGGAGATCAGACCACCACAGATGGCAACCTGGGAGGCCGGGCTGATGAATCGAGGCCGCTGTGCTCCATCCTTCACCCCGCTGAAGATCCGAGCAATGCGATTGGTCTTGGTTAGGAGGGCTGAGTAGCACACAGCAAACGAGGTGCCTAAGCCTAGCCGACGCAGTGTACAAACTGCCGTGGACGGTTTGGCAATGTAGATGAAGGTCATGCTATAACACATCAACACTCCCAGCAGCAGAATGTAGGAGAGCTCACGGCCACTGGCCTTCACCACGGGTGTCTCATTGTGTTTAAGGAAGAGGCCAATGACGAAGAGCGTACACATCATCCCGAGAAACGAAATGGTGACGGGTCCAATGGCCCAGGCATCTTCCCAGCGGATGTACTCCTCAGGCAGATCATAACAGCCTGTCAGGTTGGCCAGGGGCCACTGTCCAAAGCTGCAGTCAGCACAGGTGAACTCATCCTGCAAATACTGGTAGGACTGACACGGGATACAGATCCAGCAGCACACATCTCCAGGCTGCATACTCTTCACCTCGTTCTTCCTGCAGGGGTCACTACACTGGGAGGTTGGGGGAACCTGCCCAGCCCAGGGGATCTGGCTGGTGTTCAGGATCAAGCTCTGAGCCCAGTAGCCGACATTACGGTAGACATAGCGTCCATCTTCTTTGTGGTAGTGGAAAATATTGTAACGGCCGAGGCTGTCACCGAAGGCATCAAAGCGGACTACATTCTCGGTGTCTGGTGGACGAAATGGCGCTGAAGGTGAAGAGAAAACAAGAGATTGTAAGACAATACCAGATATAAGGGGGTCATTGTATAGCAAGTGCAACTACAATATAAAAACTCAAAGTAAAAGCAGAAATATCAACATTTGTTAAATTTGGGACATACTGTTTTGGAGTGACAGGACTGTGGACTATAGAAACAGAATAGGAGTAGGACATTAAAATGTTTTACGTGGTAATTTGACTCGTTCAAAAGAAAATGGCGATTGCTGTTTATTTTTATGATCACAACACACATCGGTTGGGGCATAAAGTGTTGTTGCAGCTCGCCGGGATGAGAGTAGACGCAGCTCCAGAGAAGAATGGCCGGAGAGTTAGCTAGTAGCTTCCGGAGCTACAGAGATTGAAGCAGAGGTACCGATAGACCCAGCAACCCACTAACCAGCTGCTGTGCTCATTTTCTGTAACCAGTGTAGTGTTAAAGCACAGCGGATTTAGCAAGCTAGCTAACTAGCGGACTGCAGGCTAGTTTGATAACTCCACTATTTGCTTTTTGCAACCACAAGTGACATGAGAGGGTGGAAAACATGGACAACTCCCAGACGAGACAACTCTGTGATAGCGACCTGTCAATCACAAGGTAGCCATGCACTAAAGCGTACTCTGCTTTATTGTCTATTTTACTCGGGATCCTAATTGAATAAATGAACATCATGCTGTATTGAAGAAGACTTGAAAACTAGCGATTGAGACCATATACTCCTGTTTACCATGGTAATGAATTAAGTGAGCAGTAGAATCATTTTTTTCATAGATTTCTATTCAATCAGACTTCTTTTGAGTAGTGAGTAGTCTCTCCCTTATGGTATAGTAATACAAGTTGAGGGCACATCCGTATTGGCTACACTTTTCAGACCTGAAGGTTGCCACCTAGTTGCAATGTCAACGGTACACGTAAAAAAAGCCACTGCTCTGACAATATATACATTCATGATCATATATGATAATACAGTCATTACATTTACTTTCATTTGTTAAGAAAAAATGATTTCTGCATACGTTTAGGATATAGTGCCAAAAGAGCTGCAACTGACAATTATTTTAGTTATTGCTTAATGTGCTGATCACTTTCTCAATGCATTGAATTTTAAAGAATAGTGAAAAATCCAATCCAATCTGACATTCAGATTTACTATAATATGTGGAAAAAACTAAAATATCAAATCTTGAATTTTGAGAAGCTGAAACCAAAAAAATGATTGGAACAATTAATCAATTATTAAAATTTATTTTATATGAATTGGTACAATTAATCGAAATTGATATAACCTAATTTAGCAGCATGAGCAGGCCTGCACTTGGGGTAATTAACTTATATTATATTGAGGCTTTATACAGATGACAGAAGAACAACAAAAAAACAGGAAACATGAATATTCATATCTGTTAAGCAACACTGTAATAATACTAGTTCATTAAGATTTTACTCACCCTCAAACTTGACCTTGAGAATGTAGTCCCTGTAAAACTTCCTGCCGTTGCCAGGTTTAAGAGCCTCACACACCTTGGTGGAGTTTGGGCATAACGCCTGTCTCATGTTATGTAAGGCAGCAGCCATTGCATAGACAGCATTCACTACAAACATGATCTTGGATTCTGGCTGAAACTGAGCCTCGCGCAGTGAGTGCTTCCCACAGCCCAGATCATGGAGGTTGCATTGGAACTGGTTTTCCCAATACTCTCTGAACCAGGGATTCCTGGTGTTGTTATACGGGTGCAGGGCAGTGAAGTAGTCATTAAACTGGGGGATCGGATAGGAAGCCAGTTCGATGGTGAACGCCCCGTCGGCCACAGCCTCACTGCCTCTCACCACACTCTCCTGCGCTCCCCAGCCATCACTGGCCACCCAGGTGAAGGAGACATTCATGCGGTTGGCTGCCACCAGCAGCTCGCGGGCGTCTTCGCTGCGCGTGAACAGGATGACCACCTTGGCGTTGGACTTCTGCTGCAGGGAGCGGATCACGTTCTCGTAACTCCAGCGGCTCATGGAGCGGCTCACCTTGGCGGAAGTGGCAATGCAGATCTGGCGGGCACGAGCCTCCTGCTGGAAGGCGTCAATGCCAGTCTCACCATAGTCCCCTTCTGAGGCCACCGTCGATACGTACGTCCAGTTGAAGTGACGCAGGATATCTGCCATGGCCTTGGCCTGGTAGAAGTCAGGGGGCACGGTGCGGGCAAAGAAGTCATAGCGGGTCTTGTCGCTGAGCTTGGCACTGGTGGAGGCATAGCTGATCTGAGGGATTTGGAAGAGTCGCAACAGGTTGGCCACCTGGAATAAGCAAAAGACACTATAATGATTATGTTTGGATCAGTCCTCACATGGTATCAATAAACCGCCAAGGGTACTGTACGTTTTAATATGCATACCATTATGAAATATTAGTTGGAAAACTGGCAGTTTCCCACAGAAAGTATACATCTGTCAACTGTGGGATTTTTTAAATTGCTTATCATTTTATAAATTAATATAATTGGCTACCCATGTGTTTTTCCCTGGCAGATGCAATTAGTCTCACCCCATTCAGTCTCTAATTTCTTCACTGGATCCGTGCTGGGTCTTTCACAACTTAACTCTCCTGCTAACTGAGTGGCAAGATCCTGCATTTAACAATTATTGGGATTGCCAATTTACTGTTCTACGAAAATGAACGCATTTTCAGGAAGGTCTTGCTCTGCTTTGGAGAGGAGAGAGAAGTGGCAGGCAGAGACAGAGAGTGGTTGAGGGCAGGGATTTGAAAGTGAAAGGAAGTCAAAGTATCAAAGAATCTTGAAACTTTGCATTTTCTGTGTAATCGGTTTTGTCAGTGTCGGGACACTGCGCACAGTGTGCAGAAGCAGATTTTGCTTCAGGCACTTCTGTGGAAGCCTGAGGGTGAGCCGGTCTGATCATTAAAAAGGATGCCAACCTAAATGTGGTTGACTTTAATGCCAGCTCTCACACCAGCACATTCATGGCACAGCATCTTGAATACCAATGCATCATTTCTGAGAAAATCAAAGAGGAAATTCGCATTCAAATGCAGTTTAATTCATCAGTTTAATTTACTGCCCAGAATACACTTTTACATTAGAACGTGCTATTTTAGTGGTATGTTAAAAAAAAAAGAAGGTAATTCCATCTTCTCTCTTTTACCCAAATACTTTTCTAATTGTTATAATAATGTATTACTACAAATTATTCAGTTGTATAGGAGAAGAGTGTGTGAACTGTTTACAAGAAGCCTTTTCATTTATTTCAAGGCAGATCAACCCTTCCAGGACAATGTTATAAGGCCCACCATCTCAGTTATATCTGTGTCTTGAAAATCAGCCAGCAGTTTCTAAATTTTTGGAACTGTAATATAAGTGTCAGTTTATATGATTATACCTCACCTTATTTGTATGATGTATGATGAATAGTGTGTCTGAAATACCTTTTATATATTTCTCTCTCTAATATATATGATGTAAAAAAGTTCTTAAAAGCCACACACAGCTATTTAAACAAGTTCTTCTGGCAGCCTGTGCAAATTGCAGATGTCACAAAACTGCTAAATTATTTGATTTGAAGGGAGTGCTGACTAACAGCTAACATATTTCAAATACAAACCAAATGCACCACACAAACAGACAGGTCAAGCAGGATAAACAGACACTTCATTGAAAAACAGAGCAGTACACTGACATATCACAATAAAGCTTGTGTGATATGCCTCGTTGGATATTAATCATGTGGTCTTTTTTATTCTGCAGGGTCAGAGAGATGAATATTAAATGAGCCAATGGACCACTAGATTTATTGGAATTAATGTGAGAGGCCGTTTCACAGAAAAATTAAATGCAACAGCACAATCAAGCTGGACTCAGGTTTTTTTTTACCACCACCCAAACAATGTCAGAGAAAATGTTGAACAAAATTACCAGTTCGACATAAGAGATATTGCTTACTCGCCCGTGGCGGAGCAACTGAAGACGAAATGGAAATCGAGATTGTTGAAACACATGAGTGAGCATTTCATATCAGTTAGAAGGTTGCCTTCCCCTGAGATTTTCAGGTCAGCTGGAGAAACCCTGATTATGCAGATAAGCTAATAACCACATTTCTACATAAACCTGCCCCCCTTTCTTAAAATGCCTTGACAGCCTTTCTCAACATATGGCGAAACAGCTGGCAGCAGCAAATTCACACTCTTAGGAAGAAATCAGAATATGATCTAAAGTGGCATGTAAACACTATATGATTAATCATTTTCACGTCACTCAATTCTATGTTAAAAAGTGCTAAACCAATTCCCGGTCTGATCATTTATCACAAGGGTTTTCTTTATAATTCCCTCTGACTGCATGTGAATACTTTTCATACCAAAAGATGTTTAATATTGTGGCCAGTCCATGTCTTGGATTTAATTGTGTGAACTTCAAGTGAACTAAACTATTCTTTGCTTTCAACATCCACAAATATGTCACACAACAAAGCATTCAACAACTCTCACATAGACACTATAATAGAAGAATGGATGAGAAAAAAGGGTAAAAAGGGGATTCATTCTATCATCATGTCATTCCAAAAAATGCCAAAAATATTTTCTTTAATTTCTCATCTGACTTCAAATTATGTTCAGAAAATAGAAAGTATTATGTTTGAGGAGCTTTGCCTCAATAGGATAAAAGTTCTTAAGTCGGAGTTAAAAATCAGAAATATCTTTTCCTTTTAACTATAAATAAAGAATAAAAATAAAAAGACATGAAATACTCTGTTGCAAGCATTCAATCACTTACTTAAGTAAAAGTACAAAAGTATCGGCATAAAAATATGCTTAAAAGTACCAAAAGTAAAAGTATTCATAATGCAGAATGGCCCATTTCAGAATAATATATATTATATTATTGGATTATCATTATTGATGTATTAATGTGTTCATCACTTTAATGTTGCAGCCGGTAAAGGTGGAGCTCATTTTAATTACTTTATATACTGCTGTGTAATTTGATCTATAATGATAAATCTTCATTTATTAGCTGGTATACTTTATGTTAATAATCTAAATGTGCAAAGTAACTTAATTTATCGGATAAATCTGGTGGAGTAAAAAGAAGATTTAGAAGAGAAGAAGTATGAAGTGACATTACATGGAAATACTCAAGTAAAGTACAAGTACCTCAACATTGTAATTAAGTGAAGTACTTTAATCATTATCACCTTAAATGATGGCTAGAAACATGTGCTAACACACAAACAGATCTGGTAGAGATCATTTCCAGCCTGATACATCTGCTTGAGGATGATTAATTAGATGCTGACTGAACAGTGAGAGGTTTTAAATAAGTTATCACAACTTCCTAAAATTGCTGTGGTTGACATTTTGTTCACTTTAAGGAGGGCGGACACATGGCTGCCGTTGGTATGGTTTAAAACAAAGGCAAGTCGGAAAGGCTGAGAGGGCTCCTGTAGGGAAGATACAAGAGGTTCTGGTGGGATTTGAATCCAGGCCAGTGAGAGTGCATGTGATACTTAAGCTGAAGGTCTTAACCATCTCAGTGCGTTAAGTCTGTCTAGACAAAGAAGGCACAGAACACATGTTCTGCAGATGCATTACCATATCCGCAGATGCACATGTAAGTTGAGGTACAACTTAGCATTAAACATTCAAAGCAGAAGGACTAGACAAACGGAATTATCTGGCCTAGTTGTGTTTATATGATAATTTTTACAACACAGGTACAAAAGTAAAAAAAAAGAACAACTCAATTTTGCTGAAATGTGGCTGTGCTCACAGAGGTAAATGAGTAATTTCTCTTCAGGGTATTAAGGGAGCTCAATGCCAGTTTAGTAATCCACTTACATGTGGTTTATGGAGGTTACACTGGAGGGCACAGTGCCATGTCACCAATACAACGGGCTTATTGGAAATCATTATATAGATGGGCACATGGCTTATATGAAAAGCCACGACCCTGCCACCTGCCAAAGCCTGTGACTGACACATTGTGAGTGTAGATACCAGATATCAGGAAGCAGATATGAAGATATGGATTCCATAACCAAGACAGTGACCATGTTCTTCTTTTCCACCACTCATGATCGTATATGATCTCTGTCATTGTCATAACTCATAGGCTTATTGTTTGCCATGGAGGAGTGATGCACCTTTACCCAGGGACACCCTGGATATAGTTACAACTGCACGAGGATCCTCACTCAAGAATAGCAACTGTAACGGGTTCAAAGGAGCACAAAAGTCTTGGAGCTTAAGATACTAGAGGACAAGAAGAGCTTGAGGAATAAATCGCATGATATCAGAAAAGCTGAGCCAAAAGAGGGAGAGGTGTGCAATGCTTTAAGGGTTTATATCCTGCAAACATTGCCATTCTGCAATTTGCGCTCAGGGGGTTGTTGTGTCTTCCTGCCTACAGCTGCAGGTTTTAAGGAGGCTGTCAGAATATGTTTCTTGATTTGCAAACCTCATAGCTATGCATGTATAAAGAGGGAGACAGCCTAAACTTTAGTTATAGTTAATTTAGCAATCGCAAGTACATTTTGTTATTTCACCTGCTGACAGTCAATGTCTTACATTATCAGTTACTACAAAAGGCACTCATATGACATGTATGTTATAGTTGTTAATTAATTCACTCCATTTGCAACCTGTAACATAATAATTCAGTAAGATGGTTTAGTGTCAGTTACTGATTTATGTATAAGAACTCATTTTTTTATCCTTAGTTTGAGTACCTTTGTGATATTGTTTGTTTATTTAATGTGTACAGTACTTAAAAGACCCAAACAGTAAGTATTTTTTGATCTTTCTCATTACAAAGGAAGGACAATGGAGCTTTACAGATATAGAATTAACCATAAGTGGATTCTGAACACCAACAGATTCCCAAAAATCTCATTCCACCTTCTAGGAATTGTTGATTATTGATTCTTTCTAGAAAGGCTGAACTGCAAGTGTGTGTTAAAATGTCACTGTTAGCCACACGGTATTGCTTACAGTCTCACACATCTAGCTATAGCGATCATTCTGCATCAGGCAGCACCTTATTTAATTAAGAACATTAAGAAGTAGCCCAGTGTGGCTTTGTACTGGAGGGTCTGTTACTGAGCAGATTACTGTGAGAGTGGTTTCCTTTCAAGCAATGGGAGCATACAGGACCTGGTAGCTGCGTTTGACACCGAGACACCGAGTAACAGGATGTTCTTTTTAGCTGTCGTATACTGTTTTTATACGTATACCCCAAAGGCACCAGCCAATGTGCTGGAATTATTTAGACTACCCATGTGAAATGTCAAAATACAGTTGTATAACAAAACATAGAAGCTATTTATATGTCACAAAAACTTGATAAAAGTCCATAAATTTGTATATCACAAGAAAATGACCAACATAGGGTTTTAATTTATAGAAATATGTTACTTTTATGAATGCCGGAGGTGTACAGCAGATTAGAAATTAGGAATATATGTGAGGCATAGTCAATTAACAGATCGAGAGATATACAGGAGCACAGGAAATAATAGACTAATAGAGAGTGTTCTGGTCCAGGAAATATTAGGCCTACTTTGTAGGAATGTCATGATTTTTTCTACACGAAAAGCCCATCTGCTCTTCCCAGAAGACTGTCTCAGTGTGCGTCTACAGCAATAACACTGTATTCCCAGAGCAGCAGTCCTTAGGTCCACTCAGTATCACACATTTACGGGCCACTGCAGCGCCCGAAAACTCACATGCAAACACATCCATGAGCAGCGGACATACACGCACATACAGCGCATGCATAGTGTGTACTCCAGTATGCACTGGATCATTATTAGTTTATTTCTTATGAGTTAGTTGCTTGGCAACAGCTTTAACAGGGTGGAAATGTGAACTGTTGGATACCTAGAACAAGGATGTTTTTTGATCAGGTCCTGCCCCCTCATCCTGCTGGATAATATGAATCTCCTTTATGCTGCAGTAGTCTTTCAAAGCCCCTTGAATCACGCAACCCTTCAGAGTATACCACGTTTTAAGCCATGGCCGCGCTTCCATTCATTTACTATAGTAACACAGCATTGACGGGTGCCTGCTTCCTCTTTGACGGTGTGCATTATCATGTCTGTATTGATTCTCTTCTATCAAACAAACATCACAGACATGCTCAGTGCAATCCACCAAGAAACTTGTATAAGATTTCAATTTAATCTAAAAGCTTGTTAATAACCTGTTAAACCTGGTAGCATGTTTCAAGTCAAAAAATCCACGGAGCCAACTAACCAAATTGGGGTTCAGCTGAATAACAGCGTGGTGCTGTTCATATCTGATATCTGTGCTGTGGTCATGATATGTATTTTAAACTGCACAAACGGTGGGTTAACTGCCAAAGCACTGAATAATCCAATCACATGTAAATTATTTACGAATTTCGGGAGCACGTTCTTTACTTTTACCCATGAATAATGCATTTTCACTGCATGGCTTTACTGATACGTTTCATCAGTATTGTTCTCTCTGGCATGAATTCTGTCATGTGTATGTATGTTTAAATTCTTTGCATGACTCATATGTGCTCCAGAGATTGGCACTGTCTATCTACAGATGAAGACAATTCTATAAATAGGGTTGTTGGTGGGGGGATAAAAAATGAGATTCCTGATCTCGCTGAAAGCCCATAAATTTACCTTATTATTCTGCAAGGTTTATTCTGCAAATGTCAAGCAATATTAGAATCTATATCTTTAAATCCCAGCATGCATCCTTGTGTGGGTCTACACCTGTCTCATCAGTAAAAAAATGACCAGATCTCAGATTGTCGGCTAAAATATTCCAATTTATTCACGAACAATTTCCATCAAACAATAAGAGCTTTCATCCCTGGAAAAAGCCAGGTTTCAATCCCAGACAGCGATTTTAGTAGCTTGTTTTCAGATTGGATCCAGAAATATCCTCTAACCGTGTTTCATGCCTGAGAATAGTTCTTTAGTCTAGAGTTTGAGTTTTTTGACATTCCAGAGGTGTCGCACCCTGGCGACTATGATGTTTCTCCTGGGGGAAGCTCTCTAACCAGTGAGTCATATTCAGCAGCACAGCCCTGCTGTTGGGGTAACACAAGTGGAGTCCCTTCCATGTATTAGTCAGAAGCCGGCCTCGAGGCTTGATGTTCCTGGACTGTAATTGTGCAATATAATAGATCTCTGATTAACCCACGCCTTTAGGACAATGAGAAGTAGTAAGGCTATAAAACAGCTCTATCCATAAAAGTGCACACACTTGATGCAGGCTGACAGTGTTTTGAAGACTGTTAATGATTAAAGCTTGCTTTCAGTCTGCAACAACACCAGTGACTATATTGTTCTGTAGGTTAACATGTATCTTGTCAGTGCTGCAGCTTTTCAAACATCAATAAAGATGCCGAATGTACTGAACTTGTCATCGCAAGGTCATTACTCTCTTTGCACTGATAACCTTCTCTTTAGATAGACCACAGGGAAGATGTTCAAGACTAAACACTCGAATCACATGAATATTTCGACGAGTAGATTCATTGAAACTGTCCAGATGGCATCACAGACTTCCCTGTGACTGTTTAAGATACAGGCTTCGATTGTCAAATGGTTTGTGATGACTCACTCCTTCCCCCCCCCCCCCCATGATCATATCTGCCTGTCACTGTCTCAGTGTTTCTTTGAAATATGATCTCTCATTCAATATCTCTGCATCCTCTGTGTGCAGGCACACCTCTGCCAAACTACCAGACAGTCCGGCAGCAACCACAGATGGGGAAGACAGGACTTAGCCTGTGAGAGCGTCATAGAACTTCGCCTCCACACTTAACTCAATCTGTGCCCATGTAACGCCAGCATGGCTAGGCCTGCAGCCAGATCCGCCCCCATATCTGCGATTGTCACACCACAACACCAGCGGCACAGCAACGCGCTCCTTCTTTGAGACAGATTTAGACAGCACTCAGCGTTCTCACCACCTGTCAGTTCACCGTGTTCAAACGTGTCGCCATGGCAATAAGGGTCTTTAAACTAACATTGTTAGTTGTCCTGTAACTGCCTTGCCCCTAGGGTGAAATACGCACATCTGACTTTCCCCGCCTGCCGCTCACACAGAAGGGCATGCGTGGTACCCTTTCACACAGCCAGGCTGGTTCACTCAAAGGTCTGACTGGCTATATATTATGCACAAACCAGAAAGAAACAAAGGACAGAAACATTGTGTGGAGATGGTTTCTGCAGAGCAACAACCAGCGGCAGCACAGAAATGCCACACATTCACATGCCCCAAATGCATATCTTAGTGTTGTAGCATTACCCCCAACAATGCAGATACACCTTGTACTCAAGGGAACATCTCACACAGCAAATATTTAAAACATCAGGAAGAATGGATGCGTGGCAAGGAAGTAATTAATTTCTAAAAGCAAGAAAGTGATTTGAAAAAAACAAGTTATGAGCTAATTTACCGTTAAAGAGACTAAGTTTTCTTCAGTGATCAGCTGCTCACCAAAAAGCCAAGAGAAAGTTTGAGTGCTAGCAGACCTCATAACCAAACTGCATTACAATATAGAGGATTATTCATGGTGAGAAAGGGAAATGTGTCCTGTGGTGCGTTCCTACTGATGAGGAAGATTCAGTGAGAAGCTAGGGCAGACCTCAGACCTCAGGCTTGTAATAGTACATCCATAAATAACCACAAGACAAAGGCACTCTCTGAGGAGCCCAACTTGCAGGGTTTCACTAAAATGAAAGCTCGTTTATCAAATCCTTTATTTCCAAACTGTCCTTTTCACCAGGAATCCCAATATAGGTGCTCTGAATCCTCGTCTTACATCGTTTCCCAGAGAGTCTCTACCTGTTTAATGTATCATTGCACTCTACTTCATGTTTGCATTGCGTTTTGTCAGCAGGGAGACCAAAACATGTGTTTCACAGAAAAAGGGGATGTTTGCAGAGTTCCTCTAATCTTGGAGTATTAAACCTAAGATACGGTAGCATTTAATCATTTAAAAAAAATAAGTAGATATAACATTTTGTTTTCAACACACTGCTTCAAACTTTCTCTACAGTTAGTTACTCTACAAAGCATGGACACCTTTCCCTCCAAATATTTGTATGGCAGCTATTCAAAGTGATTAATTGACATATCAGTGCTAACATGTCCACTGCTGGCTACTGTTTTCTACAAATCATGACTAAAATGTATGGAAGGATGCCACCGCTAGTCCTTTGTCCTGAAGTACCCACCTGGAGAGCTCCCAATAGCAGATAGATTGGTTCCTACAGTTTCTATGGTTTATCAATGATCTGAAGCCAATGATTTTATTTCTGGATGGGAAGAGGTGTGTGTCTGTCTTTGAACAAGATATCTGGAACATGAGGCTGCCCGTCTCGGGTGAGGTGAGCCACACTCTTCATCTGAGACAGCAGACACGGTTTTCTGGCTGACTGAGCCAGGATGACGAGTTTTACTTAATGCTTTAAGGCATGTATATTTGTGGGTATTTACAAATCTCGGTTCCATTTGACACACCATCTCTTTTCTCAATGACTTGAAATTACACTGATGTGGCAGCCATATCACAGCTGAACATTTGGAGACCCAATTAGCAGAACTTTCATCGCGTCAGCTTGAGCGAGGCGAAAGGAGCACTGCTGCTGAGAGTAATCATGCTGTCACTAGTCATCCTGTCATCCCTTCTCGAGCACAACATCTGTAGCATGTCTGCCTCTGACAGAATCGCTGCCGAAGTGTGAATTACCGGGAAAGAGAAAGAGATCTTCTAAATTAGATCAGCCAAGCACACGGGCGTACAGGTAAACAGATCCTCCTTGCGGAACCGATACTCATTAAGTCCCTGTGTTAACATCTCGCAGGGGGTAATTGCACATGGTACTTAAGTCTAAATGGACAGTTATATTACTATCCATCACACTCTCGATCTTGCTTGTGCTCTCCCCTCTCTCTGTCTCTCTCTCTCAGGAGCTGCTGATAGTTAAGTACACCTTTTGTAATTGCACTGTCTGACATAATTAATGTAGCTTTTTACCAACTCATTTCAAATTGAAACTCAATTAACCTATTGCAGATAGACAGCCCACATACGTTCCTACCTGAATGGAGACATCACTGTAGGAGCCTCCTATGACCCCAGAGATAGCCAGAGGGACGTCATCGTGGATGGCATAGGAGCCATCGGGGCACGTGTACTCACTGTCATCCACTTTGGTGAGGGAGGCCCTGACAAACTCCAGAGACTGCTCTAGAGCGTAGGTGTCCTTGGAGCAAGTGTCCAGTATATGAGCTCCCAGTCTGATCCCAGGCAGGATGCGCTCGTTCTTGTTGATTTCATCTAGTGCCAGCAGCATGGCCTCCAGTCTCTGGATCCCTCTCTGAGAATTGATCTTCCCACAGTCCTCTACTCCCTCACCCTTCTGGTGCACAGGGAACAGGCCGCCAATCATCAAATCTCCTTCCAGTGTGATCTCCCTCTTGGAGTCAGTGTTATAACCTACCACAGGCAAACCCTGGGGAGCCTGGGCAAAGAGGGACACACATAAGTACAGCAGGCTGATGTGGGACAGCCAGAAGGGTAGGGGCACAGGGCGCACCCCCAACACGGGGGATTTCCCCAATGACATATCCCTGGGCAAAAGAAAGTCACCGTCCTGCTTGTGGTTTCTGGTCAGCGTTTAATTGACTTTTGATGATGAAGAAAAGAACAGTAAGGCGCAGCAGCACCAGATCTCAAAGCACCAATGTTTTTATTCTGACAGAGGCCATTTACAGCATCAGCCCCATCCTCTTCGTCCTTCTCTTCTTCAGAGTTTTTTTGTAGATTACAGCCTGCAGATCAAAGAGAGAGAAAATCAGTCACAGCCTTTGAGGTGGAGTACAATGATCCCTTTGTCTCACACACATCGTGTCTGCCAGAGACTGACTCGTCCCATGGAAATATTTGACATCATCTGCACAAGTGAGTAAATATTTGTTTCCTTTTTGATGATGGATGTGATTTGCAAGATAGAAAAAAAATGAAGACAGGCCATTTAGCCACCACAAGAGTTGTAAGCTAATCAACAAGATGGGTTCACCATCAGAGCAGGGTGTGTTTTATTTTTGAACCCCCTTTCTCTTCCTGTTTCATTGTCTGACTGACCTCAAGTTACTTCCCTTCCAAGGCAGATGATTGTGCAGCTCTTTTATAATCACATGTGCACATGCTCCTGTACACCGAAAGTCTACAGAGATAACAAATCATGTCCCAGAGGATTGTTTGTCAAATCACATTAACTGCTCACACAGTCTAACAAAAACATGATTTATGCACAACAAAAGTAAAACTCCAAATAAAAGGAGACGAGGTATTTAAATCTATTTCAACCAGACACATTCATTTAGTTGCCAACAGATTGAATTTCCGTAATTTTATCTAGAGCAACTAATTCATGTTTTGCTGTCTCTAATGTAGTACATTATTTATTTTCAATACAAGGCGTGATGCAATTCCAAAATAATGTGAGTGTTTCTCATTCCCAGCTAAAAAACAAACCAATGTGACTCACACTGAGGTTTCAGTGTTATTAGGAAAACAGAGCAAATGAAAAGATTTAAGCCATGTCCTTGGATTATAAAGGCATTTAACTTAATACGAATACAGAACTGATAGTGACAGGTCAGAGGTCAGGAAGATGGATTCCCTGGAGCTAGAAGAAAGAAAAAATGTCAAATGACCACAGATTGTAATTTAATGAGCAGTGAATCTATTCTGCAGTACAGGCAATTATTTCAAACTATTCCTTTATGTTTGATTACCTGAAGCCCACATAGAACACCAAAGCTGTTTTTATTAAATGTGTTTATTTATGCTTTCCTTCGAGAAAAGTCCTTTGCCTGAAATAGCAGAATTTAGTGTCAGGAGAGACTACAGAGTTTAGGTGCAATGTAGACTGGACCATACGGATTCAAGGCGACAAAGAAGAATCAAACAAATCAGAGACTCACATTCTCCGAAATGATCTCCCCTAATTAGGAGCTGATTCAGCACTGGCTGGATAAATATGGAGGGGACAATAAGCTGCATGTAGGCAGGGTTCACAATTGCACATCATATAAGAGAAAAGTAGAAGTAAAGGACCTCCTTCACTCAGTAAAGTCAGCAGTATAATAAATAATATCCACTTTCTCCAGTCATTTAAATTTGTCATAAAGCTGGCATCAATACTGTGCAGAGCCCCATCCCGATGTAATGTTACGCCTCACACTAATGGAGTTTATGTACGGATTTTCAACAGAAGAGACACAGGGTTATTGTTCAGTCCTGGTTTCAGTCCCCACACATCCCAGAGGCTTAATTATGCAGAGTGTTGAGTGTGGGAGAAGTTTATCGGAGTAAATTATTGAGCCAGAATGATCTGTCACATATCCACTGTTTCAACAAGTCAAGTACGCTGACAAGCACTAATTAACTGTATTGATGATCATGAAACCAGAGCAGCGGATATTATTACTCATATTTTTTTTTTCTGTTCCAAAGTAGTGACTTACTTAGTGAAACAACTTATAGCAACAGGAATCAGACTGCAGACCACATTCTTTGTTTCTCTCTCTCTCTCTCTCTCTCTCTCTCGCTCTCTCTCGCTCTCTCTCTTTCTCTCGTTTCCATGGAAACCTGCTGGTAGATAGAGAGGGTGAAGAGGAAGAGGAAGACAGACCCGGACAAGTGGGCCAGTCTTGCTTGGTCCTGTGGGAAAACTGGGGAACCTGCTCTGTGAACTGAGTCCAGTCGGAGCTTCTTTTTGTGTTCTGCCTTTGAAACACATCTCAAGCAGAACAATAACTGAATGACACAACAATCCGCTGTTTCAAACCACTAATGATTTTATTCATCGCTTTCATATCTTATCTTTGAACCATCACTTTTCTTACTTGTCCAGTATTGTCTTAATAAAACAATTATGGCAAACACTGCAGTCTTTTATTAATAAATAAGATGTGACATGTTGCATAACATTTGATGAACCGCCAGTGAAACTTAAAAGGTCCTTTTTCTTCCACACAAAATGAGTGTGTGGATATCAGACTTAGTCAACATGTGAAAGTTCATTGCAACAGCCTGTGCATATGGGCTAAGTCACATCTAATTCCCTCGCATACAAAGGCAACTGCAGAGTATTAATGTTTCGAGGGTGTATCCTGGTTGTACTTTAGCTCTGCAGCATGTGAAACATCGCCGCAGTAAATTCCCAAATAGCAAAAGAAACAACAAGTGTGGGCTGTAAGCTGACTAAATGTGTTTATTTTGAATATAATTCTGCATAGGGCAAAAAAAAGATCTGCAACAACACTGGTAAAGCACTTAAGCACACCGCCTCAAGAGAGAATGGCGAAGGATTTCTGGCTGACACATTGTCAGTCTCCTTCCCGACTCGGTATTCCCACAGGAGGCCTCCATCTCACCAGTAGACTTTATTTCTCTATCTGTGTCTTTGTTCACTACACTCCAATATCCAACCCATATTGATAGCATACACATTCCTTTTGGAAACTCTTTAAATATAATAATGTCAATGCAAAGTCACAAGTAGTAAAAATCTCCATAACACCTCGATTTGCTACACTTTTTTTAAAGTCTTTTTCAGGCCAAAACAATTCATTTGGAGGCTACAGGTTTAGCCTTTTACACACTTCATTTGAAAATCACACTCGAAGCAATAAACATTTTGGAAATACGGTTATTTTTGTTCGAAAGAGAGAAGATTAACATTTCTCTCCTGTCAGTATGTTGGTTATAAACCTACCAGCAGCCACTTAGCTTATCTTAAATACTTGAAATAGGAAAAGTTGGCTCTGTCCAAAGGTAACAAAATTTGCTTTCCAACAACTACTCACTAATTAACACTTACATAGTGACACAAAACGACATGTTGTGATTTTATAGACGGGGATATTTCAGTCACTCCCTGGAGTCCTACAACATTTTCAATTTCTGCACTTTGGACGGATGGATAGATAGATAGAGAGATGGATGGATGGATGGATAGATGGATACTACCTAGCTATAAGTAGTTTGTGTCTGTAAAATTGCTATGAGCAATGCTGTGAGCAATGTTTACACTTCAGATGTAATATCCCACCCAGGATTTTGTCTACATGTTAACCTCAAAGAAAAAAGTATGCCTCTCATTTCCCTCTCTCCTCCTATGCAGCCATCTCTGTTTCACTCTTCACCAGATGGCCTTTTTAATTCAAGAGCGTAAAGCCTGCCAGCCTCTTACACACTTCAAACCAGACTGTGTGAAGGAATGGAGGAGTGGCTGTCGGCCGAAAAATATAAATAAAAAAAAGATAGCAGATGTGAGAGGGCAGGGGAAAAAGAAAAAAAAGAGTGTGGGCAGCGGTGAAAAGAGGGATAAGGGTGGGGTTTGAGAAAGATGCTATCCAGGCTGATTTTTTTTTTTATGACACTCATTTGCCCCAGGAGTGGAGTGCAGCATTAATATGGTAATATCCCCCCCCAGGCAATAGCAAGTGTTGAAGACTGGAGGTCATCTACTGTAGATGCAGCCCTGGGCCTGTATGAGCGAGGTTGGAGATCCCCAGTGGACTGACTTTGAGGCTGGCTAAGAGGAAGCAAAGGTAATGGGAGTCAGGCTTCCCTACAATCACATTTCCAGCTGACAAAGAGAATGGTCTTTGGTTGGGGAAGACTGAAAATGGTCTGCTAATGGGAAAGAAGGCTCCAGAGTGCACACACACTTTCACTCACACGCGAAGCTCAAATCCTGGAAGCACCTGTGACAAATGAAAGTCTGTGATGGTTTGCCATTGAATATTTGATTGAATTTTTTTGGACAAATATTAAACCCTGACCTTGAAGGCTGGTGATATTCTGTGTTTTTCTTGCTGTCAACAAGTCCCACGACAAGACCAAAAGCAACAATTAATTCATCCTGCTAACAAGTTTTTACTTTGTATACCTAAAGTAGGTTTTTTTGTGTGTTACAGATCGCCATTGTCACAGAAGCCACAGCGTTGCACTGGGTGACATTCAGTATATTCACTACCATGAGTATTTCAAGTAGATTCCACATACACTGTCCTGTTGCTGCAAATACTCGGCGTAAAAATGTGCACGTATAAACCCATGGCTAGAAATTAGAAAGGGGACATATCATAAAAAAACTCCCCCTTTCAGTGTTTGTGCACATAAATCTGGATATCTGGTCTTTTTCAGGAGGGGGCTTAAAGTGACAGGCGCTTAAACTTAGCGTTTCAGACAGAGCTGAATACAGGTATATTAAGACAGCAACGTGTCCTCAGACAGCAACGTGTCCTTATAATATACCACAAAAAGTTACTCCCCATTTTTTGTGCATTTTCCTATAAAAGCCTGCAACACATGTCAATTTCCGCTCGTTTTAGCATAGTCTTTTCAAAATAAACTTCCGTCTTCTTAGGAAACTCAATTAGGTTTAGGCAACAAAACTATTTGGTTATAGGTTTATAACTTTGATTGTGAAATACTTTGTTAGGTTTAGGAAACAAACCTACGTTTTTAGGTTTAAAAAAAAGATCGTTGTTTGGGTTAAAATAACCATGTGGTATATCTACGAAATACAGTATCATTTATTGAAGGTATTGCTATGAATGCTGGATTAGACCAACCAGCAGACAGACAGTATGCAAAAAAGCATGTGTTTTTTTTAATACTAAAGCATGTATGAACCTGAAAATTAACATAATATCTCCCCTTTAAAGGTTTTAAAGTCTTCAATAGGAATAACTGGGTTCGGAGCAGAGATTCACAGACAGGGTAGAGAAGTCAGAGGTTACTGAAACGCTGTGTTTTGGTCTTTTTATGAAATTAAAGAAAAATGTTGATACTAAGAAAAATATGGAATACCTCCAGCCTCATCCTTTAAATATGTTTTTCATACTGACCACATGTTTGCCAAACTAGGAAATGGGAAGAGAGTCGAACTAGTGATTAGAATAAAACAGAAAATCCACAATTGAGAGGCTAGACTTGTCCGTTCCCCCTTTTAAGTTTTCTTTCTGTGCTCCTTTGTGTTCTTCACAGATCATCACAGCTGTATTCTATTGTGTTTGTAGACAACTGATTTGAGTTTCTTGAATCTGGCCATCATAGTCTTTTAGATTGTCCTTGTTTGTCATCATATCGGATGCATTTTCACCTCAAAATACCATGTGTGCGTATTTCTCACTCAACCTCTGTGGAATTACTCATAATGAATCATTCGAACAGTAACAAACACGGCTCTTAAAGCTGTAGCACAATTGTTTGGCTGTTACATTTTAAAAGAGAGCATCATCTTTGGAATATAGTGATGGCAGATAAGATATTTACAGGAAAGCTTACATGGATCATCTCTGACTACTACAAGTATTTAAATCCAGTCCAGTTAATGTTGAAAAAAATATTGACTGGTTACATCACTAAAACAATGAAATGTCTCCTAAAAATACAACTGCTGACCTTTTCTGATAAGGTTATTTATACATGGAGCAATTAAAGAGCGAGGAGATCTTTGAGGTTTAAATATTGGAAGAGCAAATTTCCCAGTATTTTTGCAAAGCAGCAATTAAGCAGACAGGGATCAGTTGGGAGGCTCGCTGCATCACTGTAAGTGTTTACGGTCGTATCAGCTGTGACAGTCAGTAAACGGAAAACAAACCTCATATTCAGTTCCTTATCACACAATCCATCTCATTTTATGCTTGCATCCCCTCATCCATCGCCTCCTGTCCCTTTACCTGTAAAGGGGAAATCCTTGCATGTGCTCAACGGTTCCTTCACCTCCCAGGAGCCCCATTCTGCCTCCCTCATCAAACATTCATCCTCTCTCTTTGTTTCTCGCAGATCATTACTGCCAGGCCTGTGATTGGCTGCAACGCAGTGATGGATGTATATAGTACTTTTGTTTTAGACGTTTTTATTTTATCTTTGCATTATTCATCATCGCACCACCGCACTGTTAAAAGGCCTGAAACACCAGTTTTTTGGGGGGGAAATCATTAGAAGTGCTGTTCCTGGAGTGACAATAGACATCAGTGAGCGATTTAAAGTTATCAAGATTAGAGCTCACATTTAGTTTTTCTGTGTTTTTAAATCACATCAATTATATCACTAATAATACAATATCCAAGAACAGTACGGATCTGTTTTAAATGCGCCAGTTTCTCTGAAATTAGTTCTTGCCTTATCAAAATGAAAACTTCGTTGCATTCAGACTGAGTCGTGACATGTTTGGGTGAACACCACCATGCAAAACTACACAGTGGTATTTCCAAATTCATTTCAGAGAATCTCTGTATTCCCTTCGCTCTTTTCTTCTAATATTATCTCATTTTGATTCAGCTGTCCACAAACACAAAAAATTAATTTGGGAACTTGTGACACAAATATTCTGTTAATTCAATTTAGAGACTCTTGCAAACTAAAGTGTTTCCTTTAAAGGTTCTCTATACGATGGTCAGAGCATTAATAAAGCATCAAACAACTATTTGTAATAGTATTGGCTACCTGAACAAAGAATGAAGTCTGTGTGTTAGTCCCTCTGTGTGTGTTGTTATCCGAGCTTCCCTGTGTTTTAGCTCATGGTCACCGCTCTGCACTGCATGGCGAATACACCTGATAACGTTGCTCTGACCGACGCCATCATCGCGAATGTTCTAGCGGCCACCCTCCGGTTCCCCATCAGTTAAACGCTGTTAGCTCTGTCAGCACTGTTACTGTCGTTTTTATGGTTAGAGCTGTTAGCACTGTTACCATGTTAAGAGCCGTGTGAAGTCAATAGATATGCTCTGAATTTTGAAATTTAGACCTTCAAGGCATCACAAGTACAAAAATAAAAAGGCTTGGGAACCACTGCTTTAATGCATCAACATTGGGTCTGAAAACACTGATCAACAGCTGATCATTTTAGAACAGTTTAAATGCTTTCTCAAACAGACGATCAGTTGCCACGACACAAGAGGTTGGCCTCTAACCTCCAGGTCTGAAAAGTGAAGCCAATGTGGAAGTGCCTCAACTTGCAATTTTTCTAATAGCCATCAGGAGGCGACTCCTCTGGTTGCAAAATGAAGTATGATTGTATTGAAGTCAATCTGAAAAAATGACCCTTCTTCTCATTTGATTTACTACTTCAGTAAACATTGTTAACATGAGTTTATTGTCTCAATCGCTAGTTTCAAGTCTTTTTCAACACAGCGTGGTGTTCATTTAGTAAATGATGGTCCCATTTAGAGTCAAATAGATGATAAAGCAGGGCAGGCTTTAGGGCGGGGCTACTTTGTGTTTGACAGGTTGCTACCACGGTGTTGTCGGATCTGGGAGTTGTCCATGTTTTTCATCTTACAACTTCAACCCTTTCAGTGTGTTTCCAGTTAATTGTAACATTTTGGCCTTCTGTTGTACTTAGCTCCACTCTCTTGTGTCATTTCTGGTTGCAAAAAAAAACAAGATGGCGAAAGCCAAATACCAACATTGAGAGGGCATAGATGCCAAATTCAAGGCTTAAAAACTTTAGTCCACAAACCAATGGGTGACATCACGTTGAGTACATCTACTTCTTATATACTGTCTATGTTGAGCTCCAATAACTTGACAGCTATACACCTGTCAGAAATATATCAAGGATAGGGGCAACCAGTATATAATGTTTATCTTTGTGCCCAAATATTTTAAAATGAATGGCAAATTCCTCTGGACATTTAGTGCTAGGTCGTGTTAGATGTGGACATTTATTGGACAGAGTTTAAAACCACATATCTGTTGTTAATCCTCATATATGAAAAAGCTCTGTTCATCGTCTTGAGTCATTTTGATTACACTCTCTCGAGTGCCACTAATCCCGCTAGTATTACTGAAGTCAGTATTTATTTCAGTAAGAGGTGCAAGCAGAAAAATCAACAACGGTTGATTATTACTCACAATTAAGATTATTGATGCAGACTCACCTATAACATCTTACACATACACAAATAATGTAAAATAGGAATTAGTCATTTGCAGTCAGTGCAGCAGTTAATTTTGATCTGAGAGTAATACGCACATCATTTATTAATTGGAAGCTTCTCTGTGCTTTCACTTGAGTAACTCGATGCTTAACTCTTTCGACTTGGTTAGGAAACTATTGGATGTTCAGTGTTTTTTTCTCAGTTTAATGTATGATTTAACCATGATTTTATCAGGGCTGCATCATCAATGAATGGTAAGTGGACTTTACAGACTCATTGAATGAGTATGTTTGATCTCGAATTAAATGCATGGGGGAAAGAAACCCTGAAATGCATACACATTGAAAACATTTCATTCATTCATTCTGTGCATCTAAAGCGCCAGTACTCTTTTTCTGTCATTTCACATAACAGCCACACAACTTATCATATGCACGCTAGTGCAGATTTACTATCAGTTCATATAATACAAATCAGTACATAAATACTTACATGTATAGTGGTGCAGAGGGACAATAAATATTTAATTTAACAGATGCTATAGGCATCAGGTGTACAGTATAAAGACCAAGCTTTATGTGATGTGATCCTAGAAGACATCCAACTTCCAACCAATGTATCGTACCTGCACATGTGTGTGAGAAAGTACATGACAATAAGGAAGAGGAAGTGACTAGGCTGTCCTTTTTGATAGGACATATTTAATCACACGTAGCTAAAACAACCCACACAACTAGTTGCTTGGCTTGCTGTAGAAACAGACTTGTCTTGCCTGTACTAGAAAGATCAGGCATTCAAGTTCAAGCTAAAATTGAGCATATCTGAGAAAAAGCATTTCCTGCTTTGGTTTTTCTTTGCAGATAATGAGTGCACTTTTGCATTGCTTGTTCCAGAACTCTAAACATGCTGCTACCTAGCTCTGGTCGTTCATCACACAAAGTAATTAACACGGCTCCCCCGTCCACATGTTACACTGTCAACGAGTCCCCTTGGCATCAACTCAAAACAAACAGGTGAGGCAGACCGCAATCAGGACCGAGCTGCGGAGGGAGTAAAGGTCAGACAGCCTCACCTCCTCCTGTTACTTTTTATTATTTCTGAATTCAGATGATGGCTGCAGCATGGTCTTCTACAGTCAACATGACCTGAATAATTAACTGTAATCAACATCTTTAGCAGTGAGCGCTGGGCTCACACATTATGTGTCCTCAGTGTATAGAAGGAGGACATACACTGTTAATTTAATTCTATGGCTTGAAAAAATAAATGATCAGAAACTCATACCGTCATTCAAAGACGTTCTTTCTGTGTTAATTAATTAATTAACTGTGTGTTGGATGAACTGATTACACTGCATTCTGAGGGGGTTTCTATTGTGTTTTATCTGCTGAACATGCAGCACAGATGCCCCTGGGACTGGAGGAAACATCAACAGTACATTGTGCTTCCCTTATAATGACTCTGTCCAGCATTATCAACACAGCCTCTAAATATTTGCGCCTTGGGGTTTTCAATTATATTCCTCGTGTGTAAAAATGTATTTTGAACTCCTGATGTATTTATAATCGAAGAATTACAGAGAATCACTCCATCTATAGCCACACGTGCAAAATCTCACTGTTCTCATGCTAATTTACAACAGCATTATGCTAATCTGCACTGACGTTGGTCCATCAATAACGATTATTATTTTTATTTCGGGATGAAAAAGACAATAATGATAAAGAGTATTATTCATTTTCTGGGTATCCTCAAACTATTAAGAAATGACACCTAAGATTGAAACCGAACCAAATGATGAACCGTGTTTATGGAGACCACCTACTTCTATACAACGCCTCACAAACTAATTATCAAGTTTTTGACTTGATAATTAGTTTTATACTATTTTGCAATTTTTTATCATACAAAGTGTTTTGTCAAATGAGCGAGATCGGAGATATGGTGGTTGTCGTGTGCTGCAGAGCCTGTTTAGTAGTTTGTCAGCAGCCTCGCACATGTGGAGTGTTGTTCAGCGAGTATGGCTGTGTGAAATGTGATCATTATACGGTATATAGAAATCGTAAATAGTGTGAATAAAAACAAAACGAATATTGCCAGAAATGACAAATAACGCATATATTCCTCTATCCCCTTTGTCTTTAGATTACACAAATATACTTTAAGGATGTAAACTACAAGGGTGAGGTCAACTTCTCAACAAATTCAAACCTGAATACTAAAAGATTTCCCTCTCTAAAAACCATATCGCAGAAGTTCACAAAAAATGTACCTTCAGGCATCCAATGCACAAATCAGTCGATACAAAAAAAAAAAAAAACACACACACACATACACACACACCAAATATCTTACCCGCAGGGTTCCTCAGTTTCCAGCGCTGCCGTGTGATGAATGGAGCGTGCAAACCCAAGGCATATCCTTTGCAGCAGTGTTGACTTTTCTAAACCTAAAACCAACGTGGATGTGAACTACAGTGGTGCTGGAAGAATGAGTGAATGAATAAACGAGGCGAGTGTGTCGCTGCCTGAAGTTTGAACCGCGTGCAGCTGAGCCGCGAGGAGCTGTCCGTGGTTCTGAAAAAACCCACTCTGAAACTACAACGACGAGCCTGCCCGGATACCTGGAGGTCGGATCCTGCTGACAGCGGTTCAAAATTCACATCTCCTCAGCAAATGCAACTGACGCCCACTTCACTATTCTGATGGGGGGAAAAAGGCGTTCACGTTTTTGAGCATCAACTGTGGGGAAATATAAATATAAAGACCAATCTAGAAAAACAAATGTGACGTTTATGAGCCTGATAGGATGACAGATTAACGGCTATGGCGCGCAAGAAACCCGTCAATCGGACACAAAGTTAAAATTCTACCTGTTACTCAAGCAGGCTACGCAAAATCTTCAGTAACTGGCAATATTTTCAAAAAAGATCTTGTTCAGATGAGCCATCAACAAAGGAGAGCCTCAACTCTCTTTGGACACCTGGACAAAGGCGCGGTTGCTCCACGCATGAACAGTCCTGGAGATCGCAAACGAACATTATGTAATTTAGAGCATGGTGGAAAAGATTTCTTTCAGCCGCTTTGTTCTAGTTGGTAAGCTGTTGAATCGGATGCGGAGACGCTTTAAGGGTCGCTACCTTTATTTGTTCAATCGGTCAGGAGGGGGCTACAGTATATTATAATAACGATTCTTTAGAGACCGCTCATCTTCAGCGGCGGGAATTTTCTTTGGGAGCCGCAAACAAGTTGTGACACGGCACGGAAGAGTGTGAGGTCAGTCCCAGATGGCACCGCGATGCGCACAGGGGGACATGCACTTTTAGAGGGTGAGCTGTGACCCTTTCCTCTAGCGAAAGCAGCTTCAGACACGCAGTGGTTGAGCCCCCCCCCCGCCCCCACAATCTCTTTCCACGTGCAATGTAATGAGATTAATAATTAACACCATGGGAAGGCGATAGTCTACCCTATCAAAGCTGCACGACACCCCTGTGGGTTTCACAATTAATCAAATCATTTGTTGACCCAGTGTGTCATCGCAAGTCTCTTCCAGGCTGATGTTCATTTTTGCCTTTGGACAAAGGTTGTGGTGGCAGGATTAAAAACTGAAAGTGCAACAGGCATGTGGTGAGGGCATCTGTCCCCGCAGATGGATCACACCTCTGTCAGCAGTACAGCCACCAATCTCAGAGTCTAATCACAAGACAGACTGTCAGGTGGGATATTTTATAACTTGACTTCTCCCATGGTCTGAACAATCAGGGTAATATGTCCGTAGTATAGTTTCTAATGATTTGTTCTATAGCCAACTTCTATATTGCAAGAACAGAACAGTGTAAAGATGGAGGGTCAAATTAAAGCACACAACATGAAGTGTCTCAATAAGGGGCTCCTACACTCCAAGGTGCAAGCACTCTGCTGGAGGGACAATCAGCGTTCTTCCAAACGGTATTTTGATTTGTCACCTACTGTGTATCTTGTGCTATTGAGGATTGTGTTCTTTTCTGCACCATGGAAAAGTCTACAAATGTCAGCCCAATATCGAATTTTGGAGCAACATACAGACATTTGAGAGCTTATAATAATAACATACAGTATGAGGTATAGTGGTCGATATCCATTTTTCAAAATAAGGACATAAAATGAACATATAATATGTAATGTGCTTCACATTTTACATGTGATAAATTAAACTTGCTCTCGTGTGGACAAATTATGTAAGAATAACTTAAGTTTGTAAATGACCTCAAATGTATTATTTAATATATCTGTAATATATGATATTTATGTGATAAACCCATACCCACCATTATGTTGGCCCGAGCAGAAGCAAGAAGGATTTTTTCTCTCTCTGGTTGAGTTGATGGTTGATGGTGTAATACAGTGAAGTTACTGTTCCTACTATGGGTAAATGAAAACATTTGTACTTAAAGGTCACGATGCTCATTAAGGACCACTGGCTGTGTGGATATGTGTCCATCAAACAGTAATAGTGTGTTGGAGCCTATTCTTCCTCTGCTGCTGTACTCACAGCTGATTAAGCGACACAAATGCCAAACCCCTCATTCAAATGCTGCTTAGAATAACGCAGGTCCTGCTCAGGAGAACATTTTGTAATAGTCTTGAGTGTTTGTGCTTTCCATATTTGTTTTATTTTGTGCGCATTGATTCAATATTTTAATTGTGCCAGAGGAAATTGCTCCCTCAAGAAAATCTTAAAATAGCTTTACTGAATTTTCCGAACTGAAACATAAATTATATCATTATTGGCTCTTTCTTGAAAGTTTTTTTCTTTTATTCAGCTTCTGAATTCCATGTCCTTGCCTTTGAAAAAGCAGCAGCGGCAAGAGACAGTCATTACAATGTGAAACCATGAAAGCAGTTAGCGCACAAGAGAGAGCTTGATAAGGTATTAGGCGCTAGCTTTTAGACAACAATGTGTCCCACTGCCACCCACACTTTGTAACTTCTCTCGGTTGAGATACAGACAAATAAAAATGGATGAGAATTGTCCTCAGAGTAGAGCAGTAATGATGCGGCTTTGTTAAAAAAATAGCCTACATTCTCAGTCTTAATACAGACAACTGGATGGAATAAGGTCTTTATGATTTCTGTGTGCAACAAAATCTAAGCACAACTTCTTCCTGTCAACTTTACTTTTCATTTGAAAATGTTAATACAGACAGAAAGACACAGCCATGGCAATGTGCTGTACATTACTTGCAATGTCTCACGGCACCAACAATTTCAACCTACAAACATATCACAACTAGTCTCTGGAAGAGAGTGAATTTTGGCTACAAACAGAACTGTGGAGTGGTTCAACAAACCGACTATAGAGGAGAACATTACATTAAAAAACTAAAGCAATTATCTGAGCACAGTGAGACAACAAAGGTCTGTACACTACAGCATCCAAGTAGAAAAGTTTACACCTTTGAATTACATTTGAAATTATACTCCTGGTGAATTGGAGGCTACGGTGAAGTTACTTTACTGGTGTTGATGCAATCTTTTTCTCCCTCAGAGTTTTCCCCTGTGGGATATATATTGTCCAAATTGGAAAAAAAACATATACCACACTTAATAGGTCCATCAAAATGTCTACGTCATTAGCTCCGGCACATTCTCACCCCATCACTACTGCATATCAAGACACCAACACGTTACATAAAATCCTCAAACATGACCTTGAAAGTGGGGTACAATATCAACTTTCACACACGGGCAAGATTATGCTATATTATGCTATATTATGATCCAGGCATCGCTGTCCATCTATTTAAGTACATTTTAAACTGAAGTATCACCCCTGATCTGAACAGGAATGGCAGCGATTCACACAGGATTACAGTTTGAAATGAAATACAGAGTTGAACAAGTCTTGCCTCTCATTTGCTGCACACCATGTGCAGAGAAAATTAGGTTTACTCAAGAAGACTTCACCAAATTGTCATATCCTGATAGAGTCTGTTGTCCTATCTTGACAGAGTTTAAATATAGGATCGGTCATGATTTAAAAAAAAAAAATGACACCATAACAAAAAGTACAGGCTTCAAAAAAGAATTAGATGGCGCAGAAATAGGGCATGGTGGTCATGGCATGAACAGCTTTAGATCCACCAACAAGATTACATGACAGATAACCAGCGACAACTGAGAAACTCTCTAGCATGCCAGTGTTACATGGCCTCATCTCTTATCTCTTCATCCTCCTCCACCGGCTCCTTCTTCTCGGCCACCAGTTCAACCTCTTCTCTAGCTGCGTCTTCACCCTCGGGGACCTCCGCCTCTTCTCCATCTCCCTTCTCCTCCCTCTCTTCTCCCGCCTCCTGCTCCTCCTGATCCATGTCAAGCTCCTCAAAGGACGAGCCGCTGCCCATGGACTCGTTTGAGCCTCTCTCGCTGTTGTCCCTATGCTTAATGTCTTCATTTGCATCCATTACGTCCCTCAGAGGCAGGGAAGAAGCCAGGGAGGCGGCTGTGGAAGCAGCCAGGGATGTCTCTCTGCTGTCCCAGGGCACACCGCCGCTCACTGAGCTCACATCACTGTGGGAGTCTGCACCTGCAGCAACGCGGAAAAAAGACACATATAAAATAGGCTGTGTGAGCGTGCAAAAAAACAAACTACAATTAGAGGCAAGCAAAACTCAATTAGAGTGAACTACAGGTGTGCTGATTTATTATTAGCTAATTTGATTCCCCTTGGTGGCACTGTAAAGAAGCCATTACTACCTCCACAAGCGCACAATGAAAAATACAGTTTGAAATACCCTATACTGGTTACTGTACCTCCTAAATGTTCACCCCACATTAAAGAAGTATTGGACATAGTGAGTCTTAATCCAAGGTGTTGGACAAATTAACATTTTGACCCGAAAGTTATTACAATTTATCCTTTCGGACAATATTTTATTTAACCCAAAACCACAAATCAACATCATGGTGGCGCTAGAGGAATGGTCATGGGATTCATCCTCTAAAAACAGTGACTGTCTGTACATGTATTACATACAATCTATCCACAAGTTGTTAAGATGTTTCACAAAAAGATTAATTGTTGATATATTAGATATATATGACCGGATCAACTGAAGGACTGAAATTACCATTTAAAGCTAAAAAACATCATTATTTTCATATAGAATCAAAGGTTAATGATACATACAGTCACCAACATTAGCATTATGCTTTGTAATAAACCTCATTGTAGATGATGCAAAGGTGTAAAGATGTGTGTACAAGCATTATCTTTCTCTGTCACCCTTTGATCAAAGCTGGGCATAATAACGTTTGTGATATGAAACCTTTATGATTCTTTGGCCACTTAAAATTCACCAGATCGATATCTTTAAGTTACTATATTATAATGATACAAACCCCGCTGCCTTCGGCTTGAACATGGTTATTAAAGCTCTTTGGGAGTCTATGTGCCAGCTGAGCTCAGAGGAACCCCATTATTATTGTTAAAGAGAGAAAAGATCTTTCATATAACTCAAAGACAAGTCATAGCCATGTTAGCAACATTACTTGCATCTAACGTTCCTGTATTGTGCTACGCTACAGCTACCTTTGCAGAGAGGGAAGATTTTGCTGCGGCCGTCTGTAGCACATAACACATATCTGAAATCATCACGAACAACGTCCATTAGCTTAATTGATGGCGAATTCCTCACCCACATGCTTTCAGCCTAAACCTGATTCTAATTGCCCTTTGATCTATGATTCTCTGTTATCAAATAGCTATTCATTATCTCTTTCTACTGTTATTTTTAGGCATTTGTGTGTAAGTGAACTAGAAGGTAATTGCTGTAATGTCGTGAGCTTAAACACAGAACCTGCAGGAAAAGCCAGCAATATGAAAATCTTACAGGAAGGTTGAAATAAATCGTCAGGTAGTCCAAAGATACAAAAAATAAATAGCACAGCTGAAACACGGGACATACATGACAGGTATGAGGCCTTTGTTGCTTAAAATGCCTAAAATTACAAAAGGAAAATAGGAATCAAGAATTAAAATTGTAAGAGCACAACACGTCTCCCAACTACACAACAAATATTACTCCGTGAGCTTTAAACCGTTGGTCCTCCAGAAGACACTTCAGTGACTGGAGAATGTGACAAATGACAAAAAGCAGGTTTAAACCTCTGTGACAAATTCTGGGTTTAACTTTTTCCAATTTATGATCGTTATTGTATTATTTGACAATTTTGCCTCTCCCGTACTTGTGTAATATACTGACACTTTCCCCTTTTTTATATGGACTTAATATATCTTATTTGGTTTGAAATGAAATGAACAGCCTCCATATAAAGTGTCGTCCACAAATGAAATCTAACGAGTTGACTTGACTGTCCCACAGGACACGAACACACTATTGTCCGAGCCGTTTTTTCCTGCTGCTTTCACACTCCAAATAAATCTCATCCACACATCAAAGTGTGTCATCTGGGACCCAAATACAATAAACAGAGAGTCTCCGAGCTCCTCGCTGAGGTCAGTCTTTCTTTCTCATTCACTCGAATCTCAACATCACTCAGCAATCTAATTATCACATCCAGCAGATCTGATCCTGTCGGCAGTGAAGAATATCATAAATGGGAAGTCCATTTAGGTTATTTATAATATCCATTTATAGGCCTGTTGATTAGCTAGCAGGTCCAAACAAAACCACTGGGAATGGTCGTCAGTGGATCAGGTCTGGTGTGAATGTCATGCGACTGAGAAGTATTGCTTTATAATGCATATGGTATAGATGGTGTGTAGTTAGTGATTTATATTTCATTTGCATGTTGCAGTAAAAAGCACTTTTCCAGAGAGACTCATTTTACAATACAAGGAATTTTACAGGAAATAATGGGTCTATTTAGGGTAATTAGGTGGACAGCCCCCCAAGGAAGAGCCTCGGCACCCTGGACAATTTGCACCCCCTCTACAACTGCAAGCAAGTCCTGAAATTGGTACCCTGGTTGAAGCCAGCTGTGCCTCTGAAAGTCTTTTAGATAACATTTGCCTAAATTAGCTGCTAAATTGGGCCCATTGGGATTATTAGCAGCGAATCAAGGTCTTGTTCTTCCAACTGTTTGGAACAGAGGAGAGGATTTTTAAGGAGGTAATTAGAGACAGATAGGGCTGAGGCATGCTGAGAGTTTGGAGAATCAGAGTCTGAGTGGAAGGCGAGAGAAGTGCGACAATAAAGTGCATAAAGAGGTGATACAGTATATGGATCTTCTCGTTTACGAATTAGGGCTGGGAGGAAGAAGCATTAAAGGATACTCATCATAAGGTAAACACATGTATTCTCAATGTATTGTTGCACATGTGTGTCATGGTAAACAGTGTGTTTACATCCAAAATTTTGTGCAAATTTGGACAATATGATGTTATTAATTAAAAGGGCACCAGTCAAACCTCAAACAAACATAAATGACGTGGCAAACATGATGTAACTAGATTGACACTCGGAGAGTGCGGACCTCCGCCAAGACCAATCCTCTCCAAAAAATGTAATGGGTTCCTCTTTGGCCCGCATGCTACAGCCTTCCACCAAGTTTCATGAAAACATTTCCGTAATCCTGCTGACAAAACAAACCAAACTGAAAACACAACCTCCTTGGCAGAGGTAAATATGGTATTTTTGTTTGTTTCAAGTATAAATTTGAGGAAGGTTACGGCCTCCTCATCAATCCACACATTGATTTTTCTGTCTGCCGCTATTTTTCGTCTCAGATGTTGAAGATTTAGAGGACTTTCTCATGCTTCATGTCATCATTTATTCTGTTTCTATTGCACTTTATTGCATTTTGCTTTCACTGAAATGCCAAATTTAAAGTGTAGACTTTTTATATCTGATGCAAGGAAACATGGATGGAAACACACTTCATGTCTCTTAGTGAATGGTGTTAGGGCTCGTTGTATCACATTTAACATCAAAACACAGCCACATCTGATACCTCCCACAATCATCACACACTTTAATAGCAGGTTATTACATGGTGAAGTGTTATTATACCAAGATTACAAAAAAAAAAAATAGACATTAAGTAAAAGGATACCAATTTCAAATTAGTTGAACAAGCCTGCCATATTTAGTAAGGTTGTACCTTAGCTGGGTCCCATAAGTCCCCTGTGGCTTTCTGTGATGAAGATACCGTTTAACACTCCGGCTGGTTTGTGTCCTCAAAAGATTAACAACTCGCAGCACAAACAGTGGCTCCACTGTGATCACCAGATCATCATAAAAGTGTTCTCATTTTGTTTGAGTGTTTACTTGTTCTCAGTGTGCTGTGAGAACATGTTAAACAGGACAAACGTTCGGCCACCAGCAGAGTTTATGGTCAAGACAGTCTGTAATGTGGATACGGGAGTTGAGAGATGAAAAGTCGAAGGCAATCTCCGAGGTGCCAGAGCAGGATTTCCACCGCTGGCTTGCCAGACGAAGCTCAGATCCACTGATTGTTCTGTCTCTCATTGAGAAAGTTCAGCTGTATCTGGGAACAGAAACACACTCACAGTCTCCATTTCGGAGATAGCCCTAAACCTCATGTACTACACCAACGCATGATAGAAAGACACTCTGCACACAAATAGGAAGACATTCATACACCCACACATCTGCTTTCTTGTTGTCGTATGAACACATAATACCTGAGCTGACAAGAACAGCTTCTTCAGATTTAAAGACATTCAACTTTTCTTTGAAAAGAAACAAACAAGATAAGTTTACATTCTAATTTCACAAGTGGCTACAGCAAACTTTGCAATAGAAATTTAGTCACTCTTGAAACTCAATTTATGTTTCTGCTACCACCAAACACAATAGCTCCTTCTCAGCGCTCCTGTGAACAATAAAGAGGCCCTGGGTGTTTGCAAAGGAACATAACTACACACCCTTACACTTACACACCCCTTTAAACAGAGCCTAACGCATACGAGGATGCTTTTTGTAGCCAGTCATCTACATTGTGATCCCAAAGGCCTGTTTTTATCTAAAGCTCCGCTTCTGTAATATTACCACTACTTGATTCCATGTGATGAACAAGAATTTGGGTTTCACCATTAGGTTATTGATGGTTGATAGTAACTGTCTTTCAGGTGATTTTTTTTAATCAGGATATTAATTCTGTCTGACAACTCTGCATACTTACTGTAGTTCCGCCTTTAGCTATACCACACCCGTATAGCTAAAGGCGGAATCATAATCAGTTTTTATTTGTTTAGAATAGATAGAATAGAATAGAAACCCTTTTTATTGTCATATACACATACACGAAATTTGACCTCTGCAGTGTCTTGCTCAGGGACACTTCAACACGTGGCACATCCCAGTCGAGGATCGAACCGTTGACCCTGCGGTTACCAGACAACCCTCTTAAGCCAGTGAGCCACGGTCGCCCCTGGATACTGGATTGTTAGGTATATTGCATTTACATTAAATTCCTTTGTTTAGTAAGGGATGGTAATGATCTTATTTGGGATATTTTCATGTATAGAAGAAACCACTCGTAAACACCCCCATCATGGCATGTGTTAGACTAGCCACTGCTAACACTTGGATTTTTCTGCAAGAGCTGTTAACGCTCATGTCATACCCTTTCTGGAACTCCAGAAGCTGCTAGGCTTCACTTCACTGTATTTTCCAGCAAAATGGATCCAATAAAAGTCATTAAACATTGTGCTGCAGCTTGATGAAATTCATCATCTCATCTGAACAACTGCCGTGTTTGACTGAAGCTCCACTTTGATTAAAAGCTTGTGACGATCAACAAAAGTTTTGCAATTATTTAAATAGCCAAATTCAAAATCATAGTTTAAAATCATAGTTTAAAACAATCTCAAAATATATGGAGAAAGTGCTTCACGTCTTGTATTCTGAAGGGAGAATTATGGGTAAATGGACTTGTCAGAGCGCTTTACCAATACATTCACCCCCATTTACACCCATTCATACACTGACGACAGCGGCTACCATGCAAGGTGCCACATCCGGACTCATCAGGACTATCGTTCATACCCATTCAGATGCGTATTTGGGGTTAAGTGTCTTGCCCAAAGACACATCGACATGGACTAGCAGTGTGTGTGTGTGTGTGTGTGTGTGTGTGTGTGTGTGTGTGTGCGTGTGTGTGTGCGCGCACACTGGGGAAGAAAGACACCCTCGTTAAAAGATTACAAAAACATGCACGATCAACTTAATTGTATCTGAATTATCATAGTGAAATTTTATCCAGCACTTTAGTCCGTTCTTCTTAACTTTCTCATTCGTTAGAAAAGCAAGCCATAATCAAAACTTTGTCACATTCTGGCAATGCTGACAAACTATTTTATAGTTGTAAATAGCCTCGACTCTCAGTTCAACAGATTGTCTTCTGACAGCATACAGCTGAAAATTGTGCTGTTGCTGTCTGAAGAAAGCGTTTTTACCTGTCTCAGGCATCGCCATTGTGTTTCGATGGCGACCCCAATCTAAATATGAAGAAGACCAGTGAACATGTACAGATCATGTAAGACCTTCTTCCGGATACGTCTTCTACATTTAAACTGCGTTTA
The DNA here is from genome assembly GCF_004355925.1 of Anarrhichthys ocellatus. Taxonomy (NCBI): domain Eukaryota; kingdom Metazoa; phylum Chordata; class Actinopteri; order Perciformes; family Anarhichadidae; genus Anarrhichthys; species Anarrhichthys ocellatus. The sequence continues at coordinate 6,950,528 of NW_022280031.1, forward strand.
CAAGGGATGTAACATAATCTAAACTCAGTATGACAGCACCTGATGTAAATAAGCCCACCTTCACCCACTCCATCCCATCGAACCAATACAATCTTCTTTCTCTAGTGATCTGTACAAAGACAATGTCAATACTGCCTTCAGGTCCCGCATGTTTGAAAGAGTAATAGCGGCAGAGAAGACATTGTGCTTGCAGACACATACTTGCAGTGACAGAGTCCCATATATCACATGTCATCTGTGTAAAAGTTGCCACATATTTTCTGTTTTCTTCCAAGCTGTAGTCTCAATAGAGCAGAAACCTGTGTTTCTATCAACAAGCTTCATCAGGCTGCAATAAGATGAAATAACAAATAAGGACAGAAAACAACTGCCATGTGATGAGATGAACCTTTTTACTTTTTGAAGTTTTTGCTTTGAGTGAAACAGACATTTATTTTAGTATCTGGACTTGTTTTTATTGGGAAAGTTTTTTGAGTCAATCATTAATATATAGTACTAATGAGGGCTCAACAGTAACAACAGTGTTTGGTTGGAATTAGTTAGACTCACCACATGTAGACTGTGGGTATAAGTCTGTCATTGGCTACATTCTGCTCCCCTTTTGCTATCTGCGCTATTTTGCAAGGGCACCGCCGCTGAATCCTGTGTTTAGCGCCGCTAAGACGAATGTGATTGGGTTAAAGAAATACAAACAAGCCATATTATACCCCCTTATACCAGAAAGATAATGTGTGGAGCCAGACCTTTCTTTAGCGCTGAACACAGCGCTGTGAAGATAGGTCTGGGTTGTATGAACAAAGTACACATTACCTGTAATGTCAGTTCCCCTGTCCTCATCAGAGTCCTCTTCTTTAACATCCGTTTTCACCTCCTCCTTCATCTCTGGAACAAAGAAGTCTGTCTGGCGAGACAGTGGAACCATATATTTGATGACATCTTGGCTACAGATCTCAATAGTCGGGAATGCACACAGCTTCCTCTCCTGTGAAGGAAAAAAAGACAAAGTGGACAATTAGATGTATAACATGAGGCATTGTTACACAGTTTGTACAAGTTTGCACAACACAGCTTTACAAACTTTTACAGGTCCCTCATACCATGAAGGTGTTAACCTTTCATAATTACATCGTGCTGGGATTGGAAAGAAAAAGAGACGAACATGAAAGTTATTATAAACTGCGACTAGTGTTCAATCACATGAAAATAACTAATCAGATTAAAGTAGAAATTCGTGGAGTGTGCACATGAAAGGTCCCGCCATTCTGCTCGGTCAACTGCTTCATACTCGCACACTCAATAACACGGACAACGTGATAGAATATCTCAGACAAGCAGAAAATATCAGACATATGTAGCTTTGAAATGTCTTCACTTTGCTGACCTAACACCATTTCTTTGGCCCGTTAATATGGAAATGCCCACCCGTGTGAGTCCATTAAAGTTGCATTACCATCCACATCTATGTGCCTACACTTGCACCCTCCTGTGGAGTGTGCAACAAGTGGAGAGTTTATGAATATTATAGCATATTTCCTCTAAAGAGGACATAAACCGTGCATCATTTTGCTTTATGCTTTTGTATCGTCCTTAAGGTATTGCAGAGACGTGAGCTCTTCGATGGTCCGTCAGAGTGCAGCAGGAGGAGGCCTGGGTGAGCTGCACGGCCCGGTCTCAGCAATGATCGGCCGCAAAGTGACACATGAATGCAGGAATTAATTAATGAAGCAGTTTCTCCAAGACTCCATTGTCTTTACCAGATACTGAACTTGCTCTAATAATATTTGCAAAGTAAAAAGACTGAAGGTTTCATTTCTATAAAGTTGCTGCTGGATAAATGTGTTCCACTTCTCTTTGTTTGGGATCTCCTGTGGTTTCTACATCATATAGTTATGTTTACAGATAGATCACACCCTACAATGCAATACAACTCCCTTTATTGGAATTGTTATGCTCTCGTGGTCGGCCCCTCTCTGCGTGAACGTTCTCAGAACTGCACAAATGTCTCGTCTCTAAATTGAAGTGAATGTATAGACCTGTGATAGTGCCATGGCTGTGTGACAAATATGTCTATTCTGGGCTATTCCGGGAGGGCAAATACATGTTAGATGGTCTCACACCAGTCAGTCAACTGACTCATTTTCCTCTGGGTCAGGGTGATTCTAGGCTGATTGATTGGTTTTAATTTAATCCTCTGCAAAATAAGACTGTGGGAGCTGGTATGAATCACCTGGCTGCCACACATGGGGGCTCCAGCCCCAGAGCTACCTATGCAAATGAGTGCCCATTTCCTTGAACCTGCTCCGATAATGAGCAGGGAAATCTAGACAAAGACATCTCTCTCACACACACACACACACACACACACACACACACACACACGTCTCCAAGGGATACTGTCATAGACGAGAGAAAGAAAACAGCATGTGAGAAAGATATATACCAATATATGTGTGTGCTTTACTGACAGAGACATTTCCCTTGTTAAAACAGTAACTTGTTCATAATTATCATATTCTCTCTGTTAAACCCTCGTGCCAGCAGGGACTGCAGGTTTTCCACCAGAGACTATATCAGGTGAGTTTACTAATTAACACACCATTGCTCTCCCAGCAAAAGAGGAACCACGAGTAACGTAAGTGTACTGTAATTGGTCGAACCCATTAGCCAATGCAGCACCGACAACCACTGTTTTTGAAAAACCCTTAGCCGTGTGCACAACAGGCAACACAAAACACAGACGACAACTCGCAACTAAATCAATGGGAGACAATAAAAGGACAAATGTGACACTGAAGTGCAGGAGTTAACTTATTCATGAGTACCCACCCACTGAGCCAAAGAACGAGTGAGAGCCGCTGCTAAGCAAGCTAACCCGGTCGCATAAAGGCAAACCCAGTCGCACACCCACTGAGCCAAAGAAGCCAAATTGCAAAACATCCTTATGTGACGGCTATTTTGTTTGAGTTTATGATCGTGGCATGTAACAGAGTTGTTATTTATTCTTATGTCACAATAAGAGAGAGCTAAGAGAGTCTGGAGATGTGCCCGGCTTGCGTCACTTCAAGGTATTTTAATAAACACCAAGGTGTTTGTTAAAATACGTCCGTCCCTGCAGGTATTTTCTAATGTTTGATCTGTGATTAATAATTTCAGTTCCACTTTCTTTTGATATCCAGAGTTTCCCTTTGATGTATTTCAGAGAACTCTGCGACTCCACATGTGACTATTAGGTTCTTTCTTATCACATTGTTAACATGATGAATTGCTTCAAAACAGATGGTAATTTATACATATTTTTCCCAGTTTAGAAACAGTGTCACTGTTTAAAACCTGTATACAAACCCTGCATATAAACAAACTACCATACAACCTCTTCAAATATTACAACTATAATTAAAGCTTTTTTCTGTATAAAAATTACAGCGAATTTCTAATGGTACCACAAATAAGATAAGCTGATGAAAGCAGGTCTCATTTCACTGTCCAGCAATCCATATTTTCTCTCACCAGGGAAATGAATAAAGAAATAGACGATAGATTAACTGTTCCCATCATAATAAAAACTCACTCCTGGCATGCGTGTTTTAATTATACGACCAGCAAGATGTTCCATTTCCTCCCGGTGCCCTTTTCTGGCCTGAGCCTACGTGCCTACTCTCTGATTGGGTGCCATCTATTTCCCTATAGCCTATCATGGAGTCAACAAGCATCCACTTAACCTGCCTCTGTGTCCGGGAGCTGCTAGATTTTAATATGTGCTTTCCTGCGGGAAACGAAGGCGGATGAGACTGAACAGTCTAAAAAGCAGGTCAGTCGTTCCCCGCTGCCGCCTCAGAAGAGACTCAGTCCCACTTATTCTCTCCTCACTGATCCATCATCCAGCAAAGAACCAGCAAGTGAACAACCAGTTGGTATCAGCACCATTAAACTACAGACCATTACCTGTTCCTAAATTATCCTTACAGTGGTTCTACAAAATGGGTCACTTTCAGTCCTGGCTCTCCTCTCTATGTTATGCAACCTCGCTCTTAATAATTAATGACCTTGCTGCACTGTAGTGTTTTGTCTATTAAACATGTTACATTTGAATGGGTGGAGATTAAGTAATAGATGGAGAATATGAGATCCTTCTTTTGTATGAAAATCACACTGCCTTTCATTTGAAGATAATATTCCCAAACGTATGGTGTTGCACCTGCAAAAAAATGATCATTGAACATCATATATTTTTTAATTATGTGCAATCAAGCGCTAAAAAGTATACAGGTTTTAATTTCAACCAAAAACAACAACACCTGATTCCATTGCTGTATGTCATAACAGCATCCTAATTAGAGAAATCAGAGAGTAGTTTACTTTGTGAGCCTCTCTAAGCACCACTTGAAGTAATATTTATCTCTTTAGTATTCTATGGGTTACATGACAGGTTTGAGAAATTGATGGGAGGAGTTTTGCACCAGTCTGAGCAAATACCTTGATTTTATTTCAGGTATTCAATTTGTTCTGAAACCTGCTCTGAAGTGCGTCAGCCATAACTATCAAGTATTATTTAGAAACAGATATCAAGTGGAGGCAAAGCAGGCAGAAGAAACAGGCAACAAGAAGGACAAATTACAACTCTTCATCACAACCTCTGAGATTCATCAAAAATGGAACAGAGAATAAGAAGATCTAAGGAAGCATTTTAGTTCAAAAACAAGGTGGCAGGATGTGGTTGGTGGTTAGAGGTCCTGTTCCATATTTAGAAGCTCACAGATTTGATCCTCACCATGTCCATCAATAGTCACATCCTGCCAGTGTCCATGAGCAAGACAGAAAACCAAATATCTCTTTAATTGGACTGTTAGCAACCTGAAAAAGAGTGACAACTAGAAAATGCATGACGTTTAACTGCACAAATTCTTTCATTACTTTGCACAAAAGCTCGTCCTTCCATCTCATTGTTGTCACTGCCTGAGGCAAAGTCAGCATGGACTGCTTTACTCTTCATCTATGTCAAAGTCAAGGACCAAAGACTAATCAGAAAATGCAGGCTGTTCTCATACATACACTGTTCGTAGCTATAGCTATGAAAAGAAAGCACCCTTATTCGTATACAAAATCAATTTGTATGTATTGGAATGAGACTTTATTCCAGGCAGAACATAAAAAAGGCAAACAGTCCTGGATATGCACACATGTAGAAGTCCACTCAGTGGAATGCCAAGCCGTCAGGGGAGAAGGCAGACAGAAACCAGAGGAAGCAAAGGCAGAATCTCTTGGTCGGGGACAGAAGGCCGAGTCGTTTATCGGGGCAGAAGCCAGGCGGAGAAGTCCAAACAGGCAGGGTCGGCAACAGGAAAACAGTCGGAGGGTAAACGCGGGAAAGTCTGGCATACAGCGGAGAACGATCTGGCAGTGAGTGTGTGTGAGACTGGGGTCTAAATAGTAGGTGCAGCAGAGTGAGCAGGTGAGAGTGATTGAGCTGATGAGGTGGGTGTGACTAACAGGTGCACTGAATGAGCTGATTAGGTGAGTGAGCGATAGAGTGACAGGAGAGAAGGGGCAGAGCTGTGACATAAAGTATATTTTGTTGTCTAAAACGAAATGATATTTTCCTAAACTCAACCAAGTGGTGCTGTTGCCTAAACCCGAACAAAGTTGTTTTCTGTGAAGAAGGAAGTTTATTTGGAAAAGACTGTATGCATAATGATATCATAATAATTATTGCATTTCTTGGTTTTGGTCTTGTCCTGTCTCGTCTGTCCATTAACCGATTTTGTCCACAAAGAATCTAGTTTTAATTGCTGTCTATATAACCATGAAGTTTGGTTTGGAAAAATAAATTGATGAGCTTGTGTAATGTACAGCAGCTTTGTAACCAAACTGAGAAGACCTCAGAAGAACGTCCCTTGACATTTTGTTGATTATTATATCTACCATGATTAAGACACAATGAATCTCTGATGTCTTGCTGTATCCTGGAAGGGTTGTATTTTAATTTTAATTGACTGGATAGACAGAAACAGTAAAGAATATACAGGATCTCAGAAAGAGTGAGTGAGAAAGAGCTGTGAAGTTAATCAAGCAAGTAAATGCGCAGGAGAGAGACATAACCAGCTGTGAGACCGTCATATAACAGACCGAAGGACACAGGTTAAAGCATAAGTTCTGCTAAAATGCCCTTGACCAAGACACTAAATCTCCTGCACCCCCAGGGTACGACTCTATAGTTCACCTTGTACCTTCAGTGGAAGATACAAGCAGTAATTTCCCACTAAATCAATAAAAGCATCACATTTCTTACTATTATTGCTCACCAAGCTGCCTCACAGGAATACTGTAGTATACTTGCAATTATAATAATCAAAATGAGCTTCATCATCTTCACAAATCTTCCCATTTAGTTGACAGAACCCAAACAGCTTCTCACAGATGCAACCAAATGAAACCACATGAAACCACACTACTGCACTTTAGAGAAAGATGGAAAAACTAAATTGAACAAACTCATTGTGTGGAAAATGTTCTACTCATACCGAGACGCAACACAATTTTCTGTCCACAAAAGCAAACAATTGTAAGGAAGTGTTGCTAAAGACACTTTGTTTAATTGTGAAGTTCATGAAATGGTAATGTAAGTAGGAATGTAATCTGGAATAATTAGGATAACTGTCTGAGAAAAGATGCTCGTGTGTGTGTGTGTGTGTGTGTGTGTGTGTGTGTGTGTGTGTGTGTGTGTGTGTGTGTGAGAGAGAGAGAGAGAGAGATGGGTTGAGGGGGACAGAAATGGACAGATATGGGTGAGGGTCTCATGGGGTTTTACAGTGTCTTTGACCTCTCTGGCAGCTGCTCCAATAGAAATACCAATAAGAGGAAAGTAAACCACAACAACACCCCTGGAGCTTGATTTACTGCATCACTTAACTAACCATCAAATATAAACATGGCTATGGAGTAACTGAACCATAAGTACAGCAGGAGAGCTCAATACTGACACGCTATGTTGTATTGCAGCCTTTCATATATGAAATGTATTCAGTCCTCTCAGATCTGGTGAATAACACTGACGCAAACAATCTTCCACTTCCAGATGTGGCTTGAAAGACACGACATCAAGCAGCCGTTTTCAGAGATCGGTGCATTAGCTTGGCTCTTCTTTCAATGTCACATCTCTCTACTCTACTAAAAAAAAGCGATAGGAGACGATGGAGAATCTCACTCTTACAACGTTGAGGGGGGAAAAAGGCAGCAAATATCAAGAGGTCTGACTGAAACTGTGTTTTTGGAGATGTACTGTAGTGTTTGTCTTAAGGATTCAACTTAAACAGTGTGTGCCGATGGGTGGATATGCTACTGACAATGTACCCTGCATCCTTTTTAAATAAATGTTGTTCTTATTTTCTCATCTCATTTATAATCTTTACTGCAACAACAATAACGAGATTTAATCAGATGGTTGACCATTTCTCAAAATACATTCTCAGTGATCTATGTTAATGGTACATATACCAGATTTTGGTGTCATTCTCTCAAAACGGAAGAAGAGCGTTTTTTTCCCCACACAACAGTTTAGCATTATAGTTCAACCACCATACATGCAGGAATCAATAACAGAGAGAACATACATAATTTCTCATCACCCTCTCCAAAAACTTGATGATACTTTGTTACAACAAGTAAAAGGATTGTGCTTTTTTGTTACAACTAGAAAGGCACCCTCCCGCTATTACTTTCACTATTTTAGGTTCATCACTCTCTTCACCACATATAAAACTCAGCTGGACACCGAAGGTCCTGTGGATTTGTCTAGGAGACGTCAGAAGGTATTCTTGGAAATTCAGAAAATCACTAACTTAAATTTAAGTAGGCCAAGCAGGCGGAAGAAACACGTAGGTAACAAGAAGGCAATGACAACACTTTCTCACAACCCCTGAGATTCAGTGGGAATCAACTATGGAGCAGAGAATAAGATCTAAGGAAACATTTTCATAAAGATGGCAGGGTGGAATGGCATTTAGGGGTACTGCTGCATATCCAGAAATTTGTCACACCTTTGATCCTTAAAATGAGCAAGGCAGAGAACCACTACTGCCTCTTTAAATGTACTGTTAGGGACCTGAAAAAGAGAGAGAATAGAAAAATACCTCCTGAACCAATGCATGTGATTTCACACCGCTTACCACGGAACTAAAACACAGACAAATGTAGGATTGGATTAATATAAATTACTTTATTTCAGATTAAAACTGAAAATTGAAAAATGAGAAAAGTTGAAATGCAGCATGTTTGTTGTGCTTCCATAATAGCTCCTATAGGCCACTTGGTCAATTGGTCTGGAGTCCTGGTCTATAATGGTTAATGTTAGCTAACCCAATGCTACGTAGCCAAAAGGTAACGAATGAGCTGCGGTGCCAATGCTCACAGGTTTGATTGAAAGAAAATAGTTCATGCTGCTTCCGTGCTGCTCAAAGTTGTTCCTATTGGAGGAAATCATCAATTGAAGAAGAAGATGATGAGGTATAGCTTGAGGAAAAATATGCACACCCAAAAATTTAATTACAACTCAGCATCACAGGTTGATAACACCTAAAAGACTATCCGACAATGGATTTCTCCTTCAAACGGCCCTGACTATCATTTGAAGAAACTACTGATCCTCCGACAGAGAAAGGTGTCGTCTTGCCAGCAGAAAGAATAAGTGACAGCACACCTCCCCCATAGGGGAGAGAGGTGAGATATGGCTGAGGAGCGGTGGTGAATAATGAAAGGAAGACGGAACGTTCATTCAGTCCTGTATTCACAGTCACAGCCCCCAACTAGCATGGACCCTACGGAAATGTATAGAAAGACCCTAGCCCATGCCTATGGGTGTAAGCCACACACAAACATATGGACACACTCACACACATCTATTTATAGGTGGATGATTTGTCATCCTGGTCCCCAGGCACACAAATAGGAAAATGAATACAACAGACGGGCAACTCATGGTGACAATCCCCTGAGTTGTCTCTCTCCCCTGTTCCATTTACTCCCACTGCACTAATACAGCCACCCTCCTCACACCCACCATAACCTCTTCCTCCCCTTCCTATCTGTGGAAAGAGACAAAAACTCTACTTCACACCTCGGTAGAGGTGTCCAATTCAGACTGTCCCTTATGGTCACACACTTCCCGAGAACAGTGTATTTTCATTCTGCCTGCAGTGGGGCTATTTTCTGCATCTGTCTCAACAAGCCCAGGCCTCCTCCATCTTGCTTCCAAGACCTAGTGCAAGGGTGCAAAGGTGTCTGTGGGTGGAGGTAGCGGAGATCTGAGGGCTGAACATGCCTTTGCTATAAAGGCTGTGGAGCTGGAGGAGGGCAAGGCAGGGAGATGGGTTTATTGCAACCTCTCCATGCACCCGCACAATCAATAAGCAGAAATACTTGATGAGCTTCAAGTATAGTGACTCTGTCAGCAGCTGCTGTGGTCTCCAGAGAACTTCCACAATTGATCTGGTGTGCTGGCGAGAGGCAATAAGAGCAGCCGGTCCCCCAACTTTGGATTACAACCCCAGTCAGTCATGGTTTATGTTTACGTTTGGCATTGTGCACCTGGAATGCTCAGAAGCTGGAAATTTCAATTGTCTCGAACACAGCATCAGTGATATATGATGCTGCAACCTGAGAGTTTTGTTTTCGTCTTTGTTGTTCGGACCCTTTGACTTACTGCACACGTGTCTTAGAAATAGTCTTCTATTCAGCTTTTGAAAACTGACTTTTTTAAACTTATTTTAATTGTTTTGTGTACATCCAGGAGGCAATCTTCAGTTCTGTCGAGTGAAGCCAATGTGGAAGTGTCTTAAACTTGCATTCTCGACTGACCAGCAGGGAGCGACTACTCTGGTTGTAGACTCCGATTGAATGGAAGTCTATGAGAAAATGACCCTACTTCTCACTTGATTTATTACCTCAGTAAACATTGTAAAGGTTGAGTCTAAATCGCTAGTTTCAAGTCTTCTTCAAAACAGCATGAGGTTCATTGAGTAAATTATGGTCCAGTTTAGAATAAAAAGGCGATAAAGCAGGGTATGTTCTAGGGCGGGGCTACCTTGTGATTGACAGGTCGCTACCGCTACCAGAGCCGTATACGCCGTCTCTACGTCACTCTTCCGCAGTCCAAATATGGTTACTTACGTTCAATGGTTGAGTTTTCAGAGGCGTGGATTCTCATTTTACATGATGTTTAGGAAATTAGGTTACTACAGAAAAAACAACAATAACCAGTTTCTTTGCTTGCGCGCTGAGTGAGATGTAGAGTTCCTTCTGAGCTCTAAATGCAGCCTTCAAGTAGGAAACTTAATGTGCCTTCAAGGCCTAAAGTAAACACTCACTAAAAAGCAAACAATGCCTTTACAGCAGCCATGAGATTTCCCTCACAAAAGTGATTCAACGGAAAGCACGAGGCCATTAAGAAAACCACTGGAGAGGTTTGCAGTCAATTAGTCCTGGCCATTAAAAGCTCAAAATTCAGTGAACCATTGCATGAAAAGGAAGCTATGGAGATACATGAATATTGAGATCTTAATCTGTGAGTCTAATGTTAGCGATATTCACATCTATATTTTAATTAGACACAATTAGAAGGAGGGGATGTGGACAGTGGCTGTGTGACGGAGAGAGACTGGACTATCTATTATTTTTTCCTGCAGGCATCTCATGTACAGAGCACCGTAAATATATTCCACATAATAAGTCCTCAACACATCGCTGCAGTGTCTTTGCACCTGGAGGTGGGACCAGTGGGACTGAGCAATTATAGTGAATCATTTCTGACCTCGCAGGGGCTTAATTCTGCAGAAGTGGCATTTTGTTCATTTTCAGCCGGTAGAATGAAGCTCACAAAAACACAAAACCTAATTGTGTCTAAGTCACCATGGCAACCGTAGAGAGACATGTGCAGCCAATTTCCATATGTGCATCTTGTCCAGACATAATTAAAAGTTAAGAAAGGCAGCAGAAAAAGACAAGTATTGCGGCCAAAAGAGGTGTGATTAATGAAGCAGTAATTAGTTCCGTCTAGTATTATGTGAAAATGGCTAAATAATGAATTGACAGACAGACAAAGAACAATGAGTGAAAGAAAAGACCTGCACAGAATAGAAAAGACATTATGGGGGATGAAAATCATTCCTTCCAAACATTAAAAATCCTAATCAAACGAGAGCAACAGCATTTTTTTGACCAGGATTCACATCATCTAATGTCCTTCGCAAAGTCCTAGTGAGCCTGGCCTTGTAGCCCTAGAAATAAGTCATCAAGCATTCTACCACCTCTCTATAAATAAACCACGGGTACCTATCCTTGGCATTCACACAGGAAGAGGGCAGCTCAAAGCACACATCTGACCATGGTGCACTCACAAAATTAAATTCAACTGACAGGAAGAAATAGAAAAAGGCCTCTTGAACCTTCATTTTCTCTTCAAATATTCCATGAATTTGCATTAAAGTAAACTTAAATTACAATATCTGCTGTCTTTAATATTTAATTGATCCCATGTTTTTTTTTTAACAGCATCATTACGTCAAATAGAAAATTCTAGATCTCTGGTGCATCCTTTTATGCCCACACACATTTCCCCATGACACAACCTGACACATTTGGTATGTTTGGTAACCATGGCCCCTTGAGCAAACATTTTAAATTAAATTCTGTGTGTTTGAACAAGACTGCATGCCTTTCTGAAAGCCCTGCCACACAGACTGGTAACTGGTAGAACTAATTGTCACAAGTCTCAGCTCTTCTTCTGAGACAGTAAAGTCCCTGTCTTCCTGTCTTTACAATTTTTCCCCTTACTCTTTTCCTGGGCATGCGGGTGATTGAAAAGCCCCAGAGCAGAACACTAAGACTTCAAAATCCTTCTTGTGTCTTGGAGTTCAACGCGGCATCTCCTTAACTAGAAAGCCTAGAGAGCTGAATCCAGGACTGGGATGGAGAACTAAATCCAAAGCATTTCACAGGCCCTGCCAGGTCATGTTGATCATCAAATGGATCCACAAAGCCTTGAACATTTGCAGAGTTGAAACAGAAGAACTTTTTGCATGAAAACCATGTGCCTGTGCTAAATTTCGAAGCAAGCCAACCTCATGGTTGCACTAGAGGTAAAGTTAGCGGATGACCAATGGCATCCCGCATGAGCAGAGTGGTGGAAAGACAGAGCCATCATTGGAGCCAATCCATCAGCATGGCTAAACGACAATTACAATTGTGAGAAGAGCATGCATTGATTAGCCCACAAAGAAGCGAATACGACTTCCTCATAGACTCTATCTGAAAACCTACAACCTTTGTCCAGAGGAGACGTGAAGCAGAAAAAAAAATACAGAATTACAGAATTTGTATCCAATCAGATTACAGAAATCCCAGAAATGTTGGGTAAAACATAAACTCTGCTCCTCGTGAATGGCTTCATATTCAGGGCACATTGGGTTGAAAAACGAGGCTGAAGTCTGAATGGTAAGCTACAAAATTCTGCTGATAATTTCCTGCTGTACACGCCTATCTCTACTCTGAATATGAGCCAATGTGACACCCATCACATCACATAGTCCTCAAAGCAAAAGTATTGCCAATATCTAATTATGACACAGTCAGTACTAATAGGAGTTTAATTTCCTTTGAGTCATTCAGCCCCCCATTAACCCCCATACTGCCAACAGAGTGGTCATCAAGAAGGCAAACAGACTTCACTTCTATCGCCACAATCAATGTGAGTAAAACAGAGAGAAGCAAACAGGAAACCGGGACAGATCCTCCGACTAATGGCATGGTTTTTAAGAGGTACCAAAGATAACAATTTGTTCCAGCTCCACGCCTTCATCCCCAAAGACCAGGGGAAAAACACAGGGAGGGATGATCCGGTGTCAGCTTAAAGACAGAAGCTATTGGATCCGGGTTAAAGTCGCTTTAGCCCTGCTGCTGCCCACGGGGCAAGAGCCATGTTTAAACCATATAGGCCACCCTCTGTCAGTATGGCACGACGGCAGCCTAATGGTTACAATTAGCAGTCCCTTCTGCTGACAGAGCCCCTATGTGAATGCCCCCTCTGTGCTCCTCTCAGCCTGATCCTGCTCTAATGACTGTGTTTTATGGGTGCAGTGAAAGAGAAACAAAAACCAAAAGATGGAGCAGGAAGGTGAAGAATACAGGAAGAACACATTTACAGAGCAAAAAAGAATAAAAGACAGAAGTTGAAGATTAATCTCACAGTTGAAAGAGCTTTGAGACAATAACAGAGAATGTGACTCTTAGACTAGCAACCATATGTAGTAACATGATATTCTGTATATATTGCCAGATTGAGGATTATAAGAGTGATTTAAAAAAAAAAAAAAGAGACAAAAAAAAGGTTGTATACATGATAACACATTGGTCTAAACCAACTCTTTTAGTTGTTTAAATGTTGAAGTCTAAACGATCGCTTGCCTTTTGATGCTGCTGCTTTAGTTAAGAATAACGCTTGCGGCGATATTGGCAATCAGAGGCAGACGGGCCATCTGGAGGAGTGGGAGTTTTCCTGGTGGATCGACTGGTGGACTGGTGATGAGTCGAGCAACATCAATACAAAAATCAGGAAAAAAAAATGTCTCATTTGGTGGATCCTTCATTAAGCTGACCGGCTGGCCTCATACACATGTGAGTCTGGCAGCATTTCATTTCACACCTCATGAGTCCATCTCTCTTTCCCCGCCAACTCCACTTTGCTACATTTTACCTCCACGATGAAAACATTTCTGGCTGTGTTAACTTCAAAATTACACTTGAAGATGTTTTTAAAATGGCAAAATAATCAAGTTCCACAAAGACAGTTAAAGGTAGGGTTGGTAATCTTCAAAAACATTTTTGTTATATTTTTTGAAATTTTCAATTAATGTATCAAATGCTCTGACAGAAAAAAAGAAAACACCCTGCAGGACTGTAATAAGCCCGTCCAATCATTTCATTCCACCTGCATGTAGTGATTGGATGGGCTACCTGCCCGCCGACCATTGCTCGTCACCGGAGTCTTCCACAAGCTGCTGACTTGACAGCTGTGAGTACTTTGGGGTTTAAATACGTTAAATGTCGGCACACCTCACTGAGTTTAAATTACTATTTAGATGGCCAAGAAAGTCCTCGTACAAAAAAAACTTTGTAAAAGGAAAAAAGAAAACCTGTATTAGCATGTCTACTTCACTGCACTATTTCCGTCTGTCAGTCCAAAGTGTCACTCCACTTTTGAAACGTACTCACTGAGGGCTGTCCCTGGATGTAAAACTCCAACTTTTTAAGCACTTTTTCAGACACTTAAGCTACACATCAAAGATATCGCTTTGTACTTTGTTTTGTTTTTCCATTGATTTAAGGAGAAAATCTTTCTACAACGTTGTATTGATACTCTCCCGTATGTTGTTGATGCTGCATTACTTCACAATGTAATAATAGTCAGCATTTCCCGACGTAGAGACAGTTTGCTAACTTACAAATGACCCAGGAGACCTAACCCCTGACACAGTGACACCGATGAGGCGTGTGTCCATTAAGTGCTGCGCCGCTGCATTTGATTTGACGTTGTCATCTTGGACCTTTAGTTTCAGGTCTTTCCATGTTTACATTCCTAACTTGTCAACAGATTACTATTTGCATTCTAGGGTCCCTCAGGAAACCAGACAGGTCTATATGTCAGCAGCAAAGTTGCTTTCAGTCAAAATCAAACACCATCAGCCCCGAGAGGGTCTGCTCAGGTCAACACTAGAGGAACCGTCAGGCCACATGAATTACATGCATTATTTAGTCTTCAAGATTTTGAATGTTCCAAACAAGAGAAGATTAATAAATTGTGTCTACCAAGCAGAATGTACTGCGCTGTGAAGCGCATGCAGGGTTTGGCAGTCCATAGGATGCAACGCCTTTCAACTACAATACTGAGAGATACATTCCACTGTAGCTCACCGGAAAGAAAGACGAGGGCTTCAGATAAATCTGCAGCTTGAGAAGTACTTTTTTTTTGTACAATTTTCGACTGTGGCTGACAGGACTTAGATGATGGATATGTCAACACTGACTGCTTCTGTCAGTGAACTACATGGCACCAACTTCAGCCTGACAGTCGCCCTTAAAAGAAACTGCCGAGAAATGTGAGGAAAAGTGAAGAGCTCAGCAGCCCACGACACAATATGATGTGAATGACAGCAGCTCGGAAGGACATGTTCACGAAATACAAAAAGTAGGACATGTGCAAGACGACGCACTGCTAAAGTATGTTTGACGGATGTCAAATGTTCTAGTGTATGTTAGCAGTAGAAAGAAATCTCAATACTTGTATTGAGGAAGTCGTCATTAAAGCACTACAGTGTACTGTTTCTAGGAGGAGGCAAGAGGGGAAACTTTAAGAAGAGAGAAAATATGTTTCGGGGAAACTCTCACAATTCAAATATCACCATCCTTCAGAATCTCTTATTTCATTAGAGTGAGAGGTACAAATAACTATCCTCAGTCTATCCTCTAAAACAGATCTGAAGATACAGGATTTTTCGACACCATTCTCACCCTGGTTGTGTCGCTGGGCCAAGACGGGTAGGTAGTCAAACCTGTCAACTGTCTGCCAATTTCCCGTTGTGTGGTTTAGTCAGCTGTGTTTTACCTCTGCTCTGGGCAGCTGACTTAACTGAGCTTGTTGCCAGGGCAACCGCCTCTGCCAAAGATCCCCCCCCCCCGCCCTCTGTTTTCCATGGAGCCCAGATACTTTGATAATCTAAGGGATTGCAGAAGACGTAGGGGGGAGCGTGGAGTGGCTGCCAAATGTCTTTTGAAGCTTCTCTCAAAAGAGCACAATGAGAAAAGAAGCAGAAATGCCACCAGTGCTGCCGTGTGTTAGTGAGCCGTCTATCATTTCTGTCACCCGCTCACGTGTAAGAGGTGTTTTCCTTCTATCAAAAACATACAATTACTTTACCATGTTGTTGTTTATATGCAAGGAGACTGCAATGGCTAATAGCTAAACATGCATGTATTTATAACAATCCCATTATTCAACCCATTTGAGCTGTTGAGTGAAACTAACAAATTTCACTCAAACAAACACTCAAGAACCATGACAATAATTACACTGTACTACATCGAAAAAGGTTTGATTGATCTTTATATACAGCAAACAAATTGTATGTGGATTACCACATTATTGCCCCACTGGTTCTGATTTATAGTTTAAGAATAGTGGCCCCAAGTAAAATTGATCTTCTTGCAACACTGGATGTGTCAATCTCTATACCAATATTCTAGCAATTAATCAATGTAAAAAGAGGAATGGCTTATCTTGTTTTGCTAAAAAATAAGGAAACGTTTCCCTGCAGGTACAAGGCACAGCATGTATTCTGTTTATGAGTGATTTTGAGGACTTGTTTGTCTTCCAGAAGCAACATTTCACTTAATACACTAAATTTTGCTGTCATTATATTGACAACTCTTTGTTGTTTTGCTCAGGCTCGGTAGAACGGCTCTCTGAATTTGTCCGGTTTTCGAATACTCAATACTTAAATTGTTTAGATCTCTACTTTGCATGTTGTCCTTAAAAAAGGGAATACATTTATATTATCTACTAAATCCCATTTACAAGAATATCATTCTTTTGGCTAATGGTTTCATCTTCAGTCTCTCTCAAAAAAAAAAAGGTTTGCCCCTGAGTCAACTTCAACATGTTAATGCGATTTGTGACAGAGATGACAATGATGTTGAATATGCCAGTGAGATGATGAAACATTTTAGAGATGATTCAAGCCTGGCTGCCAAAGATGAAATAAGATCAAAAACATAGGAAATCCCATACAAAAAAATCAATTCCAGTAAATTCCCCCTACTTACCAAAGGATCAAACCCAGCGTTATGAGATTAAATCAAACTCTTTCTTTGAATGGAAGGTAAGATTCCTTTTCTCGTGGAATTCTGAAGGAAAATATTTTGATAAAACACCATCTTGGTACCATGGTATTCTGGGGACACACAAATCCCTCAGTGACATTATTTATGTGACATGTAAAACATCAAGCATTAAGCAAAAGTGCTCCTTTAAATCTCTCCATTATTACACTACATCTACGATGTAAGTAAACAGAAAACATACGGTCCAGCTGCCCATGGATAGAGAAACATAGGACATTTGCATATATGGAAATGAATCAGGGAAATGTGTTCCTCGCTCTCCACATAAAACAATGAAATAATTTATCCTCATTTTCAGCTCAATATGAAAAAGTTCCCTAAGACATGATAATATGGAGAACAATAAGCTGGCAACGAGTCTCAGGGGACAGTGGATTCATATGAAAGTATCCCACACAGCCGAGGCTCTGCTGGCGACAGGAGGGAGATGAATGAAGGCACAGTAGATTGTTCTACTCTCAACAGAGTGATGGCGTTATGTCACTACTAATGTTAATGTACAGCAAACAGGGAGCATACTTGATTGCAGATCATCGCCTGATTAAAACTGTCAGATGAAGTGACGAGAGATACGACACGCATGTACACACACACACACACACCTACTTTAGCTATAACGGGAGGAATATAACTGAAACAAATTCAACCTCCCACTCAGTGTGTAATGGTTCCAAGAAAACTCTATTTATATTACATTCTCTCCCATTAGCAGACATGTGCAAAATCAAAACAACCCCCACAAACACAAACACACACACACACACACACACACACACACACACACAGTGAATTCAAGCCCATTCTATGTCTGATCATATCAGTTTACCAATATCTGGCTAATAAAGGCCTGATATATGGGAAAAACAGACATATAACATAATATAGTGAATATAATGAAATATGTGTGTTTCTCAACAACACACTCGTATCAAAAGACTACAATCGCTAAATGAACTGGTATTCAGGTCTATTTATCCTCATATAGTAAAGTTACAAAAACATTTTGTCCGAATACAAAATTACTCTTTTTTTTGTGCTAAAATGCATTGTGAAGTTCAGCTGAAGCTAATGTAAGGCTTCATCAGTCTGGGTCAGTTAAACCAAGCAGGTATCTTCAATTAGTCTCAAAATGATCCACAGACAAAGAAAAAATAATGTTGTTTAAAGCGTCACCCAACAACTAAAGCCCAGCAAAGGATACAAGTAGTAGAAGTGGCAAGTCTTTCCTAAAAAATGTGGTTTAAAAATGAATGACACCCATCCATGGGTTTGCTTTACTCGACTTGGGACACGCCATGTTTGTTGACAGTGTGTCTGCGTAACTAATTGGCATATTCAGATACAATCACGATGTTGGTTGCATCGAGATAGCGAGAGCGGTTATTCATACCAGGTGTGAATGCAAAGGCCCGTGGATCGGATGTCATAATCCAGATACTGAATACAGATCACATGATTATACCAGGTGTAAACGAGGCCAATACAAAACAAGGCCTGTACATTTTGTCCCCCATCACTGCCATTGGGAAGGAATCTCTTCAGGGGTAGTATGGACAGGAAGGATGATTACAGCAGACAATAACACTTTTATGACAGTCTATCCTTTAGTATTTACCAAGTTGACCTGTGCCACATATTCTAGCGCTCATCTGTATGTTATCCACTTCATTTCACATCTGCTTTTACGGTCATCATCCCTGATCTGCAGCTCAGTACAGCTCACTGGTGTCCTGCTGCAAGGTGTATCTGCTCCTTCAGGCTTGAATCCAGTAGGTGAGCTGCATGCCATAAGCCACACATAGAAGCAACCACACACACACACACACAAACACACACACAGAAACACACACACAGGAGGAGGATGTCTAGCGGTCTACATGGTAAAGCTCGCTCTTCACTCCTCTGCTCATGCGGCGCTCTTCATTGCACTCGGGTGCATCCCATCGCCTCCTGCCATCCTGCTCAGTAAAGCGCTCAGTGCCATGAAGATTGTTGTGGTATTTCACACCCTGCCCCGCTCTGCCTCGTTCCTCTGAGCGACGGCTTCTTGAATGGCATTAATAAATTGAGTCGCCCCGTTAGCCGTCTTCACTTCAGTACACAGAGGAATGGGCACTCAGTCTGCATTTGTGAGGGACCTCGGGTCAGAAGGGCAGGATGTCTAAAGCATTTTATCAGCTGTAAAGTGCCTGTGCACTATATTCATTTCTCATTATACTGCTGCACTGAGAAATGTAAGTAAATCACAAGTCTGTATATATCTAGTTGTTAGCATGGTATAAGCTGGATTGTATTAATACTGCATGATGAAAAGTAAGAGCAGATACTGACCTGATCATTTTCCTTTCAGAGAACACGTCCAGAACTCTGCCAGTTCACTCACTTTATCTCCCAGCAGTGTTCTACCATCCCACGTATTGTACATGACATGTAGCCTGTGTATGTGTGGACAAGTTCATCTTACTTATAGGAGCTGGACCAAAAGTGAAAACATCGATTTTAATTATTTGTCTCACATGGGGCTTCAGAGGGCTATCTGGCTCAGCCTGACACTCTCACATCCTTCCTGTGCAACATTAACCTTTCCTCCTGGTCCTAATTCTTCCAGCCCCTGCAGGCAAACAAGAACATTGCCCAAGAGTGGACATGGGAGGGGAAGACGGACCAATAAGGACACATGCAGTGCTTGCAGTGGTAAGAAAATATCTATGAGGAATGTGAAGGGCAGAGGAGGTGGAGCGGGATGTGCCTTGGATTGCTGATCCATAACCTGTGGCATGTTGAATATTAAAATACCACATCTGCCCCTCATGATGAAAAGCCCTCCCCTCTCCCACTCTCCTCCCCCAGCTAAATGATTTGATATTGGTGCCAGGGCCGAGTGCTACTTAAAAGGAACATATAAGTCTTCTTTTTCCCCACACATCTTTACATATTAATTGGATGTTATCCCTGGGCTAATTCCTGTTGCATGGCTTTCTTGGTGTGTTTTGAGGAATCATTTCAGTCATATTAGCTGTGAAACCAAAGAAATCTCAGCTGTATGAGCAATTTTCAATAAAAAGGTTAGAAATTCAAGAAACCTTTCATATTCCATTCATTTTGTGGCATCAGACAAGATCATCTGAAACTGATTATGAGTGACATCATATTGAACATAGGGAATGGACAAAATAACAGAAATATACTGTCGGGGTCGATCACATGGCACGTTTCTTTGCACCCTGAAATCCATTGTTGTCAAAGTAGATGTGTGGAAGGCACTACGGCAGCGCTCCGAGAGAAATAAATAAACTTTTGGAAGGCTGCAGCGCGCACTGCAGGTCACGTGACAAAGAACAACCAATCCCGGCTGGCAGATATCTTTTCTTTCTTCCATAAATATCATTCAATGGTAAATATATGGAGGAGGAGTTAATCATTGAAGTGCAAGGCTACCCAGAGCTTTACTGTCTGTCCCACGGAAAGATGTTTCCGTCCAAGGACGTCACAACATCCGGTTGAAAATGTCAGCCAAACTAACACAGACAAATCGAGCAGCAAAGCGACTGTGGGGGATTTGTAGTGCTGGAAATCCATCTGTTTTTGGTTTGACTTTGTTTAGTTTAATCAGTGAGCTTACTGCTAAATTACCACAACGTCATCACAGCATGCAGGTTTTGTTGCTTAGTAACGGCAGGAGCCCAACCTCCCAGACACCTTGGATAAAAAGGATGAAAGCAGCACATCTGCCGTTTTCCACATGCGAACAGCCCCTTACACTTACACAGTACTTTATCAGCGAAGGTCTTTTATGGTTGTTTCAAACGTCAAGGTTTTCTGTACAACGCAAACACTTTGCTAAATGAATTTCAGTGATCAGGAATTATGACGACTGTTTCTCTTCTCATCATTTTGTGACCTTTCACAATACATTTTCTATATTAAACAATTTTCAGCTCCACAAGTTAGTCAAATTATTCAGTTGCAGTATGTGTCAGCTTTACTGGACGTCTGAAAATGATCTTTATCTCTCGTGATTGCCAGGCAAAAGGATGAAAAGGGTAAAGTTAAGTGTAACAGCGGGCCGAATTCATAAACATTCTGAAAATCTCAAGCAAGAAGTCTTAGCTTTGTAGTGATTTAGATAGTTGTTATATTTATTTCGTTGCATTTATTAACCATGCCGGAACTGTTTGATATCAACAGGGGAAAATGGCTCAGATTTCATCAGTTTCTGTGATTGCTGGCCAGTCGATACAAGAAGAGGTGTAGATCAGCATGTAAATCTATAAACCAGCGAACAATTATTTTCCATTTACCAAATATCTGGCGTTATAGCGTTATTGCATTGGGTGGCAGATGTCCCCGATCTAATCTGTAGCGTTTCCTTAACTAATTGTCACGCAGCGTTTTAATATATTCCACCATTTTCTTCTCTGCTTAAGAAACTCTTAAGCCTCTAAAGAGTTAGTAGCACTGTTGAGGGCAAGGATGCTTTGTGAATAACTTTTATCTTTACCAGGATCTAGTCTTAACTGTAAGTGGAAATTCTTAAAAGACGTCGTAATTCTAAGAATTTTCTTTGAATTTCTTCACTAGGAGCAACTCTTTGTACGAGGAAGCTGATGGCCTTTACTTATGAAGACCGAGAAACACTTAACGCTTTCAAATTGCGACCCGAGTTAAATCAGTCCTGAAAGTGTCAACAAATATACAATAAGCTTTAACAAATTGTTTTTACCGGTCATGCAATATAGCATCATTTAAAATCAAGCCAGCCTATGTTTCTCTATTAGTAAAAATAAATGTGACGAGGTTTTGCCTGAATAAATCGGTTAAACAAACATTTGGAGCCATTTCATTCAACTTTACTGGAAACTATTGAAGGTGGAGTAACTCTAATGCACCACTTCCACTGAGAAGCTGAAGGTTTGCATTAACACAGCTGCTAGTATTGGGTGAAGTTACTGAAGCTTCAAACGGAAGTAAATAACACGCAAAGTGAAGGGTAGTATTTTTCACATCTTATGTTATGCCCTGAACAGAAGCTGTCAGCTTTGGTTGCAAGAAAAGCCCTGTGTATCTGTCCTCTCAGTCAACCCAGAGCGTAAAACGTCCAGCTATAGCTTCACCATGCTACTGCTATGCCAAGGAGGTTATGTTTTCGTTTCGGTATGTTGGATTGTTTGTCTGTCGGCAGGTTCACGGAAAAACTACACGCCCGATTTTCATGAAACTTTTTGGGTATCGTGGGTCACGGAAAACACATTACATTTTGGAGCGTGTCTGTGATACAGACATCATATTTCACTTGGCAGAAGTCTGTGCTCTCCAAACGTCCTTTCAGTTATGATAACGAAGATAAAGAAGGCATATGGTACATACTCTAACAAACACGGTGGGTGTAAATATACTGTAGGTTCTGATTCCAAACCTCTTTGAATAGAAAATCAAAAGGTAACAGAAGTATCATGCTGTTTGATAGAGCCACTAAACCCCTTAGGGCCAAGGCCCGTTCCCCAGCTGGATGATACTGCTGACCGCCTGACATGCCTGGGCTTTGATAGTGGAGCTGTAGCGGTGAAAGGTGAAGGATGAAGCACAGCTTTCATTGTCCTCAGGAACAAAGGCCCTCTTTGGCAGTTGTGACACATTACAATAGTACTCGGCATCAAACATGGTCCACACGATCCATAAGATAACACAAATATCTGAAACAGTAAAAAAACTGTTGGAGATAACCTAAAAGCATTTTTTTGTGATTACAAGCTTGGTCTTGATTGTCTATTTTTAACATATATTACACAGCCCTTTACCATCTTCTTAAGTCATGCTGGCAGAACTAAACAGACCCCAGGGATCTTTCTTTAAACAAACTTGTCTTATCACTTCACCCGTTTTCTACTGTAAGCCATTTACTGCCTGTCTGATACTGCTAAAGAGCAATGAACAATGACGAGATGCATAAACCATGATGTCAGCTGCTGCTCCGTCTGAACAGGGGATCTACAGGCAGTGCAGGTATGAGAGCTGTCAGTGCTATGCCACTGTGGGATTGGGTCTCAGGCATGCTAATGTGGCCTTTTGGTTCAGAAGTGAATGTGACAGGAGTTAACGGGAGTGGATAGGGGACACGCAGGACCCTTATTATCCCTGTGATAACCAGCTCTTGCTCTCCTCTCACACATTTCATATGAGGTCAGTCGGAAGTCAACCATAGGACACGCATAAATCAACACGCACATCTTACTCTGTGGTATAATTAGCCTCGGATGCCGAACTGATTAATGGAAAGAAAGAAGGGATGTTAGCACCACGTGTACATAAAAGTTAAATAAATGTTTAAAAAGTTACTCCTGGATTTAAAAAAAAAAAAAAAAAAAGTTAAAAAGGTACCCTGTGGTGTTTTTGCAGAGAAATGTTTTGAGTGACATGTGACATGACTGACTTTTTTTAATTGATTATTTTATTGAAATGATTCTAAATGTTTAGAACTGAGGAGGAAGTTGTTACCATTGCACTTAAAAAAAAAAAAAAAAAGAAAGGAATGAAATCTGTTGTATTGGCTGGAGCCATAACGTCTGATGTTTTCTGAGAACATATGGACCACAGGGGGTGAATGGATGGTGCTTGGGCCTCTGTCACTCTGTAACTTGTATTGATCACATTGCCGTGTGTAACCACCAGCCGTCTAACTTTCCTCCACCTCTCCATTCCTGCTCAGCCTATTGCCACATTAATCCCAATCTGCAAAGGCTGCCGTAACGCAGACTGCATTAGCTACTGAGTGATCAAATTAGGCAACAGCACGCTTACCCGCCTCCGCAATCAGTGGCACTTTCCGATGAAGACAACTACACGCTTACAATCAATTTGCTACCCTTATTTCATCAAGCGGCTCACGCGCATCTCTGAGCTCTATTTATTTCTTGCACACTTGGTGACATAGAAAACATGAGCTCTGCACAGCTTAACAATGACACACACACACACACACACACACACACACACACACACACACACACA
>NW_022280031.1:6974489-7044696 GCF_004355925.1 Anarrhichthys ocellatus
ACACACACACACACACACACACACACACACACACACACACACACACAGGCACATGCATGCCCACTTGTAGAGACACGAATGCAAGCATGCAAATACATAAACTCTTTTTTTTTCCAAACATTCATATCCACACATGTCCTCATGGACATGCTTCAATACATTCACAAATAAACAAATTAGCCTCCTGCCTCCCCCACGTGCTGCCTTCTTGTTAGGAGTTGGTTAAGCTGTAGAGCAGGCAGTGGATGATGTTGACACAGTCTCTTAATCAACACCATTCATCACCCGAGCATGCATTTAGCAGCTTTACAAACGGGTGAGAAGTGAGAAGAGCTTCACATCGGAACAGGCATTGAACACACCACTATGCCGCTCACTGTCGGATGAAAACACTACTTCAGTGAACAACAAGGTGCTACCCGCTAATCCCTTTATCTTCGAGAAATCAAACAGTGAAGGATTTCATTAATGTTTCGAAATAAATATGAATTTATAGAACTACAGTGTAAGCGGAACATCATTGAATGAATGCTTAAGGCAAACCAATTTTCACATCGTTTTTTATTTTCACACATACAAAAGCTGTATTTCATAATGCAGTTAAAAAGACAGAATTCACTGTAGTTAACAAGCAAACAATGTCATCTAGCAGCACAGCTCAGACAAATGAAGACTGGAAAAGGCATAAATGAGCTGCTGAATACACACGAAAGTCCATTTTAGTAATAAAACAAACAATAAACACAAAGTGTGTCTGCAGTATAGCATTTACTTTTTTCCTCCAGATATTGATAGAATTGATTCTAACCAATGTAATATTCAAAACGAACACAAATAAATGCACATTTTTGTATTTACAAATTGAAAACAATGAGCTCTATGACCACTGTCAACATCATAAATCTGAATGACTTCAGTCTTTGATCACTAATCAGAGCAAATACTCAACCACATGGATCTACAGCAGTCATCCCGCTGGGAGAGCGTAAACAGAAGCAATATTTGCACCCATGAAGCATTTCTCCAGGCTTCGCAGTACAAACCACTCATGTCTCATCTCTTTTAATGAGGGATGGCTCACCAGGCATCTGTTACACATAGATTGTTCCCACTTCAGCTCTAGGCTGCTGCTTGTAAAACAGTAAGTGTGCAGTCTGCAGAAACATGCAACATGGATGGAGTTTGTTCACGTGTAGTAAAGTGCAATAAGAGGCTTTGACATGGCACTATTTTGCATCATTTATCCTTGTCCATTTTTACCCTTGCTCTCATACAAGGCAAAACACAACTTACACCAAAATACTTAATTTACACCAAATACTGATGATTCAAACAAGGCGGTACTCCTACTTTGAAACATATTAGTTCAAGTATGGAAATATATAAACTGTCAACACAAATTGTGTTATTTGAATGTTGAGCCAGCTGAGTTTTAGCTGCAGAACCAGTGGTGATTAAATGATAGGAAGTACGTTACGTTTGGCAACACCAGCACATATACTGGCTGCTGATGGGTCATTTTGCCTGCAAGTTCAGCTGCAAACAGGCTTTCGGTGCAGGCAAACATGGAAATGAGGTGAATGTGATCGTCACCAAGCTGTCTCTCCAGAGTTGGAGAGAATGAAATGAGTTTCAGCAAATAGTATCTCGAGTAGTTGCTGAAATATAAAGTGAAACATGACCCGGCTCGTTGGGTACTTTCTGTGTAGAGTGTGCATGTTCTCTCTGTGTCTGCATGAGTTTTCCCCGGCTGCTCAAGTTTTCTCAAAAGTAAAAAGACATAACGGTTAGATAAACTGGAAACTCTAAATTGTCCGTAAGTGTGAATGTGAGTGTAAACGTGTGTTACAGCTACATTCATTCACTCGTGGCAGCCAAACCTAACTTGCATTTTGAGCACCACAGCAATCCCTTGTGGTTCATATTGTCTCATTTATTTCTATTTGCCTGCAGTCATGCTGACATTTGCACAGCATTGTCACAGTGGAATCCCCATATACATGTATGTTTCTCTTCTGCTCCATTCATTTGCTGCTATAAGCTAATGTTGATGTGTAACGCTACTGTTGATTGTAACTTGACGAGGATGGCAAAGACAAAAACGCCTGAAGTTAATCAGGGTTGAAAATTGTATTTCTCTTCAGAAATGCAGTAGGCTACAGGTAATTTTACCCCCCGCAATTTTAAGATCACCAGGGGATCACTCGTATGTGTGCGTGTGTCCATGCATGCGTCTGTGAGTGAGTGTGCACCCCTGTGTCTGTCCGGGGCTAATCTCATATTCTGCAGCAGGAAACTGCATAATATTTTTTGGTGACAAGTTATGACCGATTGCTCAAGGACGTCTGGTGGTTGCAAAGACTCAAACTTTCTCAAAACACCTTTTATTGCCTGTTTTATATTGCCATTGCCTGCCTGCTGACTCCTAATTACTACTATTACTACTATTTACAGGCCCCTGCCCGGTAGGGGCCACTAGTGAGGACACAGCTGAATGCATCGTGCCTCTCAGCCGGTACTCTGTGCCTAGAGACACAATGGGGGTAAATCAGATTGCCCACTTCTATTGTTTTGGACTACCAGTGCACACAATGCCGAGTATGTTGCTGGCAATCAGCCGCTGCTATGCGGGCAGACCACTTTGTGAGTTTAATTTAGTTTTTTGCAAGATATCTCCTGAGTGCACCTGTCTATTTCTTACTGAGACTTAATATTTGAATACTGGCCTTTATGTGGGAATGAACTGCTCACAGGAAGGGATGCATACATAAAGTATAGAAGAACATAGACGTGATACAAACACACACCTAGTGAGTATGAGTCCTAAGTAAACAACTGCTTAATTAAAAGGACAAACTGCTCTCTGAAGCATACAGACTGCCCATCACTGGCTGCTCAAGAAGGCCCACTACGGCGTTCATTAAAGGCTTAAATTACCATTGCATGTTGGATTGCTAACCCCAGAATCATGATTGAAAAATCAATATGACTTAGATAGATGGATGTGTTTTTCAGGTCAGGTATTGTTGCAACAGGGCTACAGTTTTGGAAAACAATCTGCCAGAAATGGGACCGCCAATCCAAAATCACAAATTGGGTCATAAAGTTCAACAAACACCATTATGAATCAAGACAAAAAAAAACACTGAAGACATGTCCCCTGGTGTCACAATAGGGACAGAGGAAGGGAGGACAGAAAAGGTATTTGACAATTACTTTCACATGAGACAACACAGCATCTATTGCCAGACCTTCAACTCATTTGACTCAGATGCCAGACTCAGATGCTGGAGTAGCAAGTGGGCAGTGATGCTGGCACTGAGGAGGACAGAAGAGATGAAAGTGCGGGTTTGAAGAGATTCGGTGTTTTATCTTAACATACTAAGTAACTGCAATAAAGGATTCTGCTTCACACGATTTAATACTGGATTCAGTTGTGTACAACATGAGCCATTTCCACACGTTCACCGCCTCATGAAGGATAGTGTGGGTGCTGTCTGTCTTGCACCTCTGCTAATATTCCTGCTCTGTTTATTAGAGCTGGAGGTTCAGCTTCAGACAGCATGGTGCTATAGTTTCTTTATATCTTTCACAGACAATAGAGTCAAAAATAATGTAAGGTTATTATTATATAACCACAGTTCTCTGACATGACAATGAATTATACTGCCCTCATTATTATGAGCTACCTGTTAACTGCAGAGCTTTGGTGATAGGAGGGCTTCTTTGACACTGATGTTATTGGGCTGTCGCAGACATAACATCTGTTTTGGAGCATCAGAGGTTGGATTTCTAAAAGTCTCTTAGCAAAACCCTTAAATAAAGTACTTCTCAATAAGCCTAAAGCAAGACCATTTTCTCATCCTTGCACTACTTGGTTTGTTCTTGAGAGATGGGATTGTTTGCTATGTCTGTTTGCACTCGACATAGCAAACATTCCTACATACATATACGTAGTATAATTATAGTAATAACCTCTGAAGTAAAGCAAATGTCAAACAGACAGAACAACACATTGTTGGACAAGTTGTATTTACACAGCATCCAGCATACCGTTACCAGATTATTACCTCTTTTGCCACATAAACACAGCATGCCCTGTCTCCCCACATAATGCACTCTTTTCCCCTGCTGTTGGTACAGAAGTGCCCAAAGGCTAGTGTGTGTGTGTCTGTGTAGCCACTTTACATAAGCCCAGCATCTTAGTATGCATCCACTGGAGAACAAACAAATACACACAAATAGAGAGGTCTGCAGCATAACAACAGCCATAAAATCAAGAGACAGAAAAGCTATACACATTTTAGGAAATGTCAACAGCTGATCTGTTTTGACACCTCTACTCCTCCTCTTCACCTGTGTCTATACAACCAGAGGGGTTCTGGATTAGCTGCCGTATGTTCCACCCAGAGGGGTCTTTCTCAGTAATCTGGCATCTATTTAATATTTGCTCACCCACAGTGGCAAGGCGGTGTGGCCTTTTCACTGCGGGACAGCCAGAGAGGCAGAGTGACTAATAGAAGGGACTGGATTCATGTGGTCCACAGGACAATACGCTTCCGACCTGGAGGTCAGGTCTAGGCGTGAGATGGAGAGATCAAGGCTTTTTAATCAGTCGTGGGCAAATATAGAGACCTTTGATTGAAGAGAGAGTCGCGGCTGTGGAGCAGACTTGGGGAGAATTAAAAGTACAGCGAGGCAGATTTCACCCTCTGCTCACCAACAACATCCACACGGGCTTGCTTTGTTATTCTGAGATGACACTGCTGGGGCATCTACAACTTTCTTTGTAATGCAGGCACGAATGCTACAGCAGGGATGACACACAGTACACAGATGCTATCTGATTACCATGTAAAAACACAGCCTCTTGCTCATTTTGTAAAACTCTCTCAAACCCTTATGAGACGCCAGGAACAATGTGCAAACGGCTGACATGGACACACTCACGTTTTCTACATTATTCCAGTGGAAAAAAAATAGCGAGTTACAAAACTGTCCTTTTTCCATTAACTAAATTGATGTTGTTATGTAAAAGAATAGTATATTTTGATGCAAACAACAATTAAAAAGTTGTCTTCATTAAATCATAGTTCTGGAAGCAGTATCCGTACAGTACAGCAGACGAAAAGGCCTGATAGAGTATGTCCTTATTCTGTTGACAGACAACCATAGTGCCTTGCATGCAGGGGTTTGGTGGTTGAAGTGCCGAGCAAGCCGCCCGGCTGCTCAAACGGGTTAAATCTATCATTTACCACCAACGCAGTGAACTGTGTCGCCAGTTCACCCAACCGAGAGAGTTAGAAGCCATGATGTTCCGTGCATTGTTGTGGACACATGCCCCACTTTGCCAATACGTCTTGTAGTTTAACTGTGAGGTCAGCTATGTATCTGCCTGACATACTCTGTCACGCCAGTCTATTGCAAGTCCGGCATAACATTAGCGAGTCTCCGGTTAAGAGAGAGAGAGAGAGAGAGAGAGAGAGCATGTGTGTGTGGGACCATCAGTATGAAGTCAGTGCTTACATTATAGCTGTGAAGGTAGCAGTGCAGTGTGTGCACAGTTTACTTGGTAAATAAAAGTTAAAACTCCTCAAGACCCACGACAAGGTCCTGTGTCTTGTTGCCACCTGCTGATTAAAGTGAAGGGGGTCATCCCTAAAGTAAGCAACAACTCCGGCTTAACTCCAGGTTAACTTAAGATGGGCTAAACCTTTTAGGTGAACCAGCTATTTTTCTCTCAGCTTCTATCTTTAATATTTCTTCTAACTGTTAAACTGTTAGCATTACTCGGTCAGACTTCTTATTGTCTTATCATTTTCATAGTGCTGTACCTAGTGTCAGACCTCAGAGTGGTCACAACCACAAAGAGACCTGAATGCAAAGTCAACTTGCTACCAAACTTGGATTTTATAGAAGAGAGTAGCTGTGTAATTGAGAGTAGAGTTTGTATCAGGCTGAAAACTTAAAGCCCAGAGAGACCAGAACACATACTGGTCCACCCTGACCCAGGACTAGTCACATTTTTAAAGTAGAGCCCTGCCTGAAATGCAGCAACGTTTTACCACCTACGTGATGAACTAAAAAAGTAATTAAAGACTGATGAAATAATATGCTCCATCTGATAAGAACCATATGGCTCAGGAACGGGCTCATTGGGTCCTGGCAGTGGTTTAGAAATAAGACATTATAGGGTGTAAATTCAACATCTTGATTGTATAACCTGGTTCCAGTATTAAACAGCCTCTACTAAACATCATGTGCCTATTTTAACGCATACTCCATTTGTGCACATGGTTCCTACCATCTAAAATAGGTTCCTGCACAGCTGTCACACCACCAGACAGAAATGTTTAGTTTTCTCTTGTGCATCATAAAGGGGCTATAACTGGCATTTCGTTGTGCAACCTTGTGTTGTAGAATGACATTAAATGAACCTCTAACAGATAGAGTGCCACAATTATATCTGATGTGTGTGATCAAAATAAAACTGCTCCCCACTCTGTTCTTTGAGATGTCCACAAAGCAACCTGCCACGGCAGACTGTACTGCTTCATAGACGTCCTGTAAGGATGATGATGTAAAGATAAGCCTAATCTTCACAAACACACTTTTCCACAGTCTGCCACTTCAAACGGATCAGATTTCGACTGAGCCCAAAGTTACTTCTTAAAGGCTGTGAACTTCTGTTTAAAGGCCAAGATGTCCTTGTCGGCTTAGCTGGATATAACAAGCTGAAGTCAAGTCAATAAACCTCACCGAGTTATCTGATGAACAAACTACTTTACACACACAAACACAATTCTTTTGCCATCTAACCTCGTCTAGTTTCCTTGGTCGCACACTTCGGCTGTCATTCTCCATGCAGATGAACAGGACAGGCCCACACATTCAAACAGACCATTATCGGCTAGCAGCTCAGAACACGATTTGTAATCTCAGAAAGAAAAGGACAGCGCTGAATATCAAGGGAACATAACATGTTACGCATTCATTCATCACGGGAGGAGATAAAAAGCACATTTTAAAAAGGTACCACAATTTCAAGGACACCTTAAAACCTTCACATGAACTCATATGAACAAAATACCTGAATGTAGAACTTGTGGTTTCCTATCAAAGCACACCAATGCATTGTGCCTTAGTCACAATATTACCATGGCAACCATTATTCACATAGCGATAGGTGAGGCTGAGCGGGTCAGAAAAATGTAAAAGGCCAATTTAACAGCAAGCCGAATGGGAACAGCGTGCGCACACACAGTGGAGCAGGCGAGCGGAAACACACACACACACACACACACACACACACACACACACACACACACAGGTCACACGGATACCACAGTGAAAACACTACCTGTCCGTGTGAGCTCACAAGACAAAGTCTAATTTGCAGCACGGTGTTTGATGCACAGCTGGAGTTTCAGAGGGAAGAGTATCCCAGAGCCGGAAGGGAAGCAGGAATCAATAAGAACACCACAAACGCTTTTGCCTGCTTGTCAACCTCACTTACTGCATCACTGGACTGTCACTAACAATAGAAGCCTCAGAGCAACGCTACAAGACCAGCAGGATGATTAAAGCCTGGGACTGCTCGAATGTTTACAACGTGGTCTTGAAAGGTGGAAATAAATCAAATACTTAAAGGAACAGTTTGTTGGTTTGTTGTTGAGGATTAGATGATACCGCTCTCGTGTCTGTATGCTAAACATCAGGCCACAGCCAGCAAGCAAGTAGCTTAGCAGAAAGACTGGCGGTAACAGAAAACCATAGAAATACATTTAAAGTAGAACGGACATTCCTATTCAAAACAACATAGCAGGATGGTTAGAGCGGCGGCCTTCGTTATGTGTACTGTTGCCATTGCAAAGAACTTTGACTGTAGTAGAGTTGATGCCATAAACAGACTTGGCCAAATTTAGGAGCTTCATTGTCAAAAAGAGAGGTTCATGAAACTTTTTAAAAATCTAAATATGCATATTAGTGGTCCAGCTTTAAAAAGCCCGGTGGTGGAAGAAGCTTTCAGATCCTTTTATCAAGTAGAAGAAGTAGTACCTCAATGTAAAAATGCACATTAACTACAGAACTATTAGCAACAAAATGTACTTCCGTATGAAAGTACCAAAAGTAAAAGTACTTATTAAGAAGAATAGCTTCTTCTAATATTATTAGATATATTTATTACTGGAATATTATTACTGATGCATTAACATGTAAGCAGCAGTTCAATGTTGTATCTGGTCGAGGTGGAGCTTATTTTGATGAATTAATTTACTGTTGGGTGGTTTAATCTATAGAAATACATCCATTTTGTCAATCACATGTTTTCTTATGTAAAATCATAAAGTTTTAGCTGTCAATTATGTAGCAGAGAAAGAAGTACAAGATTAGTACCTGTGAATTGTACTTAAATGACAGTCAGCCTACTGATCCTCAATTATGGAATCCTTATGAGCCAGGTAGTGTGCTAATACATACGTAGGTTAAGCAGTAGGTGAGGACAACCAAGGACAAGGCTCTTGATGAAAAACAGATAATAACTGAATATTAGCGCCGCAGCAATTCTCAGAGAGTCTGGTGGAGCAAACAGGGGAGAAATGTTGGGAAGAGCCCAGTGTGTAGACAAGGCTTCAGCACATCATAGCCCACTGCTTTGTAGGAAAGAAAACGAAAAAAAAAACGTGATGAAACTGTCATGAGCTTCATTGGTGTCTAAATATAGCCTTGTGCATCTACAGCCAAGTGTTTCCTCCACACACTGTCAACTCACTCAGCGAGGGGATAACAAGACATATTAACTGTAAACACACAATATGAGGAATTGCCGGTCAGAGGCTGCCTCCACCTCTGGACTGCTGCTTTCTGTTATGTTAAGGTTATTTTTTCAAAAAGCGTTGACCAATAAAAGAAATGTAATGGAGGGACCAGTGCGGTGGGATGACAGCATTAAGAATAAAGGAGACTTATCTCGCTCTCACCACAACCCTGCATTTAAACTCAGACCACTCAGACGCACGCTCGCTCACAAACTCACACTTCACTTATTGACTCTCATTGGGCTTTGATGCCATCGCAGGCACAACCCCTGCTATCCTGCACCATCCCACGCAGAAATCGCCGAACAGAGAGCAGTTAAGGGAGTCTGCCCCCTGAGCCCAGGAGGCATTAAAGATATAGAATCCTGTCACGCCCCCTCCCCAGCCCCCCCGCCTCCATTTCCCTTTGGGCTGGTTGGAAGTTCTCATTGCCTGACAAAAAGGAGCTGGGAGGGTCAGCGTAGAACCGTGTAACACCTCAACATGCCTGATGATACTGCAGAAGACTGTGTCGGACAAATAGTGCTGCATCAGGACATGTGGTCTCGAGTCTGCAGGTAGAAAGCATACGAGTGCCTCATGAGGGTTGACATGGTGTCACTGAGCAGCAGAAACTGCAAAAAAAAAAAAAGATGATTATAGTCTCATGCATGTATTATAAAAGTGTTTTGTGTTATGTCCCAGGTGAGACAAATGCCTGCTTTTTCATGGCTTCCAGTTTGAAGGCACCATATGGTGAAGATGTCCTCTTTGATTCCACTGATATCCATAAAATGAGCTAAAGTATGAGCTTCACTGTACATACAGAGATGCAACAAAGCTGCTGTCGAACTCAAAGTAAAGAGAAAAAAATTGTAAAAGTCTTCAAAACCAAACTATTCCTCAACAATATTTGACTGCAAGCCTACTTTCAAAGACTCAGCTTGTGCAATTGCAGATCATGCCCTCATATGCGTTGACCTCTGTCCTTGTGTGGAAATATTACCGGTTAACCGTTTCTTGTTAAGCTCCCTCTCTGCTGCAGAGACAACCAGCATCCATCCAAAAATATTTAGGAAAAGAAAGCCTATTAGCATATTGCATTACCATGTACTTTGTACGATGAGACAGGTGGGAAAGGCAGGACATAAAGGAATAAAACACAATCTCTGAACAATGCCTGAAATAATCCTGAATAGAAAATCAGAAACCCTTGTATAGCTTTTCTATCTATGAGCCCAGAGGCTTCTGTGGGTGGGGTGTCAAAATGCTATAGAACAAAGCCCAAAAACAGAGTTGTTATCTGCATAACAATGCAATCCTCAGACTTGCACCTAAACTCAGCTCTGTCAGCTCGATGGCAGGGGAAGAGCTGTAATGTAAGGCATGATGTTCAGAAATGCTGGGATGTGAGACAGTGAGTGGGCCGATTCCTTCACCTGACTTTTGCGAGGAAAATAATTGTCTTTATATCCACGTAACATGATTCAGGATTATTATTAATACATGGTCTGTGTGTGTGTGTGTGTGTGTGTGTGTGTGTGTGTGTGTGTGTGTGTTTAGAGATAGAGACAGTGAGACAGGACTGTGCTACAATGGGTGGAAGAAGTAAAGTTGTTTTACAGGAGTGTCCCTGATTTCCCATCCATTCTCCTGCTAGTTGACTGACGGGCGGCATGCAGTTTATCAGCTGCACACACATGGTGCGAGACACAAAGACTGAGATAAAGACAGACAGGCAAAGAAGACGAAATATCCTAAATATTCGAGAAACCAAGACTATTCTGATTTGGTGAAAGTAAAGCTCAATGAATGTAAAGGAGAATACAAACAATACAGCTCCATAGTTAACAATTAATTTCAGAACCGTCTAAGTAGAGCGAAGGGTATCTCAGTTGTCGTTTCCTCTGTGGGTACACCTGAAATCAGCTCAGTTCCACTGGATAACCCCTAATCAGGCCATTGCATGAAATATAGATGCTGTGGACAAGCAAAACACATTTTCTATATTTAAATTCAACAAATAATAACATCAAAGAAGATTGAGAAGAGTGGCTGGTGAATAACCCATGAGCAGGATGCAGGTGATGAATCAAAGAGTCGCAGTGGTAAAGCATGACGGTGCCACTCACTAAAAAATTGAAAACATAGAGGACTCACCTCCATTTTGCCAGCGAATGAAAGCTCAACCTCACCGCAGTCAGAAGGAGAGAGATGCCACTAATACGATTGTCCTCTTGATCTTACAGATGTTAAACTATATATCACAGCCCAGGAATCTCCAATGCTTCAGTCCCATGAGGATTGATGATGCTATTAAAACAAGTTCAAGAAAACCCACCGCCTGCTTAACAATGTTAAAAAAATCCCTCTGGAGATTGGAGTTGAAGACCCCGGACGCAGTTCACCCTTTGGTTTTACCGGGTCTGTCCAGCTGTGTCCTATGTTGCCCAATTCAACTCACCCCCAGGTGTGGGATCACTTGACACAGCTCCTCCCTGAGAGTCCAAGAGATACAGGAGCAGACTTGATGGAATAGGTCTATCTGATGATAGTCGATCATCAGTGTGTGAATAAGTCATGAGGTGGTGCCAACGGATGTTTATGTGTATCAGATTATTACTGTAAATAATAAGGTAAATTAACGAGTCCTAACTTTTAAATACCTGGGGTTTTCCTAAAAGGGCAATCTGTCTTTTAAACATCACAGACTAGAGAGTTTAATGCTTTTTCTGCAAAGGAAAAAATGGATTCAAGCGAGGCCTCTATCAGCAATTGATGATGTTGATATTTTATGTACACATGGGAGTTTATCTTTATTGAAAATGTTAGATTCAGTATATCATACTGTGTTACGATAAGTGTCGGATTCCGGTTACGCACTCATCATAGAAGTTTGTATGAGGAAGTTGGTATGTCCTCATTATACAACCGCAGAACAGAAAATGTGTATATCTTTTTGTATAATATAATATTACACAAACTGTCTTGATGCAATTGCTGGATTGTTGAAAGTCTGTTGTCTCTTTAATGTGATTTTTTTTATGTTTTTAACTTATTGATGTTTGTTTTTTATCTCTGTTAACTGTGGTATCTAAAAAGGGATTATTCTGGGAAAATAAAGACTGAGTAAATACATTTTGATAAGTAAATGTCAAGAAGGCTTGAGGAAAGTCAAACCTTTCCTCACTGTGACATGTAGTCACGTTATAAGCTTCACCTGCTGCATATTGGCAAAAATAACCAAACCCAATCACCTAACATTGTGCGTGGATGGCCCATATGGCCACATTACTACTTTAGACTGAGCTTATTGTTTATCATTGTGACACTGATAAATTGCTTGGACTTTCTTTCAAGAGACTAAATTGAGAAAAATACGAATGTGCTTAAATTCTGATAGTTATGTTTTTCCAATTCTGCATTTATGAGCTGAGACTGAGACTGTTTTGTCAGCACTGCTTACGATTCCTCCTCCTCCTGAAATAACATATGTCTTCTATAAACACAATATGAAGAATCATACAGAGCAACAATAGGTACATCCAAATTGTACAATTGTGGAATACCCCAGAGGAAACAAACCCATTTCTAGGGGGTTTACAGATCTACATTTTAATTGCTGTGGGACCTGCAAGGCAAACAAAACTGTGGCACCACATCGTATAGAGTGAAATGGAGGAGAAAGAAAAGAATGTGTACGTGATGCTTTAAGCTTCATTCAGATAAACGGATTACTAAATGGGTGGAAGCTATCGGTTTATCATCTCGTTTCTGTTCACAGGGGCTACTGGGAGATATTTTCTGACGCAGCCACCAAAATAAGAAGCACAATGATTGTTCAATCTCATTCTTTAGGTCTTGAATAGGTGCTTTCACAAAGATCAAACAGGGCTTGACAGAATCCTTTAATATAGTGTGAAAGCTACTTCTTCATCCTTTCTTTTTCCTTCTTTCACCGTCAGGCTTTTTAACTAGTAGATGATACAATCCTAAGCATCCTGTGCTCATTCACACTCACTCACTAGATTCACATGAATACACAACTGCTGAGCTCAAATTACAAAGATCTCAGACATTCTGTTGATCCCACAAACTCATTGATACCCTCTGATTATTAACAGAACGTTAAAAACATCAGGATTAAATCACCTACTTCTGATCTTTTAAGCCACAATTATACCTCCTTGTGTGTGTGTGTGTGTGTGTGTGTGTGTGTGTGTGTGTGTGTGTGTGTGTGTGTGTGTGTGTGTATTAGCTTATGTGTTGCGCACAGATAAGGAAAGGTAAGCTGGTGTGGAGATGACGCTGTTGGACTGGAGAGAAAGTGTTCAAGTGAAAAAAAGGGCAGTTATGCACTTAACCTTCTCTCTGATAAGCGCTGGGAGGCCAGCAGGTGTACCAGAGTCTCTGAGAAAACACTCTGAAAAGCTGGGAACTTGGCCAGACAGAGAGCCCACCTCACCAGTCTGCCCTACCCAGTCTTGCCAGTTTCTGACCTTGAATTTTCAAAGCTTAGAAGGTGCCACAATCAATACTTTTGTATGAGCCATTGGTCAAATGTCTAGTGAATGGTGTTGTGGTGACAGACCCCCAACTAATGAACCTCCGACTTCATAGTCTGGTGATGCAGTCAGGTAATAATTCCTGGTGATACGTTGTATTTTAGCGTCTGCCCACAACTCTATTGTTCAGTCTCAAGCTTCTAATCACCTTTGTTTGAAGATGCAGCAGCTAAAACGCTT
This sequence comes from Anarrhichthys ocellatus, assembly GCF_004355925.1. NCBI lineage: Eukaryota > Metazoa > Chordata > Actinopteri > Perciformes > Anarhichadidae > Anarrhichthys > Anarrhichthys ocellatus. The sequence continues at coordinate 6,988,033 of NW_022280031.1, forward strand.
GTATGAACGGACTGTATGCTACCTGCTCAGTGCCAAACAGCCTGCAGTTAGCAACTAGTTAGAGTATGGAGCCGCCAGATACTTCCCTCAGGAGTTGGTAAAGACCAAAGCAGAGCTAAAAGAAAGATTGAACATTTGCCAGGTACCAAAAACTTTACTTCAAATGAAGTGTTAATGTTTTTCTGTGTCTGCTAGATGCTTTAGCAACTGTTTGCCAACACATATCTACTTTAAATGATAATAATATTAGGTTGTTGCATTGTCACCAAGTGGCCACAAAAGAGAATCAAGTAAAGCACAATCTTCCATTCATCTGTTTGTAAATAGATGAGATTGTCAGTAGATTCATTAAAAGTACAGAGCTACATCACAAGTGTCTCTCTGCTTTCAATGCCCATCAAGACTAAAAACACTAACAAACGTGTTGTTAGTGTGTTATTAGCCCATCGACTGTCCGGGAGCAGCTCCTTAACAACCTGTCAGAGAACTCAGGTTAATTGATGGACTGCGACAAGCACTTCTGCGTCATGGCGGACAAGTGTAAAATCTGATGCTTTCCTAGCTGGACAGACTACAGACTGACAGAGCTGCGAGCCCACAAAAGATGCACACTTACACTGGCCATGATTATGTAACACGGGCGCCTAAAAGGGAATACTACTACATTTTAGCACGATGAGGAATGCTGTTTCTATGCCTTCAGATCATTTAGTCTGTGTCAGTGCACACGTTAGAGTTTGTCCTGCCCTCTGACGTCGGGTGTTGCACTGTGCATAGTGCCGCAGAGACCAAACTGCAAAAAAGATGAGATGGCTGGTAAATTGTGATAAACGGATAATTCAGTGTTTTTTTAAAAATTTTATTTGTAGATCAGAACTGATGTCACTACTATTAAAACCTGCTAAATATCACACATTTGGTCTTTGCTTTTGTGACTTTTGTGACAACAACACAGAGATTGTTAGTGTTTGCTGGGTGGGAAGCCGGAGAGAGATCATTTTCTTGTGAGTTCACGAGCAATTTCTAGTGGTTGGTCGAGCTGCCTGGGTGCAGGGGGGGGGGGTATCTGGGTGAGACGCCCTCGGGGCAGGTGAAAAGAGGCAGCTGGTGACTGGATGTATAAAAGGGGAAACATGGCAGATTACGACATGGAGAATTAACTAGTAAAATTTGGGAAGCAATAGACTGTTGAGGTTCATTTTCGAGCTCGTCCCACATAACAGATTGTGTAGCTATCGTTTTTATTAGAAAATCCAAATATTCTTATCACTACCATTTTCCTAATAAAGTCTCTGGTAGAAGGCCATGATGAAAGCCAATAACCAACCAACTGAGACCTTTCAGAAATGCTCTGCCGCTACACAAGGGCTGTCGCATTGCTGCGATATGCTGACAGAGCTGGAAACAGTCAATGCACAATGCCATCCTTCCCATCCTCGGCATCCTTGCCACCTTGCCTCCTTTACTTTCCCGTGCTCAACACAACAACTGACGGAGGACTCAATGCAACGCAGTGAACACTTGGCCTATTCCTATGGCATAATGGCACCACATGCTGATGATTCATTGGGTTTGTGCAGGCAATTCAAACACTGCAGTTTGCTGACAAAATAGAAAGTAATCCCAATGAATTTCAGCACTCGTGAAACCCTTTTGCCATCGGGCAGTTTTGTATGAACACCCTGCCTCCGACTTTCATGAATATGAGAAAGAAAAGCTCCACTCACAAAAGGCAAATGCGAGAAAAATCCATCATAATTTCTAGACATAATGGTACATTTACTGACTAGGAAGTGGGTCAGTTTTACCTTTTGTGAAGAGACAGACGCTTGAACAAACAGATGGACAGATGTGCGTGCACACACGTGCGTGCACTCGCACCCAAGCACACGCGGAGCATTATTCATGCAGTGGGATGCCCCAAAATGAATCCATGTGTGTAAATGTCATCAGTAAATGTCAATAGCTTTTTGAGGCCTGTCCTGAGGACATGTAGCCCAGCATATGGGCCGTGGGACTCAGGCATACCTTCATTTCCTACCACTTCATCTATTCTTAATCTACTTTGAAGACCTCATCTGCTCATGTGATGAATTAAACAACACGTGAATGTGGGTCTTTTGACAAGCAGGAAGTAGAAAAGAGGACATATATGTTCACAAGATGAATGTCACCCACTGAAATAACAGGAAGAGAAAAGAAGAAACCTCCTGTCTTACTCCTTCATTTGATGGCATAGACTTGTCAGTGTGGAAGAAGGTTAGGAAACGATTATAGAGAGAAAGTCTGCTAAACATGTGAGACATCCTGTAAACACTGGAGACATGCACACTGCTTAAACCTTTACACCTGTGTTTCTCACTGGTCCTGTTTGATAACTAACTAACTAATTGCAGATTTGACTAATTCTGGAATATACTGCATACAGCTAAAGGAGGCTATGGGTGACTCCATCGATTACAGGTATATCCACATTGTGCTAACATATTCTCATATCGCCTGTACCTCGATGTAGGAAGCGAGCCTGGGGTAGACCCTGTAGGGTCCCACCACGTGAGACAGCGGGGTGGTGCAGTCGAAGCTGGTGGTCACAGCGTGGCTCACTTCAGGAAGAGAAAACACCTTGAAGCCAAACTTCTCATACATCTTCTGCAGTTCTTCATCCGGCTTCTCTTCCCCCTCGCACAGGACACTGCCCACCACGTAGCGACATTTCTCTGCTGGCCTCTGAGGGGGACAGGGAGATGAGAGATGAGACATCTATAAATCCACTTTAAACCCTTCTGCGAGTCACCGGTAGAAACCCGTTCTTATTTATTGTACAACCGTCGAACACAAGGCAAGGTAGCGGCTTCTGTTGGAGGAACAATTAGACATTTTAATGTAGTTCTATTGTATCTGTATTGTAACACATTTCTGTCAGATTCGAGACAGGTATATATTGATCTATAACATGTATCAAAATGTATCATCTTATGCACAAGGAAATGCAATTAGTCAAGTAGGCCACATTAAAAGCAAAACACTGAAAATAAGCCAAAGACTGCTGCACTATGTGGAACTTTTTAACGAACTTTATTTTCATAAAAGTTGTCCATTTAGTAGATAGTGGGTTAAAAAAAAAAGAGTGATCTGACCCGCGGCTCTTTGTTGCATGTCGTCCCCTCTCTCTCTCTCTCTCTCTCTTTACAACCATCACTATCCATTAATTGCAAAAAAACAAAAAATAATTGAATAAAATATGAATATAATATTGATATTAGCACCTGAGGCTAGCTCCAGCTGGGATTTGGGCTATTGTATAATTATGACATAGATTGACTTTTTCTTTTCCTGGACGTCGTGACTGCATTACAGTGAGGTGATCGTTTTATCACATCTTAAATGTGTTTGCAAAAAAAGTCTAAAAATGACCACACAAAAACAAACTGAATCCTGCAATAGATGAATGAAGCATGCGGAGCCCACCAATTTGTTCTTTCCCACCTGTCATTGTCAAAATAGCAGGGCGGCCCAAAGAGAGGGGGATGTTACCTGTGTGTCTCTAGTGCTGATGATGCTGCACGTGTGTGGAAGTAAAAATAGTAGTCGTTTGATTTTAACTTGTCGGGACGTTGCACCTTCACATAGTTTGTGTGTCACTGAACACAGAGCTGCCGGCTCTGGTAAACATCCCACTCCACTTATCAACAGCCAGGTCACCACTGTAGCAGCTCAACGTGGATCTGTGCTGCAAAGCATGGTATTTTTACAGTGTGCTCCAATCAAAAGTTATTATCATTACCATTATTATTAAGAGCAATAGTAGTAGAAGTAAAGATATTACACACTTTTTGTATTTAAGATTTTGCTCTAACTTAAACTACAGGCCGACACCACACGTAAATATTATAAAATAGCAATGTTATTTTTACTGGCTTTACTTGAATCCTGCATATTCTCGTCCTGCTGCTAGTTAGTAGTTAGCTTCTTTTCTTTTTGATAACTGATGACTGTACATTTATATTGTATGGACCCAGGAGTAGAGATGAAACGCTGCCCCCTATTGGTTTGGAGCATGTGTCCAGATCTTACATATTGCACCTTAATGTGCCCACAAGTCTGCATGCAGATGTGAAAGAGACAGAATCAAAATCACTGAGGAAATTGTCAGTCAGACAACGATCAGACACAGATTATCCTACTCACATATGATTGCAGACAGTTTGTTGTCTGTCTGTAGAGCTTCCGATTGAGAGTGAGAGCTGTTGTTAAAGGACTGGCTTTTTCTGTCAATCTAATAAAAAAACCTATAGGTACACTTACAATGTCTGCCCTTTTTACTACATATTGCCACAGTATCTTAGCTAGGACATGTTTCCTGGCTTCCAGGCAGGCATGGACGGGTAAAATATATTACAATAATTCATTTCGACACGAGAACTGCCAATAGTAATGATGATGTACGAAAGTGCACCGATTATCTGCAGAAAAAGATAATAGAATAGATAATAGGCCTCAGAAAACCCTGCTGGTTTCCAGTCATTTCTGTACAGGATGAAAATCAACTTCTGAGTAATGTCATGTTGACATAACGAGAAGCAAAGCCAATCTTCACGGCAACAGATTGCCCAATTCAAGCAGGTTTTGCCTCTGCAGGATTTTAGTTTTGCTCTTAAAATTGGGAACCAGTGGCCGCATGGAAGGCAGGATTAGCAACTTTTAAAGTCCAAAACAAAGACAGTACACTATATGTGTACTAAATGTGATAAAACATACAGAAACCCTGGTGTGGTCCCTGAAGACTTGCTGCTGGTTTCTGCTCTGTGACAGTGGCCGTCTGTGAAGGGCTGGCACTGAGGGGACACAGATGGGAGTCAGCAACACTCATCTTCATGTCCCTGGCGTCCTTGCACAATTATCACATCTAACCGCCACAACCTTCTCTTCTTTTCCATCTCACTTCTCACATTCTGCGTTATTTTTGACTGCATTGTGTTGCTACTACACGTCATGCTTTCCACTGTCTTACTTTGTTCGTACAGCAGCTTTTGTGCATTGTTGGCTGCCAGTGAGACTCCCTGGCTCAGATAAATCTATTCGAGGAGCCCAACCTAACCCTCGGTGCCTCTTAATGTCTGCATCATGTGGGTAATAATAATGACCGACAGTGCCTGTTGAGCATGAGCAGATAATCTTTACTGTCACCTGACAGAGCCCCTTGCAACCATGTTCAACAGTGAGTCAGAGAGCACAGATCACCTGCGTTTGACAGGGAATTATTCATTGAAGGCAACATGAGGGACACTAGATCTATTTACAATGAAGCAATGAGTCATTGCAAATACAGGCAGTCACAATGGCTGTTAGCTTTGTGTGGGTAAGTCATTACAGCCACCTGACAATGAAGATATATACATATTAAGGCCTTGTATGTATTGTGGAAATTACTTTTTAAACATGATAGTGGAGTCAATATTTTGAAAAAGATGACATCTATTTGACAAAATCATCATTGATATGAAAGCAGAAATAAATATCAATTCCCTATAACAATCCACATTAAGAGCGACTAGCCTGTTCCCTCGACAGGAACTTTTCAAACAATGTTTTTTAGGAACACAGGACCTCTGGTGTGCAATGAGTTCCTCTTTGTAGCTTCTTGTCCCTAAAAAAAAGCACCGTTTCATATTATGATAAAGCATTATTAGTTTGTCATGCCCCAGGAACTATTGGGATAGAATTTGCAGTAATGCGGTCAAAATATGAATTTGTCCAGTACTCTTTGACTAATTACTTGTAAAACTAATGACATCCCCATCATCGTCAGCTGTACTTGTATGTTTATATGCTGTGCTAATTAAATGGAAGATGGTGGACTTTGTCCACATTACACCTACCAGACATCATTATAAAACACTGTTGATGTGAGCATGTTAGCATGCAGACATTAGCATTCAGCCCAGAATATTGCCGTGCTGTTCACATGGAACCAGGCAGATGGTCTACGGCGATCTGGATATCATGTGAGTGGAAAAGAGCAGCACTAGTGTTGTGTTGAATCCCGTTTCCCTGTTGAGACGTGTTTTTCCGTTACCTAAATTTGAACCAACCCTTATCCCCAAAGCTAACCACAGAGGGGGGCGCTTTCATTTTAAGATGTGTGAAACACTATTTGTAACAGGAACAGACTTTGACATAACTCAACAATAACAGTAGTTAGAATTGCCGTCTAAAGTTAAACTATCTAAACATTCTGCAGCCTCTGGACAATGTTACGTAGCTCCCTCACACCGGAGAAAGTTGTTTAAGTTTGCAATAGTATATTAAGCATTTTATAGCTACATTCATTACTAGGATAATTACATAAAATAGTTGACACAAAATAATTGTATTCAATGTATCTTATTCCACCACCATAGCAATTATGTGCATGTTTTGTTTTCCCTGTGCAGTCCAGAAGGTGTTTTCCACCAGCAGTCTGCCTGATTCCATGTGAATGCAGCATTAAGTACAGCCTCACACGTCATGACATCTTTATCCATCACATGTCAAATGTATAAAAAAAAAAAAAACACATGCATATAAATACGTTGAACAAGCTCTTCATAGGAGGTAACACCTACACTTGAACAAATTGACTGAAAAAATGTTTTCATAACATTTAGCTTGGAGTCATTAAGTACACAACACAATCATATCATCATTACATTAATACTGAATGATCACCCAACCCATTAGACCATATCATTCAAAATGTCTGAGACCTTTGTTCTCATCTAAATAGATTCATGTGCAGGGGTTGGTCTGCAGAGCCGTTTTTTCCCCACATGAACACACTAAATGTATGGGCTGCCAAACAACCTCATGTACAGAGCTACTCCTCGTCAACACTGGTGCTCTGTGATAAGACACAAAAAAAGTACCCATTCAAACACAGAGGGGAGAAGAACTGTCCTCCCACCGCCTTGCTTCAGTATCTCGCCATCTCTCATGCTCTCTGCACTGATAGACTACAGTGTGTTAGACAAACCAGTAGTTCACTAATGATATCATTCAGGGCTCTAGCTATCATTCACATCCCACACGCTGGCAAGAACAAACAGCAGCCCTGACTGCATCTCATCTCTGCTTCCCGCCAGACAACACACCCCAGAGACTACAGGCAATTAGGAGAGAGAGGAACACCAGCACGTACTTGACTTGTATCGTCTTCCCCCACCTAAGTTGTTTTGTGTGTGTCTGAAATTCTACCACCACAAAAGGTAGAAATTCTCAGACGCTGTCTACGCTGGGCAGTTGCACTCTAAAAGTCAGGTACTGCCAAAGCTGTACTTTGTGAGACAGCGTGTGATTCCATTTCTCTCACAGGTAGCTGAGGAAAGCAGACTGTGGCTTGACCTGGGTGAGAAGCAAACAGCCAGATATTGGGAAGACTGTGGAGATTTTACTATTGTAACTGATATTATTATGTTTCTGTAGCAAGCTGCAGAAAAACCAATCCAGTTAACAGTAAACTCCACTCAAGCTATCATCAAGATATACACAAATGTTTAATTTTATCTGAATATGTCTCTGCTGATTTCATGTACAGCAAACATTCATTTATTATAATTCCCTATGCTAAGCGAGCTCGTTAAATTGGGGGGAAAAGACTTGTTTTTTTGTAGCGCTCGTGGCCCCCATGGGACCCTAAGATGGCGTCCCTTCACATATGGTGCCATTCCCATCTCTACCGGATTCCCCGAAGCCAGGTCTCCAAGGACCTGTTGGGAAAGAAAGTAATTTCAAAAGCAATTCTTTGCTTGAGGCTACAAGGGCCTTTTTTTGATTGATGATAGCACTCCAACAATAAAAAGGTATAGCTGAAAGAGGTAATTCCTTATTAGCAGACACGTAATGAGGATTTACGCTCTTCATCTCTCCTCCTCTCGGCCCTGCATCTCTTCATCACTTGGTATGCATTGGTTGGAGTTGAAGTTCTGGCCCCCTCTGTTTACAAATGGTCATTTCTGAAGAGTTGGCAGGTTGGGGAGGACAGGGAACAACAAGTCAAGCAGACAACACTCTACGATTACTGTAAAGACAGGATCATAATTAGCATACCATACTCCGCCTGACCGAGGACCATCGCCACGCTCATTAAAACACAACTGCCAAGCAACTGATCGTCAAAATGCGAAGCTAAACTAGCAGAGTGGGAGCGATTTAAATTGAACGAGCATAACATCAGCTACCTCTTTAAAACAACCCACATAAACTATGTGGAGGCAACGCAGCAGCACTGCTGTGAGGCAGGAAACTTCAAAAGAATAAATACATTTCTCTCAGTATATTTGTTTTACAGGCTGCCCTTTAGTATGCCATTCAACACCTAAATGTGTCATTGAAATTAAAACAAATGTGAGCGAAACATCACATTCGCCCTCCATGCTCTTGTTGGCAAACTGGGTTCACCATTATGCCAGAATGGAGTGAAGAGGCTGTGATTGTACGAGGGTCCTTCACTGCACCGCAGACAAGAAATCTTAACATGTTGGGGCATCTCTGGACTTGTAGCCGTCTTCACATCAACGTCTGCAGTGAAGCACGACAAGCAGCGAATGCAGCCCTCATAAAGGACACATCAAGTTGGTGACGAGCACATAATGACCCCCAAAATATTTCACCCACAATACCAATGCATCGGATAAATTCATCACACAAACGATGCACCTCACTGCCTTTGCCGGAGAGCTCTCGATCTGTTCAGCGGTTTCATTTTCTCACTATATCTGGAGCACTGAGACAGATGGTGTTTATGGCACTTCCAAGAACCAGCAGACAACCTGACACATGCGGAGCAAGAAGAAGAGAAGACTACGGGGATGAGCAATATCTCAACAAGAGACGTCTTTTGCCTCAGTGTGTCAGAGCGATAAACCCGTCTCAGCTGATTGGAAGCCGCTCGGCCTCTGACGGGCCGACACAGCAGCAGCAGAGACAAAGTCACCGGGAGGGAAATTGAAACTAATAGGGCTGCACAGTGCTGGGACCACAGGTAATGCTGTGATGGGCTGTTTGCTTGCTAAATTAATGGAGCAGCAATTGCAGTGAAGCAAGTATATGCTGACCCAAACAAATGCAGTGAAAGCGGAGAGATTCAGCAAGGGAACAGCGAGGGTCATTTTTACTATTTGGGGACAAAGAAAAAAGAAAAAAAAACAACAATCACACTGTCTGACGTAACATTTAGCCACTTGAATATGTCCCCGCTTGTTATGATTGTGAAAATAACATGAAGACTTATTCAAAACATCAATATGTCTTCCTTGAGGGCCCCTTCCTTTTAAAGGAGGACATATTATATATATAATCTGCAGTGATGAGGCCCCAATGGCCCTTTAAGGCTTGGTGCCTCTTGCGCCATGTGCAGCACTGTGCCTTTAGGCTGTGCTCAGACGTAGCTGGTAATTACACGTGGCATCCTGGGAGTTCTGGCATGTGTAATTACTGGCATGGATGAGCAGCCTGCTGGAGGCAGGACTCGGTTTTCCTTCGCCACAGTCGTTGAGTTGGTTCACCACTCCTTGGCCAGCTGGACATAGTGTGGCTCTCCTCCAGCCAGATGTCACAGAGCAGGGAGATAATCTTCTCTGAAAGGAGATATGAATGGATCCCTCCCTCCTCTGCATAGGCTTACTTCCTTCTCTACACATGTTCGACTGACTTCCTCCACCTCCTTGCTCTCTTTAAGCAGCTCTGATGAACATTTGCCTGTGCAATTCAGTATCTCGCGCATCACAACACTAGTTGAAGAGCAGATTCGTGTCACATGATTGATGGCGCAGATGATTTAAAGGCATTCTTCACCATCTTGTTCCACTGACTAATCGTAGCGCGTCAGCTTGAGTTGAGTAATGTTTTCCTTTCTACATAGTTTATGAAAACGGCATCCTAAAAATAGACTCAACAGTTGTGTGCCGGGATAAAGAAGCAGCTCCACATTTAATAGATTCTGTCTGGATTTCTGCCTTCTCGTTTTGCAGTATCTCACTCAGTGTAGAGATGTCCATGAACATTAATGGGGTGCTTTACTATAGGGAGAGTCTGCATGTCCACAATCGTGCATAATCTTGACTTGAAGACCTGTGGGACCAGACTTCAGAGTATTTATTTCTCATTTCATATCCACCTTTAAAAGCAGGCAACTCCATGCCAGAAGCCCCCCCCCCCCTTTCATGTTGTTGCTGTCGACCGACAGACAAGCGGCAGTAAAATGCTAATAAATTTGACTGGGAGTGCAGCGATGCTCGGCGCTCTGATCTGAAATTCCGATTGATGAATTGGAGCACTGCAAGGCTCTCAAGGTGAGTCAGACTCCTACAAATTTATACCCCTCTTCCAAGGCAGTTCAACACCTCGCCTCATCTGTCATCGCCACTCCCATACACGTTTACACATGACATTTCATTTTCTCCTATACTTGTCATCACGGGGAGCCACGAGTGGGTTTGCTTCAGAAGCTAAAACAAAGTGGAAATTCAACAGATGAACCAAACCGCAGCTCTAGTTTAGCCTCGATACAGACACGTCATGTCATCAGTGTCAGAGGCAGCTGTGTAGCTCCACCAGGTATGGACAGACGTTGATCATTTCTATTACAGAGAGCATAGTGGTTGACCAAATAGATTTGTCTTATGAGTATAATAAAGATAAGATACGACCCTCACTCTCTGGTTTTTATTGTTCACGATACTCACGCTGGCCTCTGAGCACCCACTGCTGTCCACTCTTAGTCAAGAGTTTTGCTCAGGAGCATTCTGCCGGTGGATTTGTTTTACTCCTTGCCGTTCTACAACATAACAAAGTGCTACAACCCAGGAATTCAACGAGTTAGTCGGTCCTTTATCCAGACTGGGATTTGTTCAATACTCGCGTCGAAGCCCCATTACAACAAAGCCTGAGGCAACTCTGCGTTGAATGGTTAGGTGTGTTTAAAGTGTAACCCCCGGTGTTGTGGGTCACTGTCCGGTAGGCCTCGCAAAGAGACACCGCGCTTCAAAGTGCTCAGTCAGCACTAAAGAAAGCTCTGGTTCCAAACAGTTTCATTCTGGTATAGGTTAAATATAGGGCTTGTTTGTATTTCCTGCAGCAGTTAGAGAGGGATCTTTTGGCTAAAATAGAATATTATATAGATTGTATGTTTTCTTCACAGAGCCGGCCGCCGTCTTTCTACAGTAGCCCAGAAGGGACAAACCAAATACTGGCTCTTGATAGGGCGCTTGTCACACAGGAAAAGTTTCAGTCGATTGCAATCTATAATCTGTAACCTCAGATGTCGCCGTATCCTACACACTGCCCATTAAAATCATTCAGTGCTAAGCACAGGACGGCAGCGACGTTGCCCTTGCAAAACAGACGGCGCTGACAGTGGAAGGGGAAGAGAGTGCCAGATAAAATAGACGGGCAATGGCAGGCTCATACCCACAGCATATATCTGGTGAGCCAGACTAATGTCCGACTGACCCGTGAGCCAAACTGCTCTACTGTTCAATCCCTCAGGCCTGTGTGATAATAACTTGTGGCAATTATAAGCATACATGCAAACACACACTTGCACGACATGATTTAGTGCTAAATGGTGTTGCCTCCACCACACCCCTTTACCAGTGCAGACCAGTGAAATCAAACAGTCCACTCTCTGGAGTCCAGAGAGACGCCTGACTTCAAGCATACGGTTGATTTATCCAGGAGAACAGAAGCCTGCTCTACCCACATCCAGTGATTCATGTGATCACTTGTTGTGGTTCATTCTGAATGCTGCTCCTATACCGGCTTGTATTGTAGTCATTAAACAGGGATTATATCAAAACTTGAACGCAAGGTGAATGCAAAATAAGTGCAATTTGTTGAAAACCAGTGATGCAGGAAAACCACTAGAGTAGTGTCACAGTGACCAATTAACACACAGCCTCTTAGATCTGAAATCCATTTTTGACTGAATTAATTATAAGAGGCTGAGTCACACTACTGATGACATGGTAATACATTAATTATAAAGATCAATGTGGTTTTTAGGACGTGCCCACCTCCCACACAACTCAGTACCAATGTCAACACTGCCATCTAGTGCGCAGTAAGCAAACAGGCGTATAATGTTCAGTGCAGGGTGGAGGCTGCGGTACCAGTGTACTCACTTACTTAACAACATTAAACTCTGTTTAAACCCGATGCAGAGGCCACCTCAAGTATTGAGTCAAGTCTAAATACAGCATGGTGCACGGTCCACTGTAAGTCATGCAAAAGTAGGAACAAGAGTTTACTTTTTAATCCCCTTAAAACGTATCTATTCCTTAATTGGGCAGTAGAGTTTTGGACTGAGTCATATAGAAGAAAGTAATAACATTCACTAGAAATTACGTCTCAGCCAAAGTTCAGCCAAATGGCATCTGTCACATTTTGAGTTTACATGTGCGGCTGGTGGTGAGAAATCAGACTCTTGGCCTTTGTAAACAAAGGTCAACAAATTCTTATGTCACAAGCCAGACAAAGAAAACCGACAGGGGTCTTATTCTCTGAATCAGTAGACAGAGCTTTTCTAACTGACCACTTCTAGAAGCCAAAGGCTGGTGGAACATTTGAAGTTGGGCTCCTAAACTTTGACTCAGTCAATGACAGTAATTTGATACTTTATTTATTTCTGTGATGTCTAATTTATCTCCATAAAGGAAGTCAGAGGTCCATACATCTTCAGACTATCTGAAAATAAACACAGACCCCAGAGCCGGGTCATCAGATATGTATAGACATCTTTTTGCCCTGCAGAGACTTCTGAACATCCTATAATGGCCCCTTGTGATTCAGACTCTCCATAAATTCTGAGACCAACGGAAACGTTTTAAAATATCCTCAATGAGCCTCCTGCCATAACTTTCCACTGGTATGACTCACTGTCAGGGTTTCCACGAAAAGCCTTTATTTAAAAGAAGGACAGCGTTCTACAGAGGCAGGGATAAGCAGAAAGACGAACACAAAGTGCTCCAGTGTGCCACGTTCTTTAATCAATTGACAATGCTTTAATTGACTTAAAGGAACTGTGTTTTAGCATTTCAGGGGATTTATTGGCATATAATCATCCTAAAAATAAGAATCTTTGTGTTAACTTAGAATGAGAAGTTTATATCTATAGGTCCTCTTCATGGAGCCGGTCTCAATGTTTCTACAGGAGCCCAGAATAGACAAAACCAAACACTGGCTCTACATAGGGCCATTTGAGTTTCCACGTGTTGGCCACCATAGTTCTCCTACATTCTTGGCACACTGTTTATCAGATGGCTTAACTGAACCCGGCCACAACAAACTCAGCACGCAAACGTCAGCAGGACAACAAAGCAAAACAAGCTAATCTAAGAGCTAATCAAAGAGCAAACCACATTGTAATAATGTTGTTAAGTCACGGAGTAAGCTATAGATAGGCTATAATAAGCTATATTCTGCCTTTGTGACATGTTACCATGTGTGAGCACTCTTCTCGCATCCGTATGAACTCAATCAACATTCCCGTTTCACAAGCAGCTGTTGTGGACACACGTCTTGTTGACTAACAACACAACTCGAGATGAACAGCGGCATGTGAAATGAAAGCAGAAGACAACTGCAGATCTCATCGGGGGAATGACCCATTAATATGAAATTTGGTTTGGTTTTTGGATTAGGATCCGAATGACAACGGGAGATTCATTTGCTTCTTGCATCTGGATTGTGACTGTAACTTCATACCCATTTAGATTAGACCAATAAGGGCACACGCAGACATGCATCAGCTCTCTTCAGACACACGTGAAGAGGCTGCGTCTGCCCTTCTTGTTTGGAGTCTAGTTACAGTCTTTGAGCCAGAAGCAGACAAACGTTACGTGACCTGGAACCACAGACGAGAGGGGGCAAAATATCAACAGTGCAACGTGGCATTGAACAGCTGACTGGTTTCATCATCCAGGCTGAGTTCCTTCAAAAGGCCTTAACCCCTTGAGCCAAACAGTCTAGTTATACTGCACATTACATTTCCATATCAAATCTCCAAAATGACCTTAACACAGGACAATCCCATCAGAAACTCACTGGAATTGTAAAACATTACACAACTTTTTAGAGCTAAACAACAAGTTGATTAGTTGACTATTTGATGGAATTAAAGTTAAAGAGCAACAATTTCCTAATTGTTATAGATTTTAAAGCACAAATGCAAAACATCTGCTTGTTTAAACTTATTCAATGTGATGATTTGTCATATATATGGCTTTGGACTATGAGCTGGACAAAAGAAGCAATTTGAAGATGCCAACTTGGCCTCTGGATGATTTGTTCCTATTTTACAGTCCTATTTATATAAAACTTTCTGATCTCCAATACTTTAAGAAATGACTGTTGTTGCAAACACTACATACTAAATCAGAACTCATTAGAGAGCCACTGAAACGGTGGAGATGTAAGTTTTGAATACATAACATCAACCCCTCTCTATGGCCTTTAGGACTCTGGCCAGGTCACACAAAGCATATCACACCATCTGAAACATCTTATCAGGAAACAAAGTACATTGTGTATCGTGGTTATGTCACGAGGTCTAGTGTACTGTGTAGTTAGACTGCCAGAGACTAGAGTCCTGGGTCCTCACCTGTTTGGGGTCATCGTAGAAGACACCGACGGTGTTGAGCTTTGGCCCAATGCTGCAGCTCTCTGTGTAGGCTGCACCGCAGTCCTTGTACGATCCTTCTCTGAACTTATAAGCAATGGTAACATTTCTGACAGGAGGTGGCCCAGTCTTTATGATCACGTCACTCAGTAGTCCCGAGTATATCAGTAAGCCCCCCACTGTCACAATCAAACACACCAGCAGCACGAGTAGCAGGAGCACCAGAATTATATCAGACATGGTTTCTCTCTTCTCAAAGCGGTAACGTAAAGATGCAAAAAAAAAAAAAAAAAAGATATCTGTCAAGCCTAAAACACGTCCTCCTCCGGGTTACACACAGCGAGACTGTGGTCCGAGCAGCTTCGCACGACCAAAACAAACGTGGCTATTCGAAAGACGGTGTTGAATTTAGGATTCAGAGTCGCAATGACCTGAAATGAAACACAAAACACTCGGTCAAGTTGACAGAAAAGACGGTTTGTTTACGGTATTTCCCCAAACACAGGACACGCTTCCTGGATAGACCATTCTCGTCCATAGCAGGGGGAGACGCGAATGCGCTTTTTAAATTATTAATTTGCATGTATTAATCACACCGCCAAAATATGAAGTACATACATTATAAACATCGATCAATACATTTGATTCCTATATATCAACGAAAGCCATCGTTGGTGCGTACAGCACACACATCCATGGCAAATACATTCCCTCTTTTCTTTACCGTGGTTCAGCCCAAGAGCTGTGCAGAAGGACGATAGCGCTGTGACAAAAAGTGGTGATTTTCTTTGTTTTCATTCATATAAATTATGATTCTCGTGCTCTGTAAATGATGTAAGGGACTTATCTGAAGGATGTCGGTGCTTGTAGACAGTTGTCAGTGCTGCGTTTAGGGATTCAAACACTGAAGGTTTTGTTCAAACAGAATTGCAAAGTCCTGTTTATGTCAAGTTCTTCAAACTATGGAAATTCATTTAGGACACAATATGAAGCGAATTACAAAACGAGTTTGAGCAGAATCCAGTGGAGCTGAGGGATTTGTAAACCCAGATCATGTTCTGTAATCAAGTTAGGACAGAATCAGGATTACCCTTTCATTTATTTTGTCATTTAATATCATAACTCTGTTACTAGTTAGGCTCCTCCCCAACACCGGAAGTGTGATAGATGTTTCAAAACAAAGAGGATAGCTTTCTTTGCTCTCTGGGATTTGTTCAAATCCGCATGCTGTTCTGACAGTTTAATATGACTGGCCAACTTTAAAGCTGCATTAATACATTTTTAAACACTAGGGGGCAGAAAACTGCCAAAACAAGCTGATGGATACACAACTGCAAGCATATCATGTCCCGCCACATATTTTCAAATTCGCAATGGATATGGATTTTTTTTTTTGTGCTTTGAATGTATATAGCTGGCCTGAGTGCAACGAAAGCATCAAAAAAGACTAATAGAGCTTGTTTATCAAAATGAGAAATGCCAATGGGTCTAGGCTATGCCCCGAATGTGTGTTATGCGTTTACTAACTGGGCCAGGCCTCTTGTCATTTTACAAGAGTGCCCCCGGGGCAAAGCAAACTGAATATCCCTGCAGTAGAGGGCCTCACTGGTCGACTTCAGACCAGGACCTGAGTTGGACCGAGTCCAAGTTATTATCCATGTAAATGTATTAGAGCTCAGCTCCGACCCAATTAGATCATGTGATGTGTCTTAATTGTGTGAGAGGAATGTGATATATAATGCAAGACAGAGACTTTCTATACAATATTGTACAGCCCAGGTTTAAGTTGTGAATTTGACTCAGTTGCTTTAGAAATGTTGACTTTAGTGTCCAAATAGCTTGGGTTAGTACGTTCTTACTGTTAAACTGTGCATTTGTCCTTCCACATCCATGTAGTTCACTTCTTTAATTTCCTCATCTTCCTACCAGGAGGAAGAGTATCCCAGCCTGTTGACAACCAGATTTCTTGGCTGCATTTGGGATTGTGAGTTATAAAAGCAGAATAACTTTCAAATTTATGCAAGTCTGACTATGTCAACAAAGCAAGCAGGATCTCTGGATACAACACACAGAGGGAGAGTGACGTCATTCTCTGCTGAGGTAGCCATAACTCCACTAAATCTTTACATTGCAAATAGTCTTTGCTGCTCTTAATCCCGAACACATTGCACCATTAACATGTTTACAAATGAGTCTGCAGGAGGCGTTAAAGACATAGGCTTGCCTTCATTTCAAACTAAAGCTTATTGGTGCTGTCCCTCTTTATGTCAGTGTTTAGTCAGTGAAAAACAGTCAGTGTTCTTATATTTATACTGAATGACAAATCAGACTGAAACAATCTCTATTTTATTTTGAAAAAAGCATATAACACATTTCTGTAAACCATAGATCCATACTTAATGTGGAAACTGTTAACATGTTTTATCTTCAACAGAAAATAAAACCAGTGGAAGTACATCAACGCATTGCCCATTGAGGAGCAGTATTTAATACATTTAGAAAGTGTTGATGTAAAAAGACACTTCCAAACCAAGAGTGTATTGTTTGGTTAATCAGAGTCATCTGTAATATCATCTTGATCCACATCTTCCTCTCTGTTGACTGTCTTGCCTCCCTCAGAGTCAGTCCCCGGGGCCTAAAGAAAAGCACATGAGAAACCTTTGGCAAACATGCTCAATTAAAGCCGTGAACCAGCATCGAGGAGAAACTACGTAACATGGGGTCTCGGAACTGACATCAGACCTGTTCCCTGTTAACTGTGTCGGCCACTAATCATTAGCGTGCTACAGAGCTCCAACAGTTATCTTATCAGCCCTTTCCAGTTTCCACTGCCTGTTGAACTGTTTGGTTTGAACTTCACAAAGTAACGACCTACTCAGCAGCAGTGGAAGCACGTTGTTTGGCTGACAGTATTATTACTGTGTGCTGCTTATACCTTCAAATAAAACCTTTTAGCTACTTTGTGCTTATTTACACATTAATCTGTTTTGTATTTACTTACATTCATTGTTCAGTTTAATGAAAAAGGTTTTATTACGTTTTTTTCTCTTTCTCCCTTTGTTTACAACGTACACTCCCTGATTTTTGGGTTTGCCGCTGAATCTCTCAAATTTCCCAGGTTGTTGTTGTTGTTTTGAAAGACACCACAGTTAACACTAGTTATAGTATAATGAGTGTAAACACATTGTCAATTGTAATTGCATTGTTAATACATGTTGGTCTCTATAGTTTTTCACCATTTTGATAAGTTTTGTTAAATGAATTCTTGGTCAAGTTACTGCTGTTTGGACTAAACTCTCGGCCATGTTGTCTAAAATGTTACAGAATAGAAACTTTCCATCCAATCCTCTTCCCGTATCAGATGTGAACACAATGCCTGAACATGGCAGGTACCTCATCCTCTGACTGGTCCTGAGGCAGCGGGGAACGTTGCTCCTCCTCCTCCTCCTCTTCATCACTTTCTTGTGACTGCTGAGAAAGAATCTCTTCACCCTGCAGCATATATTGTTTGTTTACTGCAAGTGGACAAACATGTACAGAGACACTTACAATAAGTTCAATAATGTTGTACCTTCAGGTTGCGATTCTTCAAGTTGCCAATCCGAAATGCCTCCTGACAGTTGTTGAGCGACAGCATGGCCTTCACTCTGTAAACAAACAGCTCGAGGCTCTTCTTTAAGGCTGGTACGTGATTGGTCAGGCTTGTATCCTGTTGAATCTGAGCACCAACACATTATGACAGGGTTACTTAGTTCTAATTTAACAGGAATATTCATTACATTTTGAAAGATTTGGCACCAGTACATGTAGAGAGATGTCTCCAACTAAAGCAATTAGAAATGAATGAGCTAAAAAAACTGTGTGAACTGTGGCTACCTTAGAATATCCACACATGTGATGGAGCTGCCGGGTGCTGAGCTGGAAGGATTTTAGCAGGCCCTGGACATCCTCCTTAAAAAGGCAAAGCATCACACAGAGTCACCCCAATGTCAGCACTTCATTATCTCCGCCAGAAGTAATTACATCATGACAAATATTTAAGAGGGCGGTCGACATTTCAAAGGCCATACTTGTACAACATTTCACAATTCCACGTTCAGCTTGATATGACATTTACAAGCTGTAGTAGGTGACACCATCTCATGCGTACCATGTGCCTCTTGAAACTGTTGTCCAGTAGTGGCATCCCCAACTTCAGGAAAGACTCCAGGAAAAGGCGGCCATACTGGCAATAACATTATAATCAGTTAATACAGAGTCACAGCAGAAAGAACTCTTTCTCAGCACTCACAGCCAACTCACCTTCAGGCACACATTGAGCACCGGCCTAGAATCAAACACCTGTGGAAAGAGATTAGAGCACAAATACGTGAGCAGATGAGCCTAAGACTAACAAATGCATAAAATAGATGGGATAAAACTGATGAGATTGCTTATCTAATTAAACCGAAAACTACTCAAGATATGACCCAATACTGGACTGAATGCTGGAAATCGATGAGGTTAAATGTGATAAATCAGTTCAAAAGACATTCACAGCCGTTAGATCATGATGCCAACAGACCTTCACTAGGTCGACCAGCACATGAAGATTTTTGACAGCCAGGGTCCATGTCAGCAGCTTCTCACTCTGAGCCTGAAGGAGAACATGGGTCACATGTTTTAGTAGTTAAAACACACAGACACTTACATATAGTTAGTTATGCACAAAAAGGCACTAGACTCATTCTCAGAGAACACAGTGTACGAACACCCGATGGCTGACCTCAGTGTTGTCACTGACTTTGCCAGCAGGAATCTTCCTGATGGCCTTTTCCAGCTCTGCCATCAACACTTTGTAGAACACCAGGAATGTGTGCCTTAAAAAAATGGAAGAATTTACGACATAAATAATACAAATATGGATAAATAAACTCTTTAATGTGAGTATTGATTTACTGTTATCACAGTTAGAGTGCTGGATGGCAGGAGCACATGAATCAATCCAACTGCAATCTGCTACTTTTGTATGATCACTAACTCACAAGCGGCCTTCCATTTTGCCCTGAGACCACTAAGCACGATGAAGTGATGGTGGTTTACCTGTTGAGAGTGGGCCATGATGCAGAGCTCTCATCTTTTGAAGCATTGATGAGCTCGGGGATTCCCACTACAGTTATTTCCTCCACTGCCTTCAGGACATCGTCGACATGCTCCAGGTAGATTCTGCAGAGAGGAGAAAAGACAAATAAATGTTTCTTCAAAAGGTTCTTTAGAGATGATGCAAATGATACAAATTAATTTAAAGTATTTTGATGAATGACCTTTGCTTATTAATAATTTAATTAGTGTGAATGATTTACAGAAGCTAAAAAATAAGTTTTTGTTACTTTCCATCAATTTTGTATGCAACTTTTTTTTTCTTTTGTGCACAATTGATTTCTGAAAAGCAGACACACCTCAGGAGAGTATGAAGTGCCTCATTGAATTTGTTCCCTCGCTCCCTCACTCCGCTGGCTGTCACCCAGTCTTGGCTGAGGAATCGTTTTGCTAGGGAAGCTTGGAAGACAAAGCGGGCATTTATCATCACAGTCCAATTGATCGCAGATGAGTTGATTTAAGTGAGGCAACGTGTCAGACTGACCAGTCTGCTCTCTGTAGGCAGCAGGGTTGCCTCCTTTCTCTGACACAGTGGACAGAAGCTGGGAGAGACACAGGGCTGTGCTGAGACTTGGCATTGTGCTGCGGAAGTTCACCAGGTACTCGAAGCCGTGTCTAAACAGAGCAAAAAACACAACTAAAACCACTAGACTTTATTAGAAAATTGTGATATTAAGAGTTGCTCATCCCTGTGTGAATGTTGTGTTTTATGTCTCTTAAACTTTATCACTCACTTCACAAGCTGCCCCAAGGTCAAATCAGCACTTTCCTCTTTTAGTCGTTCAGCTAAAACTCCCAGCGCCTTCTTCAGTAAGCCCCGCTGTCCTGGCTGGCTGAATCCAGACCTGACAAACACACACACACACAGACGTAGATCCATCTAAACAGAAGCTAGACACACCGACTCTTCCAAAGGCCTACTACTCTGTAATTCTATAGAGTTAAAAGATTCAATGTCTCCTCCTCACCAGCTGAAGGTGGTGTTCAGGACCTGCAGGAGCAGCTGGTAGCCTGATGACATCAGATGGTGCTCCTGAACATCTGTGGCGGGCCCGTCCACAACACCGTTGTTCTCAGACAGCAGTGTCTGGGGGGAAAGAATTAACAAATGTAAACAAACACAACAATTTATTTAGACAACTGGAAGAAAGAGGTATGGTCTCCACTCATATCTACAGATTTCTTTGCACCTGAAAATAGTTGTGGCAGTTCTCCAGGTGTGAGCAGAGGGCAGGCAGCAGCTGGACACAGTAGGAAGCAATATCCTTGGAGCTCCTCTGTTGTAGATGGGAGAAGCCCACACTCTTATCGGTCCTTCCCTGCACAGGCAAATATCTCATTAGGTTTGGTCTCATATAAGCCGGCATATTAGTTTTATACAGTTGGAACAAAATATCATTGACACTCAAAGCGTCTCGGCAGACAGGACAGAAGATGTACTTTCTTCAGACCTTCATTTTATTTGCCTGTATTAAAGAAAAACCTAAGAAATCAATAATGAATATTGCAAACAGATGTTATTTCAGAACTTCTCTGATCAGTGCTTATCAAGTTAAGCTTTTTTTCTGCACCTTGAAGAAAGGAGGTCTCTTGGCGGGGGCAGCTGTAAGACTGAACTCCAGCTTGCGATGCATATCCTCCAGCAGGAACACCAGCTCAGCAGGACCCAGCAGAACCTCCTCCCGCACCTCAAGCACACAACAATATCAGAGATGTAGAACAAAAACCTGTGTATTGATGCATGTGCTGCTTACATTTGTGCAATAGATTAAAACTGCATAGACAATGATTTCACTACAAAACAATCTGTGTCATATATATATATATATATATATATATATATATATATATATATATATACACACACACACACACACACACACACGTAAGCTGATGTACTCTGAATAACCTCAGCCCTAATCTGAAAGGGTAATTGAAGTATTTCAACCTGGATCCTATATCCCATGTTTCTATGTCTAAGTGACTAATGGATACAACTATTATTTAAATAGGTCCAGGAGTTTGTCTGGTGCAAAGGAGGAGGAGGTAAACACACTGCGATGATGAGCCTCGGTTATCCGCAAGGACCGTTGCACGTGAGCCGATGCAGAATCGTGACGAGGAAACGTTTGGATCTTTTACAACTCGTGCTGGTTTCTCCTCACGGCAAACAGACATTCTCAAAGCTCCTCTTAGTTCTACATTTCTTCCGACTGTCTTGTGTATTTAGAAAATGTTGGATGTGCACGGACAGGCGAAGACCTGCCTCACAGAAACCCAGCGAAGGGCCGTGTCTGATGGTGTGATATCACAACCCTCGCAAAAGGACAGAGACGCATCTGTACGAGACCGATGGGAATCGCATTTTAAACCACTTCCAAATGTGGTTTGGATCCGATTTGCAAAAAAAAAATAAATAAATGTATCTGGATACAATCTAGAAAATGGATTTGAGCTGAAAGTCTGAACGAGGTCTGGACACAACAACAAGGGAAACTACAGAAGTTACCCTTTAAAGTTTGAAAGCCTTGATACATTAAATAATAATAATGAAAATAATGTTTTGAAGAAAGCCCTACAAGCCTTCTTATTCCCTTTCTTACCTTGGTGTGCAGCTCAGAGTCGAGCAGTGAGCGGGACAGCAGGCCACACTGCAGCACATCAAGCACCTCCATGTCCAGCTCCCTGAAGAACTGTCGGTAGGACACCAGACTGACACCTTGCCGTATCTCCTTTTCTGGCTGCTCCTTGAGCACAAGTAGAATCCCCCTTTTTTAGCGCAGCTCCATAATAATAAGAGATTAATACGCGGGGTTTAAAGTTTACCTGCTGAGTTTTGTCTGCTTCGGTCATCTCCTCGAGCTGAGAGCTGCTCTCTGAGGAATTCTTACCGGGGGCCTTCCTTTTCTTTCCTGTGCCGTCTAAAATAACATATGTGAGTTAGACAATTATGTGAGTATTTATTCCTTATTCTGAGTAATTGTTTTGATTAATGTGGAAAAATATCTTCCGGTACCTTTCTTTGCCTTATTCCCAGGAGCAGCAGTACTAAGTGTGACCCCATCTGGGCTTTCTCCATCAAAGTTGGCAACAGGTGGAACATAGCCGGGTGTTTCTGAAACATTGTTAAAAGAATTGATGCCACGTGGCACAATGGGCAGATCTTCAGGTGATCAGTATTGATGGATCTAAACCTCACCTGCCAAAGCCCTCTGCAGCAGTGACTGAAGGTAGGTGATGTTCTGCAGACGGGTCATCACTTTCATCTTCATCTCGGTTTCTTTTTGTTCACAGAAGGCATTTATGACCTGTCACAGAACAGGCTTTAGTCACGTCTTACCTACTTTTAAAGAAAAGTGTTGTAAAAATCAAATCCCATGCAGTAACCTCTCTGAACCAGTTGATGGCGTGAAACAGCAAAGAACAGAAGAGTTCCCGATCAGCTTTTGACAGGCTCTCCAATTTCTCTATGACATCCATGTCCGTTAGGATCAGAGGGCAGCCTGTGGTCCAGCAAATGTAAACGCGCACACACACACACACACACACACACACACACACATCATTTTACAGCCATAGAGATGCGATCAAACTGGTTTTCAGGAGAAATGTGTAACTTCCACGTCCTCACCCAGCAGGCCGTCGATCTCGTCCAGGTCTCCCTGGTGCAGTTTGTGCTCACAGAGTCTCAGGAGGCGGAAAAATGGAGACAGACAGAGAGGAGACACTCGCCTGTCCCCACAGAACACAGGAAGGAAACAAAATGCAACATCTCGTTGATTGCACGTTTGTAAGATATTACGAAATAAACTGAAATTGCAAATCTGACTCTACTGCAAGTGAAGTACATCATTGACTCCAGATTGACTGACTTGTGGGCCTTTGTGGTTTGACTCTGCTGCTCTCCTTTGGTCTGGAGATCTTTGGCCAGTAGCGGCAGTAAGTTGATGACAATGCTTCCCTGAACCTCCAGGTCGTACATCACACGGGGCGTGAAGGGAAAGGAACTGAGAGACACACGGACGTGTCAGGAGTTACAGGAATCAATGTTTATTAAAACGAGTCATTTCCTATGCTGCCAGCTGTCCATCACTAACCCGGATATTTCTGGTCCGAGATCCACCACAAATTCCGCCTGGAAGTCATCGATGACACTCTTTCCGATAGTTTGCTGTTGGTTAGAGAACAACACGACCAGAATGCTTAATGATGCCTTAGTTGTGTCTTCTGTCGGATGCATGTCAGACACTGTACCACGGGAAGTGTTTGTCTGAGACACACCTGCACCTGTGGGTCCAGGCTCGAGCTCAGCACCAGATTGGCCAGTTCATCATAGTAGAGCGCTGCAGCCTCAGGTGAGCTTTCACTGCTGGACTTCACCAGCTCTAACAGCGCCGTCACCTGCAACAAGCGATACACGAAGATATCTAAAGACCAGTCAACTGCAGGTACTTACGGTTCACTGTGCGCTGACCCCTGACCCTACCCAAACCCTCCTTGGTAGAAATTGTATGTTATATAAAGTTTGTTATCAAAGTTATTCACAAGTCCCGGTTGATAACGCACCACTGCTTTCTATAATAAAGTGAAGAAGATGGCAAAGTATAAACACAAATGTTAACCAAAGCCATCTTATCGACTTATAAAGCCAAATGAAATGCAAAATAAGAAGTAACAGGCTTTTGGATGATACTTGTTGTTTTATATGATATACCCTTATCCCCTATTAAACACTAAATCTAGGGCTGAAGAACATAAAAAGTTACCGTTATATGTATGTACTTGAAGTTATGGACTGCAGCTATAACTCAATAACTCACCATAACTGTAAGCCACAAAAAAGTAGTCTGGCCCACAGTAGCCATTGGCCGGCTAGTTCTCCTCCCCTCCCACTATCTATTTTGCAAGGACACTGTTGCTGCATCCTGACCTGAGACAACTGTGATGGATTTAAAGATAAACAAACAAACAGAGCATTTTTTTTTCTCCTTGTGCCAAATTATGATGGGTTCAAGCAGACCTTTCTCCTGTACTGGCACAGCGCTAAACCTCAGTGTGGAAATAGGTCTGGCCATAAGACTCTAGAATAAAAGTGATGTTGAATGAAAAATAAACTAAAGAAAAACCAAACTAATGAGAAATAACAAACTGTAATATCCGTGCAACACACACATTTTGCATTCTGATTGTTTTAATGCAGAACATCTGTACCTGTCTGAGCGTCTCCTTAGGTAACGACCCGTTCTGTGACTCCTTCCCTTTAAGCCTGGGGGGGCAGCAGAGAGCGTGACTGAGATAAAGTGACAGAATGAAGAAGTAAAATGTGTTGCGTGTCTATTGTCTGTGAGTACCACCTCTTACCTGATGGCCCCCATGCTTCCTACAATCCTGACGGCACCAATGATGCCAATGCGCTTGTACTTGGGCACAGTGCTGGAGAGCTGTTTGCGGACCACTATGTGCATGTCATCCTGAGTGTAACAGAGTCAGAGAGCTAGGTCAGCAGGGGGGGGGAGATGTAGTCAAGGAAAAAAGACTGAATTATGTCGTGAATGTTTACCTGGATGTGAGATCCCTGCTGCTGCTGCCCAAAGGCCAGGCTGCTCAGGAGGTGGAAGAGTCTGCGGATCTGCTGGGGTGTGAGGCTGTCCATGTAGTCCAAGATTCCCTGAAAGAAATGTAATTCTCAGTTAAAACCAAACGCAACAATATTAAACCTTTGTAAGAAAGCTATCACGGACCATCTGCTGTTGGCACATCCATCATTTCAGCTCAAATTTCATTTATACATTTATTTGAATAGTTTTGTTTCTCATAACAATGAGGAAAAATAGTTAAATATTTGTATATGTACATATATAAGGACCTGAAAGCTCAGATCCATCATTTTATGCATTTTCAAAGTGTGCTTTGGTGAGCAAATACAATAGCAGGTATAAGGATCGCCTCCTTACCTTGACAAAAACTGCATAAAGGGCCATTTCTGAGGGTTTTTCTGTAACAAGGCACAAGAGCAGCTCCAGAGCCATGTCCACCTCCCCACCCACACCACTGCACACATGGGTCACCAAAGAGCCCACCACCTCCTACAACACATACAGGATGGAATTAAAATGACTTGGCTGCAAAAACAACAGATAAACAGGCTTAAGCACATTTCTTTTTAAAATGAATTCCAAACCCACCTGTTGGCAGTAGGAGTCAAAAGCTGTGAACGAGTGTCGGTACATGTGTCCACCAAAGGGCACCACACAGGGGTCAGGGGAGCGCAACAAGCTCTGAGCCAGAGCCAGGATGGAGGGGAAATACCCTCGCATGACCTAGAGCGTCATCATTGATTAATACAACCAATCATTCAAATAGTAATAATATATATAAAAACAAAATGCACCGTGCTGCTGTCTTTGTATTCAAGCTTGTACATACGTCTGCAGACTGACCCACCTGAGCGTAGTCCCTGAAGGTCCTCTGGAGCAGAGCCTCCTGGATCAGTCCAGTCCTCACTTTCCCCTTCAGCACCCTCTCTGCCCCCCGCCGGCTCTGGTTGGCATTGGTGGAGTGGAGGATGAACAGCACCAGCAGATCTACTACCTGACATGGCCGAGCACATGTTCAGGGATAGACGGATCCACACCCCCACAGACACACATAGATGTGACACATTCAGACAGGTCCTTGATTGTTAAAATGTCCATTGTGTCCAAACTTTGTGATTGGTTTTGAAGATGACAGATGGTGTACAGTATGATAAATGTTTCTATCATTGTCCAGACTTCATAAACAACTGCAGAACTGTAGTCAAAATGAATAAATTCTAATAAATTGTATAGACATGTGTGGGCACATCAGCCCAGAATGGTATGTAAGCGCTCTGTTTACACATTTATACTGTTTACTAGTGGATACCCTGAACCAAGGAGATGACACTCACCTTATGGTCCTCCTCTCCGTCCACGGACTCTATTGCCTGATTAAAAAAGCGACAGTAATCGTTCAGTAAGCAACACTGAAATTGACAAGACTTTCATTCAAAAGCATCAGCATGTATTAGTCAACTGATTCATTTCCCACCTTGAGCCAAGCCTCAGATATCATTTTCTGGAATCGCACTGCTGACTTGATGCCGTCCAGTGTCAACATCACGCTGTCTTGGCTGCTGCCAGCTGATGGTGTGGAAGCGGACCTGCTCCAAGAACAGACTTACTCCATTAAACTTCAGGAATGCAACTACACCAAGAACCTTCTGGTCTACTTCAAAACATGTTCCTGACTAAATATACTGATGAATAGCTGTGAGGGATTTGGAATCTGTGTTGTCTTACGCGGCTGGTCCTTTGCTCTTTATGCGGCTCTGAGAGGCCTGCAGCACAGCGGGGAGGACACACTGCTCCAGCTCCAGCTTTTTACGAAGATCACACACCACCTACACGCAGGACGCAGACACGCCACATTCTTGATTTCAAAATATACGTACTGTAAAGAGCACAACTACTATCTAGTGTTTCCTAAATGCATAATGGCGTAGACTCTGAGTCTGACCTCATAGGCATCAGAAGCTGAGACAGAATGCAGGATGAACTTGACCACCACAGGTAGGTCCTCCAGCTGCACAGCAGCCAAAGTGACCATGACGGCTCCACGGACCTGACAGAGCAGACAGTGACAGGTAACAACACAGTGACATTCAAATACATGTAATATAATCTGTGTGTGTGTGTGTGTGTGTGTGTGTACTACCTCAGTAAGTAATGAGGAACTGAGGTTCAGACTAGAGAGGGCATCCAGGATGGGGACAGTCAGCTGAGTGTTCTCCTGAAGTAAAGAGCTACAGAGAACCGGGATGAAAACAGCACATACAGCACAAGTACCACAGATGTGTAGTAGAGATGTACTGCACATACTTGAGCTCTCTGGCTATATCATTGTGCTGGGAGTCCTCCAGTATTTCTGGCAGACTGCTGATGATGTCACGCTGAACCTCCACCGGTGCTACCGACACCAGCTCCATGAGCTTCGCCGCCAACTCCTACAAAATAACCGGCCACAAAGAGGGCTGAAATAAAGACCTCACCGTCTAGACATTAGTGATGATGATTATAGGTGTAATGGAACAGATCAGCAAAAATAAATACACGGCTATTGACTTTAATTCTCACGTGCATCCCTATCATCAGAGAAATGACTACCTTGCTGTCCACAACTCGGTCGAGCCATTTAAACTGGTTGATGATTGTGTGAGGAATACTGAGCCCTCCATCTCCAGCACTGTGTGGGACAGAACAAGTTAACGTTTAGAAAGATAACACAGCGGCAAAAAAAAAAGTGTAAAACGGTTAAAAATGCTGTAAAAAAACTAAATACTGACCCATCAAACATAAATTCCGGGAGCTTCTCGAGCAAGGTGTTGATGATGACGGTCTGCGTGAAAAAGAAAAGTAGATTATGGATTAGTGGAATATGCACAGAAAAATACATTTTGAATTCGTTTTTCTGCGTGACATCCTTTGTGAAGGGTGGTGCGCTGTGGTCTTAGGGAGAATATATGAAAGAATCTCACCTGCAGCATCTCAATCCCCAACAGCATGCGTAGCAGACTTTCCTGAAAAGAGCTGCCATTACTGCAACACAGATTAAAAACATGTCAGTATGTCACACCATACAGTCAGACTCCTGACATAAGGTTGGTCTGGGCCGGAGCTCTCCTCTGTATAAGTTCTGCCCACGTAGCCTCTAATAGCATTGAGTGTGTTTATATGAGAGTCACCTGGCGTCTCCATCAGACAATCGTGGGACACATGGAAAAAGGCAGTTCCTAAAGCGCTCAGGGTCCTCAATGTGAGACTCCAATCCAGCGGTGAACTCCTGCACAATCTGAGCAAAGAAATGTCCGTGAAACACAACCGCCTCATGTTAAAACCCTTGATCTTGTGTAGGGACGGTGTACAGCGTATACTTACTCCCGGGTACCTGGGACTCTTCTGTAGTTGTTTCTGTATTCTTTTTTGGAAAACGACTTGGTCGACAGCTAGGGGGGGAAAAGATAAGGACCAGAAAAATCATAAACTAACTTCATTCACTGGCTTGGTATGTTTTGAAACTTGGATTGAGTGTGTTTTTACCGATCTCATTGGATGTTCCGCCTTGTTTCAAGGTGACACCTGCCTCCCGAAGAAAGACCCCAAACACACTTTCATTCGTTTCCTCTGGAGCAGGTTCCTTTGCTTTGCGACCAGTGGTGCGACTCTTCTTTGCCTCTATAGAGAGAAGAGAACAGACCTTAAACAAAACAGAATCCAGCCGAGAATACTGGGCTCCCCATGAAGACAATAATTGAGACAAGGTGCCATCAGTTAATGAAGAGAGTGAGATATGGTGTTTCCCTGTTATGTCATACTCCTGTAATGTGACGTCACTCTCAATGTAAATAATGACAGGCATCTGGGAATTTGGATATCTTAAACCCTGTACTAACACATAGGTTAGTTATTAACTGTTGTGATGTTACGTTACATAACACTTACTAGTGGTCGTGGTCGCTCCCTCTCCTTTATCCACAGACGAGCGTCGCTTTTTACGCATCATCTGATGAAATATGAAGGACAACAAGGTTTTTAATGGCTAACGTTAGAGCGAGCTAGCGTCAACACTAGCAAACAAGCTAAGGTATCGTTATAACAAGTGTACTTCACTGGGGACATGTTACAGCAAACTACTATACTGTGGCTAAGGTATTAGCTAATAACGCTACAATACAAACATGCCATATTTAAGTATGTGGCGTTATATCGAGGTTATGTTAAATGCTAAAAAGTGAGACGTACGCTTGGTAGACAGACGAACACACAGACGGAGATGTCACGACTAAAGCTAAAGACACAGAAATTACTAAACAAACTCTCGCGCCAAAGGTGTCTTGCGCGTCACAAACCAGTTAGGGATCATCTATTTAGATGATCTTCATAGAGTTTAGGGAACCGAGGTAGACAGCTGAGAAGAAATTAACTCGTCTGAGAATAATCAAATAAAGCGACTATAGATTGTATAGTAGCTCCTTTATAAGTTAGTCGGTTGACTGAAGTTATTGTGCTTTTAAAAGTGGTCCGTCTTTCTACACTACAACGACTACAACATATTGTATACGGTCCCTAATTTTCTAGCATTAGGGCGCATGTTTTAGATAATCATTTTGTCCGTTGGTGGGCGGGGTGAGAACTCTGTCGACATATTTTCGAGCGATCACTTTTTCCGGGATACGCCGTGTGATGAAACATACACTCCCAAAGCGATGTACCTGCGCAACTACATCAAAGAGTGTGTTGTACATTGAGCGGCTTCACTTCTACCTGCTTCCTTCTTCGCCTAGCTTGGTTTACTACAGCGATATAGTCCATTCAAGTCATAATTCACGAGCCGTTTTGTTTAAAAAAAGAGAGCAGGATAATTTCCTCCAGGAAAAACAAAAAGGATGAAATAGTGGAAATTACGAAATTCAGTATTCATGTTTTGGCAACTTTTTGACTTAATTAATTAAAGATAAAATGTCAAAATTAAGAGTTACTAAATTCATGTTAAAGCATTTATAATCAGGGTTTAGTAAATCAAAATGTTTACTTACTCTTGCATGATTTTATTTTGACATACAATCATTGATGACTTTCATATTAATGTGATGGTATATTGGAACCTTCGAATCCCGTCCCGTAGGCTGCAGGATGTGAACCATCTTGAGCGATAAATACAAGATCTTTGGCTATATCTCACGGCTTGCTCAAGAAAGTAGAGTGACTCGGACATAAAGGGATAATTGTGACTCTCAACACAGAGGAATAGATATCGAAAATGGCAAAAATGGCTGCGAAATTTTACGACCTCTCGTCCAAACTGTTAACGGGAGAAACGTTTAATTTCTCCTCCCTGCAGGGCAAAGTTGTCCTCATCGAGAACGTTGCGTCTCTCTGAGGTACGACCACCAGGGATTACACCCAGATGAACGAGCTCCACGACCGGTACGCCGGCAAGGGGCTCGTGATCCTGGGAGTGCCCTGTAACCAGTTCGGCCATCAGGTGAGGAAACAATGTTATATTCACCAGGTGTATTCTCTTTACTTTCAGGCATACTGGGGTTATTGTTAGCTTTTGTTTTTATTCGTTTTACATATTTTCCCGGAAATAGCTCACTTGCGTTTAGAATTTTGAAACAACAATTATACAACAGCATACAGATATGTTGTTAATTATAATGAATTTGTAGGCTATTTTACTCAGTGGAAGGAGTTTTGTTCCTGGTTTAAACTTGCTTTATATATCCAAGTTTACTGGCGGGTTTAAGGTTTTAGCTTGTCTTATATTTAGTCAATAAGTATCTGCTACAGCCACTAATTCAAGTTCATTCATATAGTATCTAAACCAATAGATTAACATTTTGAAAAGTGAACCTATAACTCAAGGATACGTTTTGCTGGTGAGGAACCGAGTTTCTTTGAGATGCAGTTTCAGCATTGAATGTTTAGGAAAGAGGAAATTGTGGTAGTGTTAGTGACCAAGCACAAGTTAAGTTCTTCCTTATTTAACTTAATACATGCAACTTGTTCTGCTTCACAATTGTAATGCAGAGAATAAGCAATATGTCATTTATTAACTAAGTTTGTATGACAACAGTAGTAACTCATTAATAGACGGTTACAGAAATGATGGTTCAAATCAGCAGGAAGTGCTCTTTCTGTTCAAGATAAAGAGATAAAGACAGTGGAACCACAGCCTTCAACCAAAAGTTAGACTGGTTTACTGATCAGAACAGATATGTAAATAATAAAATGATTATTAGCCATTCAATTGTTTCCAATTTAAAACCTGCAGTATTGAAATTATGTTGGACTGCTGAAGTACAGACCTTTATTGTTCCATGACAATAACTGCGAACCACTTCCCTCATAAAACATAATGATGTAATACATGCCTGTAGAGACATAATGCCATGTTGGACTTTATCAAGGGGACTTCTTAGAGTGACCTGGACGTCTCTACTTCCCAAAATGTAACACAATCACACTTATTGTTCTGATTAACCCTTTCAGGAGAACTGCAAGAACGAGGAAATCCTCGTGTCTCTGAAGTATGTCCGTCCTGGAAATGGCTTTGAGCCAAAGTTTCAGCTCCTGGAGAAAGCGGATGTGAACGGGAAAGACGCCCACGCCCTGTTTGTGTTCCTGAGGGGAAAGCTGCCATTCCCCAGCGATGAGCCATCCGCCCTGATCAACGACCCCAAGCTGATCCTCTGGAGCCCGGTCAGCAGGACCGACGTGGCCTGGAACTTTGAGAAGTTCCTCATCGGGCCGGATGGAGTGCCGTTCAAGCGCTACAGCAGGAAGTTCCTCACCAGCGACATCGAGGGGGACATCAAGAAGCTCCTCAGCCAGGCAACCTAAACCGCTCGTCCTCCTCAGTGTTGTTCACCCACTTGTAGCAGCTTTTCTGCACCACGTGTGTAACCATGAGCTCATCACCTTTGGTGCTCATTGCTTCCCCCCCCCAAAGCTTCTGTAGATGGTGTGCAACACTTGTCCAGACCAGCTGTGCTCTCCTACATACGATGGCTGTGTTCTGCTCTTTTACAATATGAAGACATCCTCTGAAACCTAGTTGTGAGGGGGGTATCTGATGCAGCGTAAAAGCCTGAATGTTGTCAGCTGCCTTGTGTGTATACAAAGCACAGCTGTGTTTTGATTTGTCATGAGGACCAATAAATGTATTTGTTCATCCATTTCCTGACTGTCTCTCAGTGAAATCATGGTACCAATATTGTATATTGTTCTTTTGAATATATATTTATGTCGACCTGCATGATAAAGGCCGAATTAAAAAAAAAAAAACATGATCTTGAGTAAATGGGTAACATTGCCCATCTGGGTTTGTACCAACAGTGTGATTACTGTGCTGTTAGCGGGCCAACAGCAGAGTGCAGATCAGTTCATTTTGCAATCAGTCAGCATTAAATCAAGGTTGCAGCACGTGCCAATAAAACATAATTTTGCAATAGTTACTTCACAACTACCTCCAATGTTAAGCCAGCTTTAATGTAAGCTGATTACAGTATATCTTTGTGCGTAATTAGACCAAACAAACCACTTTGTTGAGGCCTCCAGTCTTTATTGTACTTTGAATTCAAATATTTCTCAATTAAAAACAAATACTGTAGATATTGGCAATAAGATAAATATGACGACAATTTTTTTACACCTATTTTCAATAGTCTGATTATTTACATGTCTTCGGTTATTTTTTGAGTTTGAATTGTTTGAAAGAGGGAAAATAAGATCCGCTGTGTTCGGCAGCTGGATTTTGTTTTCAACTAAGCATCTAGGATTGCAAATATGATGTAAAGCTTTTCTAGGCATAGGCTTAAATGATTATATTTAGGTAGTCATCTCTGAAAGACTTGATGGGCGGGACCAACCAGCAAAAAGAGCACTTGGAGGTCCTTCATATCAACATGCTGTAATGCGACATAGTGCAGAATTTATGCCACAGAACAAGACTTACAGGAATAGATCCATGAAGTACTAACTGCCATCTGGTTTCACCCAAAGACCCTCGAGACCGAGTAGAAGTCAATGTGTTTCATACCCACTCACACAGTTATACACCTGTTATAACGGCTTCCTGGGGTACTTGTGTGTCTGTAAAGAGACAACAAAGGGATTCTTCTCCTACGCCACCAACAGAGTGTGGCTTTATTTTACTTGCCAGCTGAGTGGTGTACTGTGATCACTGGAAGCAAATGGCTGCACTCAGTCAAGGTACTGCTGCCCTGACCCCATCTGATGACACATGTAGATTGTTCCCAATGACAGGGAGCAAGTTCAAGTTTCATCAAGAAGAGCACCGCTTTTATACTATTTTATTTTTGCTTCACTCAGTGTGCTTTTAGGATATCAAATAACAAAAGCCATTTCAATACAGCGCTGCATTAATGTACAAGACTAATAAGGACAAGCCATAGCAGGTGAGCCAGGGGTCTGATCAGGCAGCAATCAAAATATGCTTATAAGACACATTCAAATGATCTGGAAGTGTATGACAGACCATAGCCCTTAATGCTACGGCCAAATCATACAATCCTGTGATCTCTTGATGCACCAGAAGCAGGTAGGTCATGTACTCATGGAGAATTCAAAGTGCCCCCTTCTTTAGGCAGGTTGCAGGAATCAAAAGGCCGCTTTTGCATCGTCATTACAAAAAAAAAAAAAAAAAAAAAAGGGACAATAAAAATCGTTGGCAGGGTGAGACTCCTCTCATAAGTTTAGGGTCTGAGAGGCAGCGGAGCCCATTCTGTGCATCATAGAACAAAACAAAAAGAAAGATGGCTGAACAAGAGCAAGAAAAACTGGTTCTGCCACAAATCATGTCAAGAAGCAGATCTTAAACCGAGACGTCCCCTCTGTGGTTTAGATTGCAACAAAGATCTGGCAGCCCCGCTGCACACCTGCCGATCAGTGACTCACTCTACGCAGGTGGAATAAGGTCACAGGACTCTTTCAAACAAGCATGGCATGTATTGTTCTGTGTACACATCACACTGTCACGGGGGTCTGCATTTCCCTCAGCACAGCAAGATCATCGGAGATACATCTATGCACAATGCCAGTATCCTGCTAATGGCTTAAAAGTTGATATATTTTAATCATAAGAACCTTGGAACGCTTTGGTTGAAACAACATGTGCATTTGGCTTCTTTTTTTAATATTTCTGACAGAAACATTTGTTTATCTACGCATTTGAGGGCACTTCTAACATTCTGTTCATCCAGTGAGAGGATCTCTATCCGTACTCCTCTTTAGTTCCAGACTAGTAAGCTATGATCAGAAATCAGTCGGCCATCTGCTGCAGGGAAGAAGTCTCTCAGGTCACTCTTCTGACGAGGCCGTTGGCTCTAGGTGACAACATTCGAGACAGAAATCAAATAAAATACGGGGAAGGTGGGGTTAATAATGTTAAGTCTGTGGAGTCCTCTGTCACTAAAGTAGCTTTGTGTGTGCGTCCGAGTGTCTCTATTTGCCATATATATGTTTCAGTGCGTGTCCCTTCGCGTAAGGGCTCCTCAGTTTGTGTCCATGTGGTCATCGGCTGCTTCCGGGGCTCCTCCCAGTGAGGCCGAAGGCTGAGGTTTGGAGGGGGCTTCCTCGTCTCTGCGCTGATAGAACAGCACATAGGCTGCTTTAGTCTGAGTGGGGCAACAAGGACAGGGTTACACTACAACAACAGGGACACTCGACACCAAGGACAGAAAGCCGAGAGGGCTGAGTCACACATGACAGAAAGACATCACCAAACACTGCATCTCTGGAGGCATTCAAGTACAGGACACCTGTACACAGAACATTTATGAACATTAAAGAGTCACAACTCACCACAATCTGGTCCTCTGAGGCAGAGGAGACGCTGCTGTCATCAAAATAATACCACTTTCCATCCACTTTATTCTTGCCGTAAGCTGTGTCTGTAAGAAGGAAATAGGTGTTAAACAAACAGCTGTTCAGTTCATTTGTTTATCTAGCAAGAGAAACAATCTCACTCACACCCGTTTACTGTGAAGGGACAAAGCCAACACAAAAACAACTGGACAATGAGTCCACAGAGAAAGAAGACGCACAAGACACTTTGCCGTGTTAAAATGTAACTGATTAGAGTCCATGGAGACACAGTGGACTCATATTGTGTGTATGTTTTAAGACAAACAAAAAGAACAAGAGAGGGAATTTATTACCGGCTGGAAATATAATAGTTGTATGTTAAAATAAGCTCATTATGGTATGTTGATGTGGAGTGATATGGGCCTGTGATTTCCAAAGTGTCACAAGCGATTCAAATGACAGAGAACAGTTGACTTACAGTGACCGCCTCCCATTCCTCCATAGTGGTTTGACACGGCAATGAGGTCATATACGTAGGGGCCGGCCTTCGGGTCGCACACAAACTCGGACATGTCCAGATCCCTGACAAAGAACAGATCTTCAGTTACAGGGAAATAAAATGGCATTTCCACCGCACTGAAACGGAGTTATGAAACATACCACCTACTAAACAGCCAAGAAACAAAAGAGACGATTCTCTTAAAGTCACATTCAATGTATAACACAGCATGTGGGCCACTTGTATGTTTAAGTTAACCTTAGTGAGCATGAGTCAGCTGTTTTTAAAAGTAAGTCACGAGTCGATATGTGTTGCACACATAAAACACAGACAGATAGCTGCAACTTCTCCATTTGTACCGGGTTAATGACTCATGCTATGAAAGGCTACCGGTGAAAGTTTTATTAGTTACACAACTAAAACAGATAAGGACTGTTAGGACACGGGCGTATTGAGGCCAGTTCTCTGAGGCAACAGTCCATTTCTTCAAAGTACAATAAATACAGTATTTACTTATTCAGACCTCAGGTCACTTTGTTTCAGGCTACAGCTCCCCCTGGTGGAACAGGGCCACCGATACTGCACTTTCTCAGAACACTATTCTTAAAATATGAGTAACATAATGAGCATCCAAAGCTCCCGTTTGTCACAACCTGATCCGTATTTCTAACTGATTTGCATTGAGTAGCACTTGGTCACCAAAATCTATAACACGGCTTTTCTAAAGAAATGCTTAACTAATGTTGATGATTAACAAAGAAAGGAACTTTCAGTAATCAGGTATTGTCATAATGCTAAGCGCTGAGACTGTCCACCTTCAGACGGTATCTCTTCTCAGGACATCTGGAACTACGATAGAGACCCATCAGTGCCTTTTCTCCTTGTCAGACTAAAGCATTGTCCTTAAATGTGTCCACAATAATGTAGATGAGCAATACTGCCTCCTGCATACCTGATGGGAAAGTCCACCACTGTGTCCAGCTTGTCCCTCCAACACCGGTTGTAGGAGAACCGCTTTAGATGAACGACCAGAACGCGTGGCAGCGACCACAAGTCAAACTTTTTCGTGGCCTGTTGGTGTTTCTTACATGTTGGACAATACCTGCATAAAAAAAACAGATTATATTTATATGACAAAGCTGGAGACATGAGTGGTGGTTTGACACTGAACTAGGCTGCAGTTGTGAGACCTTACCATGGGTCATGTTCTCCAAGTGTCTCCATTGTTGTAAAGAGCTCGGTGCACTCCGTCAGGGCCACGGTGGCTTTCTTCTTCTGGGCCTGGAGCATGCTCTCGTGCTTCTCATAGGCCTACACACAATATTCACACAGATATAAATAGGCTGCTTGCATGTCTGGTCACAGGATTTATTCTGCCGACTATCAACCTACTGACCTCTGCTTCCTGCTCATCGTAGCACAGCTTCTTTGATGCTGCGTCCCAGTCGATGGCCACCGTGGAATGTGCTGCAGAGAGGAAGATGAGGGAGGGGCTCTGTCAACACAAAGGGGCTTTGAAAAACAAAACAAAACGAACAATTGTAAGTTCAAAAAGATTAGCACTGACGATTAAGTTTGAGGACATTTCCATCACAGGGCAGCGGGCTGATGTTAGCTGTGCCATAAGAGTTGACGATGCTGAAAGTGAAGAGCTTGGCTGGTGAAGAGCGGTGCTTGGCTGAGTCTCCTTTAGACCCATTTTCCAAGTCAGAGGTCTCTTCTTCATCCTCTTCAGACTGGCCATTCTCTGGCTCTGGACTCACCTGGTGGTCCATGGCCTCCTCCTCACCTGAACAGACAACAATGAAATCTCATCACTTTGCAGTTCTTTGCATGGCTGATCAATGTTTCCTTTGAATTTGGTGAATCTTAGATAATTACCATCATACAACCCATTAGTCTCATTGCAGGTCCCTGAGTGGTTGCTGCCGTTACTGGAGCTGGCACTGCACGAGGCCCCGTCTGACAGGGGGCTGCCACAGCCCCCCAGGCCGGCATTGAGACTAGACGATGTGGAACATTCAGGAGCCTGGCTGCAGCTGGCAAAGGACGCTGAGGCCGAAGCCGAGGCCGATGCCGAAGCTGGGGCCGATGCCGAAGACGATGCCGAGGCTGGGGCCGATGCCGAAGACGATGCCGAGGCTGGGGCCGATGCCGAAGACGATGCCGAGGCTGGGGCCGATGCTGAGGCCCTGCTTTCACCGTTAGGGCCCTGGGATTGTTTTACATAGCGCCTGCAGCATGGAACAGAGGAGATGCGTGAACCACCAAATACACGCAGAACGCGCTTTTTTATTGCCATGTTGTTTCCCTCCTTTCTATCCACACAGTAGGTCCTTACCCAATTCTCTCTAGGATCTTGTCGTAGAGAACGTCTGCTATGAGGTTGTGTCTGGGCACGGTGATGAGTAAAGGCTGGCCAAACAGCATGGTGCTTGAGGAACTTCCTGCATGCTTGGAGTGGCGCTCCCTGAAATAGACAGGCAGGTTCATCCTCTCGCTGTCCTCTTCCTGTACCTCATACCTGCAAAGAGCAACAACACAAACACACACGTATTTGAAATTACTGATGACCACAGTATGGAGTACATATGGCCGTTATGCTAGGCCCAGCTCAGTCTTTAGCAGAGGCTCTTAAAGCGCCGGACAACTAGAATTAAAGCCCTGCGGTTAAATGCCTCCGCCAACCAGGCATGTTGCAGTTTACTTCTAGGATGGAAGTACTACTCAACTTCATCATGTTTTTCTATTAGACGTGTGTGAAATTGTCATAACAAACACACGAATTGTTGTGTTATGACAAAAAATAAGTTTTGTGGCTTTTGACCCACCAATTCGAATCAGTTCATCCTTACGTGAAAGTTACGTTTGTGCCAAATTTAAAGAAATTTCCCAAAATATCCCTTTCACGAGAATGGACAGTGACATACGTACATACCGACAACTCGAAAACATATAAAACAAATCAAAAAATAAGAAAGCTAAGCTTGCAAGCACTTGTGGAGCTTTTTACCCCCGAAAAAGGCAGTTGACCACAAGGTCCCATTCATTTCATAATGGGAATTTGGGTTGTGATATTTAAACAATCCGTGTTTCAATAGGGAAGTAAAAGCCTCTCGTCTACGAGAACGGTCTGCTGAGAGAGCTCCAGTAAAGCTCACAGTGAAAGGCCGGATGGCTCGCTAGCGATCCCCGCAGGCGCTTCAAATACAACTATAGCATGAAACAGTGGCCGCAGTGACTCACTGAAGACAACAATACTTACACAAAGATGTCATCTTTTTCCATGATTTGGTTGAGACCATCATCCCGTCTATAGATTTTATGGAACCTATGGTTGTAAACGTCAGCCACCACCATCTAGACAGAGAAGTAAATGGCAAAGTTAGCACATATTTCCATTTCAAGCCAGAGCAAAGAAAATGTAACAGTTCTCACGTTTTCCTGAGGGAATCCACAGAGTTTGGACAAGGCGCTGCACAGGTCCGTCACTGCTCCCAGTTTGGGGACCACCACTCGATACTATAAGACAAAGAAGAACATAAAGCGATATTATGATCCAACGACATCACGTACAAAGCAAACTCGGTTCTTAAAAACTAGAGTGCTAGTATTAGTAATTTGGTATTATTTATCATTTTTGTAGGTGTTCCAAGTCTAGAGCTAGAACTCTAGTTCCACCTCACCTGTGTGGGTCTGGACTGAGGGTCTGACCGCACCAGGAACACCTCCATAGTCCGGTCCTTCTTCATGGGCAGAGGCAGTGTAAGGTAGCAGAATGGATCAAAGGTTACAGACACCATGGAGCACTCTGGGCACACCAGAGTCGATTTGAAGAGGCCGTGGAAAATATCAACTATAATAGAGTCGTTGCGCAAGCGGTGGTTCGTCCAGGCTTCCTTTGCAACGATCTGTAATTCCACAAACAACAGAGAAAGACTTTCATTAAATGACCTTTTAAAGCCTCTGAAAGAAAAGGTGTAACTAGATATTGTTAAGCAATTCATTGAAGCATAGCAGATCAAAGCACACAATATGCTGCTTCATAATAAAAACCTATGCTATGTCTTGCAGCTCAGTCAATCTCTATGAAATTTAAAGCCAATTTCAGGAATCAAAACACAACAAAGCCAGGAATGCTGCGAGTATAAATATTTAAGCAGCGTCATATTGCGGCACCAGAATGAGTCTTTGCAGTTTTTAGTTTCCCTTTTCTTTTTCCATTTCTATGTCTGCTCCATACCTCGTCTGGACGGCCCTCTGCATCCTTCAGGGCCAGATAAGGCTTCTTCTTGACGCGGTTTAGATCTTCATGGAGCCCGTCGAGCAGGAAAGCCAACAGCTCTTGGGAGTCCTGCTGCTGGTAGCCAGAAAACTGGGGGGCAAAACGTCCGACCTGGGTCTGGGGGAAAAAGAAAAAAAAAAAAAGGTGAATTTTGTTTGTACCTTTAAGATTATGAATGGATAACTGATATGTAAATCAGATGAAGTTGTTTTAACAGGACTCACTTTGAAGGTGCGTGGGGCCACGTAGCTGCTGCGGCTCAGCCACATCTGCTTCACTAGATCTGCGTAGGCCTCTGCGATCTCCCCCCTCATTCCCAGCGGATTCTCCCGGTTAATCTCTGCCTCATACTGGTCATTGAGGAAGTATTCTGTGAGTGGAGATGCATTGCTCAGGCACTGGAAGAAGAGGAATCATAGATGGATAGTGTGAACATGAAACCCAAAAAACTGGCAACTGAATTTGTCTGAACGGAAGTTGGATCTGTGGCGTTACTGGATGTTTTTTACCTGGAGGGCAGAGTTCATGAAGCATGTGTTGCCCAAATTACTGAGACCACACAGGCCGGGCTGTGACTGTGACTCTCTGTAGTTGTAGGAGGAGCTGTATGAATTGTAGCCCCCCAATCTGTTGGAAGAGCAGATATGTTACTGTGGGTATCCTTAAAGACACAGTGTTGTGATGAAGCCTTGTGTGTTTAAACAGGACATTCAGATATGGTACCTGGATAAAATCACTTCAAGAGAACATGTTACTACCACTTGGCATAAGTACCTCTATGAATTGACAACAAGGAATATTGCCACACTGTCACCACCACACTCTTGTCCTCATTTAGAATACTACCCAAAAAGTCACGATCATGCAACATTTTAAATAACTGAATTATTTTGTGTCTAATTAAAAGAAGTCTCTATGACATGTGCAAATTCAGTCAAATTTCCCATCTTTTATTTTGAATATCAAATTGTGTCTCTAGCGTGCACAGTTAGTCACAAGTAGTCAACTCTTCAGTAATCCCACTGAGCTGTAGGTAGCAGAGAACTCTAGAAAGAGCAAATGCAAGCAGCTTAAGGCCATAATTTGTTTTACAGTAAGCAAAGCATGATAAGGGACCCATGCTGCAACAGCACAGTTACAGTGCACCCTTTATTACATGTTCCTCACTATGCAATATGATTAACTTCATGCTGATACAGCACTGTAGTGTTCATACATATTTGATACCAGCTCGCCTTTAAATGGGTGTTGCCTTGCATTGCTTTACTGGGTGACACATCGTTGCATTTAAAAGCAAACAAAAAACACCCAAAACAAATTTACAAATGAAAAACTGACAAACTTAAAACAACACGAAAAGAAAAGAACTAATGACATTATGGGAAGAGGGAAATAACATACTTTGAATTCCGTGGTGTGCAACAGAAGATGAATAATCTGTTAAAGACCTCGTGCTCTGACTTTACTGAATCAATAAATGTCGTAAATGCAAGAGTAGTGTGCGGGACTGTCCTTTTAATCTCCTCTACAAAACACCGGCATGAGAAACATTTGATGTGCAAGTTCCATCACAACATACAATGAGTCTTTTGCAGATGTAACAACTGAATACCACAGGAGCTCAGGAAGCAAGTGGTACAAAAGAACAGTAAGTTAAGTTTAGTGCTGGTCCTAATGAGTCGGTGCCACATAGCGCACACAGTAAATGTGCACGAGAGGTACACACTCTGTGCATGGAGGAAAAAGTGACGGGGGGATAAATCAGAAAAGGACACTTGCCTGTTACCAGAGGATGTGCTGTTGTTAAGTGTGTAGCCAGGGCTACAGCTGCTGTCTCCATTGGTTACTGT
Source organism: Anarrhichthys ocellatus (assembly GCF_004355925.1). NCBI lineage: Eukaryota > Metazoa > Chordata > Actinopteri > Perciformes > Anarhichadidae > Anarrhichthys > Anarrhichthys ocellatus. The sequence goes on from NW_022280031.1 coordinate 7,029,869, forward strand.
TGAGGAGATACTGGCTGTTGAGTTGGAGGAGAGTTTTGGGGAGGTAGTGAAATTCCTGGATGGGGTAGTACTGGATCTGGTGAGCAAGAGCAAGACCGTGTTTAACATTTGTTAAAAAAAAATACTGACCTACATTTAATGTTTGGATATATATTTGATGTATATATTACATTCTCTAAAACTACTAGGATATCATTTATATTCCTACAGGCCTTTACAGAATGACAAAACAAACAAGGTATTTGCTTACTTGGGATGGGAGGCCTGTCTGGGCCACGTGCCATCCTCATTCTTCCGCTCAATCACAAGCACCTGTGGGAAAACAAGCTGGTTGAGAGCCAGGCCGGCAAAACTGACCTTCATGTCAGAGCTATCATGTCTCGGGCTTGAATTAATACTAGCATGTGTCGAGTGCTGCCACCTTCAGCAGCTGGAGGTGGGTCTATCAACTGCACTTACTTCGATGTTTAAGTCTATTTTTTAGCTTTAATTTGCAGTTTAAGGAAAATAGCTGCCGTGATAAATTGAAACTTTGTCTCTCACACCTTTCACATTACATACTTGTGACTATAGTGTACATGAGTATGGGCACAGTAGCATGAACACTTACAAGTTAATGTAACTTAATGAAATAGTATTGAATTGAACTTCCTTGTCAAAGATCATTTTGTTGATGGGAATGTCACAGAGGTATTAGCGTACCTCTACAGTAACTGATATTCCACATACTTTTGTATTGTTTACATAGCTAATGTATTGCATTGCAAGAGACTCTTACAGTTCATGTTGTTCTGTACCATGCCAGTAAATTAATTATGTATGCACGGTGAGTACCAGTACACTGCTGGGCCGTGGTGTTCTTCAAAATAAATGAGGAGTCTATTGGTAATCTGAAGGGTATTTGAATACCACAGCTGTACCTACCTGCCCCTGGAAGAGACCAGCATCCTGTACAGTGCTGTCTGGCTTGTTCAGCTGCTCGTAGGTGTTGCTCATGTATTTGTTCCAGAGCCGTGTCTCCTTCTCTGATGAGATATTGAACAGCGTTCTCATCTCCTTCTCTATAGTGTCTGAAAAGAAGGGATTTGGAGGCTTGATTATTATCTTTCCTGCTTATTTATTACACAAAACACATTTAATGACTGACAAAGTATGATATTTCCAGTTGCGTAGGCAGCACATTTATCTCGTCATTTTCAATACAAAGACGAATCCATAGAAACTCCTGTCAGCACTCACCTATAGTATCAGCTTTACTGAAATGACGCGTAACAACATTGTCCATGTTGTCGTTCTCACACAAGTTCAGCTCCAGCAAATAGACCTCCACCTTACAGTGCTTGACAAACATGCCATGCTCAACAACCTGGGGAAGAAAGAAGACATTTAAGATCCCAAACCACAAGCGAATGGTCAAGTAAAAAAGAAAATCCTCAACAGCGTTACCTTCCTGACGATGGGTCTCTGGCACTCAAGACAGCTGTACCAGCTGACAAGCTTTTTCCATGCCTCAGTGGGTACAAGGACATAGTCCAGCTCATCGATAAGGTGCTCTTTCAGGGACTGAGTCTCCTGGTCTTTAAGGAAACAATAACAAAAGGATGACTACAGGCTGTACAGCTCGTTTAATCTCTATGTGGGATGTGTGCTGTTCGCAAGAGCAAGAAAAGCCCAATAGATGTTTCTTTACAGATGAAGGTTTTACCTGAGAAAAGCCCAGAGTTATCAATTGGTCCTGGATAGAGGCTACGTTCTCCCACATTGTACATATCCCAGCTGTCAAATCCAACATACTTCTTCCACTGTTTGAACCACCGGCTGTCTATTAGATACCTAAAACAAATGGGTTGGGAACAGTTAATAACAAACACATCACACTTTGAAAGACACTCGATCCTTTCTTCTGAACCTGTAAGACTTATACTTCTTAAAGCATTTTTGGTCACCTAATACGTTTATGATATGGCGCAAGGACAGGACAGGATCGAGAGGTGATACATGGGATTTGGAGAGACATTGTACCAAGTCCTATGTTAACCCAGAGAATGATGCAATACCAAACTGGATTGGCATGTGCAGCTATTGTAACAGCAAGTTAGTTTGACTTAATCACCTCCAGTTAGTAGACTTGTTAGCAAGCATTCACATAATACGATGTTAGGGTCATAGAAGTCAGTGAAAATCAATGCTTCACATAAGTGTGTCAATCATAGTGAGGTGTAAGATCTTTGCCCTTTGACCTGAGGTTAACTTCCCCAAGCTATGAAACAGTGTAAATATGCTTGTGGAAAATCTTACATTTCAGCGTGAACGCCATGGGATAGAAGTCCATTTTTATTTAGTGATACTGCAGTATCATGAAACACTTTATAGGCATTAACTGACTTTCAACAACTATATGAACATGTTGTTAGCTTAGTAGCTGATAGTCAATATAACTGTGGCCCATTTCTACAGAAGGCTATTTAAATTCTTGCTTATCTCACATTTCTCTGTTGAAAAATGTAATAGTGAAACCTCTTTAAAAACAACTCGCTGCATTGTGCCCAGGCCTGGACGGTCTTTAGGATCTGAAACATTGTTAGCAAACACCGGAAGCTGGCCGGTTAAGAAACCTGTGAGACAACTTCAACTGGTACGTCAGTACAAGCAGGCAACGACTCGCAAAATAATCCTGTCAACGGGCCCATTTCCTGATACCTAACGTTACTTATCCAACAACGAGCCGGTCTGACTGGCAAATAAACTCACCATCTGAATCCAGGGCCTATTCTACCAGCCGACAAACTACCACATCAGATAACGTCACTTAAGTTGTCACAAACCCGACAGTAACATTTACAAATGACCCACTTAGTCATGCTAGTTTCGTTGTATACAACCAACGTTCATATCTGTTACTACAGGCACCATGGAAATATTTAAGTCGAGCTGGCTAGCAGCTAGCGGGCTAACTTGTTAAACGTTAGCTGGACAAAGTATCGGTAGCACAGCAGCTTTCGATTTCTGACTCGCAAACGTTGGTTCCGTTAGCATGCTAGCTTTAGCATGTTAGCATTTCCTGTTTCTCACTAGCTAACGTTAGCTAGCTAACGCTAGCTGAAAACACACAGGTAACGTTGGCCGTGGACGATTCTTACCATTCGTCGCCCTTTCTCAGAGTAGTCTTCAAAAGTGACCCGATAGTCTGTTTCTGATTTTCGGTTGATGGGGTTGGCATTTGTGCGGCTACCGGCTCCGAGTCGGAGTCTGCCGCGCCACCCGGCTCGGGTCCGCCTCCCTCGGCCATCATGTAGCGAGTGTGCCGGTCTCGTGAACGCGCGAATGGAAGAGGCGCATACTCGACTTGAGCGAGCTTCAGAGCTCTGCTCGAGGAAACGTTCTTCCTCTACGGTCAGTGACGTTGCACAATCGAGTAGAGCTGCTGTAGCACTCCAATGCGAGTGCTCTGGCATCGCCAGTAAATCACAGAGGAGTCATATAGCAGTGTACCAATAGGGCTACTAAAAAATAAGCATCCTTGTATTATTATGTCCTCAGAACATCAACAAACCTCAGTAGATAGCCTGACGGATGATGTTTGCTTGCGTCGGGGTGCATTGCAATAAAGAAAACTATATATTTTGTCAAAACAGGCTTTATGCTGTACAAAACACAGAGGGGTTACAATACAAAATAAACCATCTACATACTTCAAAAACACAATATTTCAAATCACACAAACATTCTCCCTGCCAAGAGCTAATCAGTTCTGGGTCTATTTCCAGCTTTCGGCAGCTGATCCATCTAACAAAGGAGTCATTAAAGATGGTTAAAGTATAATAAAATAAACGTCTATTGTTTAAACATGAGGACACATATGGAGATTGAAACAGCTAGTCTAGCTGTGAATGACACAATAAACAAAGGAAGCACTGGGTAGTTCACATTCTATTACCTAATGGCATGATGGCATACAGTTACAAGCTAATAATAATGCATTCCAATAAGCAAAAAGCCACTTAATATCTCCCAAACATCTCCTTGTCTCAAAAGAGATGGAACAGCAGCAGAACCAGTGTATTATTAAGTCATTTCAGATATTATATGGAAAGGTAATAATACATGTGAAAAGACAAGGACAACAAATAAGTGAATGTAAACTTTGCATAACATGAAGGGATTTGTCCCATCTCTGGGGCTCAAACCAAAAACAAATCCCTGCATTGATCAAAATTCAAACAGAAAGGCTCCAAGTAGAAGTGACCAGGCCATCAGAAGATGCCGCTTGGCAGCTCCTTGCTAAACATGCCATCAAAGTCCAGCTCTCTGCTCATCAGATCCTCCTCTACGCTCTCCAGCGCCCACTGATGGTCCGTCAGTTCCAGTGCCTCCCACTCCGCCTGAAATCAAGGACAGACGTCACATGAACAACCAAGCAAAGCCCCACCACATTAATGAATTACGCTAAAACCACTGCGGTATATACCTTGAAAGCTTTATTTGTATCTGCAGGCATGGCCATGGCTGCACCACTCATCTGCTCCTGCATGATCCTCGACTGATCTGCACCTGTGGGGATTGAACAACATAAATTGAAGCAATCATCTTCTGGGAATGACAAATTATTATCTGAATGCAAAGGCCGTCCTCATAAGAACTGATTTGTAAATAGCACTGACCAGGATGCATCTGTACCTAAATCTTAAAAATGTAACTCTCAGATTGTGTATTGAAATGAAATATTGTTTTCATGCTCACATTCCTGTGAATCAAATAACGACTTGTAGTATGACACAGTTGCTATTGCTGTTGAAACTATAATAATATGATACTCAGCATAAGTAGAATTTACATTTTCACGTGATCATCGAACAATCTGACCCGACACAACATTCAAAATGATCTTAAAATTTGCAACAATTACCATTATCTTGGCCTAGGATTAATGAGTACATGCTTCGTAGTCCAAACACGTTCAAGAAATACCACGACGCCGAGCTCACCCTAGAGGATAAATGCACACAGAAACAGACACAAATGTCAAGAGAGGCACACACTAGCTTAAGCATTTTGAGATTAATACGCAACTAATGCAGTACATCTCTACAGATCTGGTTTCATTAGTTTACCAGGAGGCATCCAGTGAAAGCAGCTCTACTCCTTGCTGAAGCATGGGCTTGAAGCGCAGAGTGAGAGGGAAGGGAACCTTAGCTGTGTGGAAGAGAGTGAAGAAAGAACTCAATGTAGGATTCACATATAAAACTACATCTTATCTGGTAGCAAGACACATTCAGAGTTATTTTTTGTGCGGGTCACATTCTGCCCCCACAAGCTGCCAGATCTCTGAGAGAGTGACATAATTACTTGTTACAAATCCTGAAAAGGTCCAGTTGATCCAGCCTCCAATGAGGATCATGGGAAGAACATTGGTGACATTTCCTTTCATCATGTCGGTCAGCATGCTGGGATCTGTGAAAAGAGACAAAACGCACTCAATGAACTTCTTGCTAAGTACTGTTTAAATATATATATATATATATATATATATATATGCATGTTTTGCACAAACAAATTAGGAACAAAACACAGAAACGTTAATTGTTTAATGACAGACATTTTTTATTTAACTAATTTACAATGTGCATTTTAACGCTAAAGGTTGCGTCATCATATCATGTTCAGTGGTAAATACTTAAAATGATTACCTGTCATTGGAGAGGGTGGAACAACCTTTCTTTTGGTCTTCTTGAAAAATCCATCTTCTTGATTATTGAAGAAGAACTTCCTCATCAAAAAAGACTGAAACAAGGCGAGATATTTAGTAACATTGTCCGACACGCTGCATTTGTGACAAACAAATGCAAAGACCAGTGGTTTTGTGTTGAGAGTGCGTTTCATATATGGTGGACAATAAATCGTACATGTGTCAGAGATGGATGATGACATTTGCTACCTGTTTGGGGATGTATTTTCCATTTTCTCTGAGGATTCTGCTCCGAATAAGAACCTGGCTGGATTTGGAGAAGAAAACAAATTGATTAATTCACATGACTTTCAAGTGTTTGTTTTTTAAAATAGGATCCACCTCACAATTAAAGATGACCTACCTGTCAGAAACCTGTTCTAACGTCAACTTCTTGTCACTTTGAAGAAGAATGGATACATAATGCCGTATCACACCGACTAAAAACGTGATGAAGACAATGGGCAACACCACCCAAAGCCGGATATTAGAGTCCAGCAGAAGCTCCGGCTCAGCCATCCAGCCTCGTAGCTTAACTGAAGAATGAAACACGAGCGTAAGAGAAATACGTTCAATACACAGCAGGCAAGTTAAACACAGCTTTAAGTAGTCTCAACTATTGAGGTAAGCTTCTAACTGATGTAAGGCGTTCTTATTGGGATAGTTTACTAAATTACTAAAATGTAACATAGCTATAGCTAAACCACAGAGCTGTCAGTCCATTTAGCTAGCTAGCCAGCGTCATTACCGTAACGTTACTAATAGGTCACGTACGTTATCAAGCTAACGAGCTAACGTCAAACCACCTAATCTAAACTCCACGGCAAAGAGTACAAAAACAATCTGTTGTCGACTAAAACCAGCAGCAATAAGGAATGTAATCCACCACCGATTAGCTGACGCTAGTGGTTCGCTAATGGTAACGTTAGCACCAGCTGGCTACCTTGTTCCTGGTGCCCGGGGTCACAGTTTGTGGGAGCTGGAGAGTCGTCTGAAGCGCAGTGTTGACCACTTGCAATGTGTTTTTACCACAGCTGCGAGGGACGCAAAGCATATGCTTTGTGAGGTAGTTCAAAAATAATTAAAACAACATGTAACAGTTCGAATCCACTGCTGCGGCCATCGTGTTGAGGGATGAGAGCCTACTGTCTGTGGATGAGAGCAGATTTCTGCTTCTGCAGATCATCCGCACCTCACCGGGACTCCAGCGACACCCAGCGGTGATGGGGGGAACTGTCAGCCCGGGCCAGCCAAGCGTTCCTCTGTCAGAGATGTAACCGCACCAGTGGTGGAAGAAATACTCTGTAACTTAGGTAAGAATAGCAATATCACAGCATACAAATGATCTACAAGTAAAACTCCTACATTAAAAAAGTACAAAAGTATTGGCATCAAAATGCACAAAATGTACCGAAAGTAAAAGCACTCATCATGCAGAATAGCCCATTTCAGAACCATATATATTATATTATTGTATTATAATCATTGTACATCACTTTAAAGTTGATAAAGGTGGATCATTCAATTTACTTTTGATACTGCCGGCTAATTAGTAAACGTCCCTTAAGGATACATGAAGTCTTATTTCGTATTCATCTTAACCTGCAAAGTAACTAACTAAAGGTATGGAATTTATATAGTTGATTACAAAGTACAATATTTCTCTTTGAATTGTAGTGTGGTAGAAGTATTAAGTAGCAGAAAAATGTACAAGTACCTTACATGATTAAATTAAATGTCCTTAGTTACTTTCCATCACTGAACTGCACACAATAAATAGTAGGTGACATGTTGTAGGTTACAGCAACCAAATAAAGGAGGAATAGCAATTTCATACTGTTTCTTTATTTGCTTCCACATTTGAAATACAGTAAAAGCTTAACAATTTAATTTGAGTTCAACACAAGGCCATTGTAATTGTATATAATTTAACATATCTCTATTATAGTCCTATTGATGCACATGTAGGAATGAAAGTAGTGAAGATAGATATGCAGGGCAGTAATTGTATATATTAAAAGTGCAGAGACTAAAAGGAATTGTATAACACTGAAACAAGCATAACAAATAGACACATGTCGTATATTTAGAAATGAATGATGGCAAGGGAGATATTGGGAAACAGGAAGCAGCCTACTATTGTGACCAGGTTTAGGACAAGTAATATGGATTTAAACATCTTTTATTTTCTTTCTTAATGGATCAGACACAGAACCAGATTTATTGACCATGTGTTTTTAGACGAGGCAAACTGTTTGGCCTCCTATAAACTGCATCTAGAGCGCTGTGTCAGTGGTATAAAGATATACAATAAGGCCTGTGTAGATTTAACCAACACTTGAAGTGATATATTATTACTTACATATGATTCAATCAATTTAAATTACTCTGCTTTTTTATTTTTTAAGTACAGTAGATGTTTTGATCATTTCCACAGGGAGGGAGCGTTATCATTCAATGTTTGTTGTGTGTGCGCTGTGGTCTCCTGACCAGTAGGGGGCGGTATAGCGCGACGCGTCCGTTTGCCATCAGACTTTAATAGAGAAGAAGACTACTGACCAGAAACTGAAGATAAAAAAAACCTTCTAGCTTGAAACCACTCCGGTAACCAACAGATAAAACAGTCTGTGTTATCAAAACGGTATGTAACATGAAGTTGTATTTGTTTCTGCTGACGTAAGCTAAGTAACGTAAGTCAACGTAAGGTCTCGGAAGCTATAAAACGTCAAAGCTAACGTCCACCGCACATAACTAACGTTAGTTAAACTGGCCTGCTTGCTAGTGTGTTAGCAAAGGCCCGTTCAGCAGGGACATATCAGCTTTTTAGCTAACGTTTCATACACTTGTGATTGTTCTACAGAGTTCCGTGATCAAACGTGTCTCCATTAAACCATGGGAGCTGATAAAAGGTGAGCTGGACATCCTTCAATACGGAAGTGGCACATATATTCAGTGTATTCGCGATGACACTCCCGTTTTCTCTGTTTCAGGCTTAGTCGGAGTGAACGTAGTGGAAGATATGGCTCGGATGGGAGGAGAGAGGACCCAGAATGGCACGATAGACTGGGTAGAGACGTGGAGAGGGATCATGACCGACAATGGGGTGATGACAGACCCCGAGAACGTTTTGATGAGCGCAGAGACAGTCCAGAGGTCAGTGGATAGCAATGCGTTTGTCAGTTCATGTTACTTTCACACATGTAACAGGAAAATACAAAACATCTCGGTTCATAATAACAGTGTTATTTATTTTCCCTTGCCTGCAGCAGAGGAGCCGAAAGCGGCGCAATAGTGACAGATCTGATGATGAGTATGACGGGGATTATCCAGACCAGGACTACAAAATGGAGCAGGAGGAGGAGGAGGAGAGCAAGACCATCATGCTGAGGGGCCTCTCTCTCCATGTCACAGAGGATGATGTAAGCCCACCAGCCCCACTGATGCTTTTTAAGGGTAAAGCCACACCCAGCGTAAGGAGATGGGTGTAGCTGCATATTTCATGAGGAACAGCAAATCCCTTACAAAGAGTGTGAGGGTATTAGAGGCAAGGGGTGAATCTGCTGATTGAGGGAGGTTTTGGCTTCATTCAGTCCGGCTTTACCGCAAATTCTGAGGATTTCTTCGGGCAGTTTGTATCGTTTCGGACGATGAATTTGTTAGAGGAATGCAACTAATGTCAGATTCTTTTTGTGACGTGACTAACTTGGTAAGGAAGAGGCAGCGCACCTTTTCTCAAAACGGGGAAATGACATAAAGTCTGACAATAGGGTTGGTTATTGGAACTGATGGAGAAATGTTGTTAACGTTAGGCAGAACAGTGAGGAGTTGTATTCGGATTAATTTGACCTTCTGCTCCAATCCTCCAGATACGCTCATCACTCGAGCAGCTCCAGGGGCCCCAGCCTGTGGACATTCGCCTAATGAAGAAAAGGACAGGTGAGTGCTGAGTGTCTCACGCTCACCTTCACACTCTTACAACCCACATTCCCTATTTATTTATTTATTTATTTGTTGCAACTCGTGAAAAAAAAAAAAAAATACTCCTACTACAACTGTCAGGGGATCCTTTGTGTCGCATAGATTGTCTGGTTTTCATAGTATCGCCAGGTAAGGAGGTAACTGTATGTGCTATTCCTCTACTGTTTTTTATGTACAGACATGAAATGTTATGGTAAACAAAATCCCCCCCCCCCCCATATCCCCTTTGACCTTGTAAGCACCCTTCCCACCTCCATTTTTGATTTGAGTTGGAGTGTACAAGCCCTTTGTGAGTCTGAATGTTGCACCAAAAGCATTCTAACTAACACGCCTCCCGTCTATATTTGAATGCTGTCTCTAGGTATAAGCCGAGGTTTCGCCTTCGTGGAGTTTTATCACTTGCAAGATTCTACACGATGGATGGAGACCAATCAGGTTGCCTTTAACAATCACCAAGTTTCGAGTTATTCTTGGAGATTAGAGCCCCAGTTAACCGACACATGACTGATCATTGAGAGCTGTGCATATTTGCAATAGACAGATGTTGGTGTTTAGTTGCAGGACTGTATCATAACCATGGGCACGCAAAACTGTGACTATCAAATGTAAATGTGTTTGATAATCACACAATTGTCTGATTTTATTTGTATACAGCAGCTTTTTCAGACATTATAGTCTCTCAACTGCTTAGTTTACTCAATGCTAGGAGTTCAGTGTTGAGTCACTGTATACAGGAATGAACTCTTTAGTCGGCTCTGTTACAAATATGAGAACATAGTCAGAGCCTTAACCTAAACACGTGTTTGCCCCTCATGAAAGAAGACTGAACAGTGGTTCCATAGCACATTCTGCTCCAGCTCAGTCACTCGGATATTTTCTCATCTCCATTTAAAATCCGAAGGCTGGAGTGAGACATGGACGAGCTGGCAGCACTCCGATCCCAAACACTTAGAACCCGTTTGTTTTGAGACCTCGTACACAAAACTGCAGCGTTCTCTCTAAACTTCACTTTCTACCTCTGTTCCCCTTTTTACTCCCTGAGACACTCTACCTAAGCAGCTACGGGTGTAAGCCTAGCCACTCTCTCCCGTTCCAGCTGCTCTCACTCCTCTCTGTGGAGTCTGAAATAACTGGTGGCCTTTGACTCCGCAGAACAAGTTGGCGATCCAGGGCAAGAGCATTGCGGTGCACTACAGCAACAGGAGACAGAAGTTTGAAAACTGGCTTTGCAATGCAGTGAGTACAACTTTATTTGTCTTTGTACCGTTAGCGTTTTTTGTTTGTATTGTTTTAACTGATGCACCTTATCCTGTTCCTTCACACCACTGTAATGATGTACTCATCATACTTATATGTGTAAATATGCTATATATTTACTAAGCTTTGGTATTATCAGAAGTTGCACATTCTGTCCATTCTTTAATTCCGTTTCACCTTCCAAGTCTTTCGTGTGTTTCTCTCCGGGAGGATCATTCAAAAGATCAAGAAACACTAAATACCTCGGTCATACGCCGAGTAAAAGATAGGATAAATACAAAACTACTTAAAAAAAAATACATGCATTTGGTACTAAACTGTGATCCCAGAATGATATATTCTATATATTGTTTCTTTAAAAAAAGACCACAACATTGTCATTGGTTTATCACAGTGTGGCCTGTACAATTTCCGGAAGAGGCTGAAGTGTTTCAGGTGTGGAGCAGCCAAAGTTGGTGAGTTGCTACTTCAACAAACTCTAAGTATAAGTTTGTTCTTCCTGCATGTGTCCTGCACTACTTTATTTCAGTGGCCCGCCCTGACTAGTGTTAACCTGTGTGTCCCTCTGCCTCGTCTTTGCTGAGTACAGACGGAGAGCCACCAGCACTAAGTGGTTTAACTGCTGAGTCTCAACAGCCAGGAGATTACAATGGAGACAGTAAGTGACTTTTTCACCACATATTCAAATAGTATGTCCCCCCCAGTAATCGTATTCCACATTCATTCTCGGACACGTTGTTTTGTTTACAGCAATCATTTTGAGAAACATTGCTCCTCTTTCAACTGTTGATGGCATTTTGAACATCTTGGCCCCCTATGCCAACCTGTCGGCGGGCAACATCCGCCTCATCAAGGACAAGCAAACGGGACAGAACAGAGGCTTTGCCTTTGTTCAGCTCTCCTCTCCCCTGGTACGTTATTTCTGTAGTCATGATATACGTCGGTATGTTTCTTCTGGGCGTGTGCACACGTTTGACAGTTTTCATCTTTATTTCCTGTATAGGAGGCTTCTCAGCTGCTCACCATTCTCCAAAGCCTCCAGCCACCTCTAAAACTGGACGGAAAAACAATCGGTGTGGATTATGCCAAGAGTGCTAGGAAGTGAGTCATCACACACACACGCACATAGACACATACGGTTTGATTCAGCTCTCTATTATTAGAAAATAGCACATAAAAGCTCTTTCGTATCTGAATTTAGATTCACATTCATAATCACATTTAGCTGGAGGCTGCTTATTTGGTCCTGCAGTAATTCAAATGCGAGCATCGTTGAGGCAAATGAGCGGCTCATTTTTCATCCTGCATGTGCTGCAGATTTCAGGTTGAACTAACTGCTCCGTGTCCTTTCCAGAGACTCGACTCAGCCCGATGGGATCAGAGCAAGCGCTCTCTCTGTCGCCAGCACAGCCATTGCTGCCGCTCAGTGGTCATCCAGCCAGGTATCGGGGTTCTACTCGTGCCGTTTTCTACTTCGAAGTCATTTTGTTGCACTTAAAATTCCCTAAACTTAGTGGTGTGACATTAAAGGCAAAGAACAGCTGGTTTTAATACACATCTTCGCAAATATGGCATCTTTAAAAGTTAGGACGATGGTAAAGTGTGAAAAGCTCTTGCGATCCATAGACATGGTACAAATGGCTCATGGATTTTTTTTATATACGTCTTAACTGAATTTACTAATTTTTTGTGCAAAATATTGGCTCAGTTGCAAATGCAACTTTTACTTTTTTTCGTTGGGGTTCTTGTGTGTTGCTGCTGACTTTTCTCTGTATTTCCTTGTAGTTGCAGCAAGGTTCTGGCACCGCCTCTGACTACATTGCCCTTCCAGATGGCTATGCACAGCAGACACAGGTCAGTTCACAGTCGACTTTATCGTGGCAGTGACTTTAAGAAGGAAGACCAGTGATTGACGTGATGTTTTTTCCCCTCATGTAGGGACAGAATTATCAATTATGGCAGCAGCCTGAAGCCTTGGCTCCTGTCATCGGTGATGGATTACTCGGAGGTAAAAAAGAGGGTCAAATCACTCGGAGCTATTTAGTTTTTTCACCTGGGATTGCTAATCCATCATTACCGACTGTCTTTAGCTGCTCCAGGAATGAAGACCTTGATCCCTGCAGCCGCCGGTGTGGTCATATCCCAGACGGCTCAGGTTTACCATCCTGTCATTATCAGCCAGCCTGCCATACAGGTAGGCCGTGTATTAACATGGCATCTATGTACTACATTTAAAATGTACAACTCTTGGTGTCGTCCGATGGCTACAAAAGTACATCATGATTTATTCCCTCCTCACTTTCAGCCACACCAGTTAGTGCGGGCTGTTGATGCAGCGCAGCAGATTGCACCACCGGTAACACCAGCAGCGTCCACTGCTGCCGCAGCTGTCGTCTGTGCGGCCCCAGCTGTTAACACGACAGGTGAGATTAGTTAGCTTCACTATGGCTCCTCTGCTTGTCAATGACTAGATCAACAAGTGATTTGTTTCATATGTCCTCTTGTTGTTTCCGTAGCTGCCCCTGACACCTCAGCATACCAGTATGAGGAGTCTTCAGGGTACTATTATGATCCACAGACGGGCCTGTACTATGATCCCGGCAGCCAAGTATGTTCCCCGTACTCCTGCTTTATGTGCAGAATATATTGCCAAACACTGTCATTTATTTGATCTTTACATCCTATTTCTTCTGCTTGTCATCAACAGTACTACTATAACTCTGAGACTCAGCAGTACCTCTACTGGGACAGTGAGAAAGGGAGCTACATCCCTGCACCAGACATGAGCTTAGCCAACAGTTCCTCAGCCACGAACAGTAAAGAGCCCAAAGAGAGAAAAGAGAAGCCCAAAAGCAAGTCTGCACAGCAGGTAAGTGCTTCTTTTTAAAAAGTTATTCTCCGTATGGATTATATCTCGTCATTTAAATGATATCCGTACTGACTGATAATACAATTGCAGATTGCAAAGGACATGGAGCGGTGGGCAAAAACTTTAAATAAGCAAAAAGAAAGTTTTAAGAGCGGTTTCCAAGGCTTTGGACCATCCAAGGAGGAGGAAAGGAGAGAGTCTGCAGCTGCCGATGCAGGTTTCTTCCTCTTTGAGAAAAAGGTATTTAGTAGTGACTACTAGCCCCGAGTATGTTTTGCATCGTATTAGTGTCATAGCGTACTTGGAACGGTACTAATATAGACTGAGAGGCTCACTGGGAACTCACATTCATTCAAATTCATACTTTTAGAATTTTTTTTGTGTGAATGAGAAGTAATCCCCTAATAAGTTTATTTTTGTTAAGTTTGCTCACCCCACTGTGAGAATCACCGATGCAGCTTATTTTTGTTATTTGTTGATGAAAGTTGTCGCTTCCTTTTCAGCAGATGGGAGGTTTTGAGATGCCGTCTTTCATGATTGAACAATTCAAGATCACAGAGCAGGAGACTTCAGCCAAGGTTTGTTTGTGCCTTTTGCCTTTATTTCCACAGTTATTAATAAAGATGAATCTCATATCATTTAATCCTTTTTGTCATCTTACAGAGCGGCCTGGTTGCCGCTTACAACGGAGACAGTGACCCCGAGGAGGGCGGCTCCTATAGAGCAGCAGACGAGGAGGGGAAAATAACGGACTGGACTAAGATGGTTTGTCTGCTGTGTCGACGGCAGTTCCCCGCCAAGGATGCTCTGCTGCGTCACCAGCAGCTCTCTGACCTCCACAAGGTGAGCCTGGAGAAACAGCGTGTGTTTAATCTGCAAGTAGCTGGGAATATTTAAAGTTTCAATACACAATGGAAAGAACATTATTAATCCTGTGCTGTCTTGAATATATATGCTCTGCTGCGTCACCAGCAGCTCTCTGACCTCCACAAGGTGAGC
>NW_022280031.1:7074696-7109337 GCF_004355925.1 Anarrhichthys ocellatus
TTATGACCATGTGATATTTCAGTTTTTCTTTTTTAATAAATTTGCAAAAATTTCTACATTTCTGTTTTTTTCTGTCAAGATGGGGTGCTGAGTGTACATTAATGAGAAATAAAATGAATTTTTGATTTTAGCAAACGGCTGCAATGAAACAAAGAGTGAAAAATGTAAAGGGGTCTGAATACTTTCAGTACCCACTGTATATAAAGCTACACTACCCATGGGCCTCAGTCGCCATTGCTGTGGAGAAGAAGACTGTCAGAGGGCCAAATCGAAGCTGTTGGAAAGGCGGGAACAAAACACTGCACTATAGTTGCTCACAAATCTCACATATTGCAAACATCTTGGTTCTACACCAAGTGGAATCCTTCATGGTGATGATAGCTGCATATTCATCCAAAGTTTGC
Organism: Anarrhichthys ocellatus; assembly: GCF_004355925.1. NCBI lineage: Eukaryota > Metazoa > Chordata > Actinopteri > Perciformes > Anarhichadidae > Anarrhichthys > Anarrhichthys ocellatus. The sequence goes on from NW_022280031.1 coordinate 7,075,101, forward strand.
GTCGCGTAGTTACACTGTCGCGTGTGTGTTTTTCATCATGTGTATTTATGTCCATGTTCACCCTCGTGTGAGAAACCAGAATACAGACAGATGGTGGTTGGATTGTTGGAGTGTTTACTGCTTACTTCAGACAGCTGCAGTGCACAGTGGCACATAAACACAGCTCCGAGTGTGACATGACGTAGGGGTTACAGTGAGGCTATTCACTCCCCTCCAGCTATTTTTATACAGGAGCAAGAGAGTGTGGAGTGACCTTGGCGGTTTGATCCTGATTTCCCGCTCGAGCGAGATGGGCCCTAATCTGATCTACTCTATCATCCTGACTGTCAGAGGTCCCAAGTCTCAGCTCACTGTTTTACAATAAAATGCTCTCTGATAGATCTATTAGCTGCTCATCGGCGGGCATGATCTCTTAATCTGCAGGACATCTCTTCCTGTTCATGGGCAGAAAGGGAGGATGAGGAATTAGCTTTGGATGCTGTAGTGCCACCAAAAGAAAAAATCCTTTCGTAAGTGAGTTTTCATTTTCATTTCCAATTTTCTAAAATTGCTGTAGGTCTGCCGTGTTTCAAATGACCTCCATAGAGGGGGTGACGCTGTAAATGATTTTAAGGAAATTCCATGTGAAGATAAGGTATTCAAGCTTCTTTAATGCATTTAAAACCGTTTAGCTCTGCTTTTAGTGCATCCATAGACCTGGGTGGGAGGAAAAAAAGAGTGAAAAACTGTCAATGATTGTCCACATGCACTTTAGCAGATTAGGAGTCTCTGAAAATTACAGTGGAGACTCAATTAAGAAAGCTTATACGGGCAGAGGACTTTGAGAATGTCATCAAGTAGTGACAGAGGAGGCAGTATTATACTTTGAGATTACTCATTGCATAAACTGCACACACACACACAAATACACAGTGTATTATTCACTGAATGAACTACAAATGCACACATGCATAGCAATAAGTGAGGATGAATCAGCATGCGCTGCGTCATTTGGTTCAGGTATCCATTCAGGAATAACAATCAGTGGAACTGCCTGGCTCCGCTTGCCTCCTCCTCGTGGGATGACGTCTCTCAGCACAGTTGCTTACGTCAGAGCCTGCGAACTGAGGAGCATGCACTCGCTGTGTGTTGGCAAACTGAGGTGCTGTTTTGGACGAGGGCTTGAATAAACATAGCCTCTGCTGTTGCTGTGAAAAGACTCATTTACTCCCACCAAGAGCATCACAAAGTGGGATTAACTCTTGCATAGGTTTCAGACGGATACCGGGGCGGAAACATTGGATTTCTAACGATAATCTTTTTTCCATCTGGTCCTTCAAATGTTTATTCTCATTTTCTTTTCTCCTATACAACTGTTGTTTTATTTTCTATTATGAAGCTTTGTTAAACTGTGCTTCTGCTCTTGAGAAGCGATAATCTGTATCTTTAACAGAGGGCACTACTGAGGCAGATTGATTATCACCCTGTCAGCCTCTTTATGTTCTGCATAATGCAGGGTGCAATTAGGAAAATGAACACACAAAATAAACCCACGTTGTTAACGGTGGATATCTTAAAAATGTCTTGTGGTTCAGTTACATTGATGCTTTTGACAAATCTGCTCTCCCAACAATGTTTTTCTTTGAGATACGGGATATTTTGAAATCAGTAATTGCTCAAGCAGACAGTTGCAAATGTGTTTTTGGATGACATGGAGGCTCCAGAGTACAGAGCATTTCAGTTTTGCTGAGCGTTTCCTCATGGACACACAACTCTTCCTCTGTTATATTCCACAATGGTGCTATGGTAACTGGTGTTCAAGCCCGCGGGGCTGAACTCAATTGTCTTTGTGCCTGTTCTCATTTCCTTCATTTTCTTGGTTATAATTATTGGTTATAATATAATTATAACATATAATATAATTATAACATATAATCATATATTAGTTTGACTCCATGTAGTGCAAATACATGTAGTTGGACCTGACCTTACAGGATTTGTCCCATAAGATATCTTATCCACATCTTCAACTGAATCTATAATATTTTAGTATAACTATCTTTTTTTTAGCAAATAGTACATGGTATTGGTATTTGTATATCTGCTGCCAAAACTTTGTCCTACTTTTAAATGAGGATTTTCGCCACTGCGTTTCAGCTCCTTTATTTTCACCTTCATTTGTTTCAAAATCAGAGGACTGGAGAACAATCTTCCTAAAATGAAGAGGCTCTCACTGAATTACTGTGTTTTCACTCAACTACTTCCAAGGATGTCATGTATTGCCTTTGTTATTGAATATATTGATTGTAGGAGCCACAACTCTGTCCAATCACGTCTGCTGAAAGCTCCACAGCCTGAGGCCATTGAAGAGGCACCCTTGTAGCCGGACAGCCCATCGCGTATTGTCTTTGAATGGCTCCCCCCAACCTCCCCGTGAGTTGTAGACTATCTGAGTGGCAGTGTGGTTCTGTGCAGTGATTTGTCCTTCGACAAGGGCCCTGCCTCTGCCATTCCTACCGTCAGCAACCCTGCTACAACTGTGCATGAATACAGGATACTGGCATTTGCTGAATCCAAGGTGGCGTCTTTTCAACTAGAGCCCAGTGAAATACCTTTTCAGCCTCTCGAGTGGTCTGGCGAACTACAGCCAAGGGGGCCCCAGCAGTATAATGATGCCTGGCACAATAGTAGCACTGTTCTCCAACCCGTTCCCAGGAAACCGCACAACATGTGCCATTGTGCACTGTGCTTTGCTGCCCAACCACGTTGCCCGGCTTTAGCCAGAGACACCGAGAGGCTTGGCTGTGCAGCGGAGCTCACAGCAACGTGGTTGGTAGGACAGGTTCAGAGGACTGCAAGACGAAGACCAGGGTGTATTCATCGCCTCACACAGCGTTTGATGTGTTAAAATGATATTACAGAAAGGTACATTTAAAAGGCCAGTCTGTGAAGCGGAAGAGGCCTGAGGGAAAAGGTGAGTGGTTGCCAGGAATGGTAGTACAGAAAACCCTGAGCGTTGTTCAGTTGAACCCTCTTCACTAAAAGAGAAAACCAGGAGAAAAGTGACAAGCAGAACAATGAAGGCACAAAGACGGCTAGAACTGGTTCGGAGCTGGTCCTAGCTGGTTCTTCTCTTTTCATCTGGGGGTTCAAACATTTGTGCGTGTTCCTCCTCTATGGCCCCCAACGTGCTCTCCATTGAAGCCCTCACTGCTGTTTATGCAGCAGAGCAAAGGAGATCGTTCAGGGCCTGCTGGATAGGGGGCTTTGGTCAACTGCATCCAGGGGATACATGTCCTCACAAGTCAGCTGCTCAGCTAAGACACCACAGCAGGATGCCCAGGAAATAGAGGCCTGACGCAAAGCCCAGTGTGTCACAGTTCTCTGAAAGCCCAGTTTCCTCTCAGCCTAGACCTGTCAGTTGATGTGTCAATTATTCATTGGATTTGCCCAAAAGTCAATTTACTGTCAACTCTATATTTTGACTAACATAGCTGGATTTTGTGTTTTTACTGTTGATTAGCAAAGTGAAAATGTTTGTTAGTCTCACGGTCATGCTGCTCTTGTTTTTCCACCCATTCATATTTACAGTATCAGTATAGTAAATGGTATTCTCAGTATAGACACAGTTTAAATTTTTGTGGCAAGCTCTAAATGGGGTCAATTGTGAATTGGTGAATTGGGTCAGAATCTTCATTTGTTGTCAGTCCGATTAAGCCACAACTACAATATGTAATTTAGTCACTTAAGTACTTTAATAGGTTTGCAAGGTGTATGTTTTCCATCTTGACATCCCTTTTGTTAGAGTGATGTGTAGTTCAGTCACGTCCCCGTTGGGCCTTAAGGAAGATACAGACTCACTTTAATGCCCTCAGGATGGCCTCCGTTATCTTCTCACGTGCCTCTTATTGTTGGAAACTAGGACTGAAAGCATTGCTAGTGCCAATGCAGTCAATGTCAATTTGCGATTGAGCTGGACTTGCTATTATAATTTTCAAAATAAATGAATTATGATCGCCACATATATATGGGTACATACATGAAATCTGACCTCTGCATATTACCCATCCTCAGCATTTAGGAGCAGTGGGCTGCTGTCAGTGTCTCGCTGCGATACTTCATGTGGACGATAGGAATCGGGAATCTAACCTTTAACCTTGTGGTTAAAAGACGACCCGCTCTATTCACTGAGCTACAGCCGTCCTGGTACCCAAGAAAAGCAAATGTTATGTCGAGTCTCAAGCAACAGTTACAAATTGTTGCAGAATCTCCAAAATATCAAGAAAAGACATATTTAATACAGAGAATAAAGAAACGATAGGTCCCTGCTAGTCTGGTTCATTAGACCTCTGCTCAGGTAGAATGTGGGCAGAGCTATGCTGCGTATTAAGTGAGGTTATTGAACTCCATGCTACAATAAGAAAGATCAAGCTGCAATTTGTTCCACCCTAGCAGTTAAGACAAAGCCATCAGGAGAGAGAGGGAGATTAAGTCTGTACACCTTCACACCATCTTCAGTAAAAGGTCCAATCAGGGCCTTCAATGTTCATATTTGGTCTGTTTACAAGTTTCTAATTAAAAGATGAGTTTATTGAACTGTGGTATTTATGCTGTATAATGTCCATTCAAAACCACAAATCTCTACATTTTGTGATTTCTCTTTTTCCCCCCACAGATCCCAGGAAAAATACCTCAGAGCACCTTTCAAACACTCAGCCTCATACACCTACACATTTAAACAGACTCATTATCACATACACACGCAGGCACCACAAGCAGACATGAGTGAGGATAAACCAGCGGATTCTGTGGAAACTGCCCCTGCTGAGGCGAACGCTATTCCTAATGGAAAAGGCCACGAGGAGGAGATCACAGCATCGGCCAAAACACCATCTGCAGAGGCCGGTGAAAAGTGAGTATAATCCTCCTTACTTCGTTGATCGCTTCAGAATTACGGTTGTTTATTGGCAAGAATCTGGCGATACAATACATATCACGATACAGGGGTCACCATTCAATATATGCAGATATATTGCGGTTTTCTAAATCGAATTTGTAGAAAACGTGTAAAAACACCCACCATATACAAACGTTTTTATGCAGTCAGATCATTGGGATCTGCATATCACAGTGTAGCACCTGTAACATCCAACATCATAACACTACCTTTTGTGCAATCTGAGCCCCCGTCTGCCACAAATCTTAGCATGTAAAAAAACGATTGTTGTTACAAATAATAACAATCGTCATTCTCTTTTGTAAGGCTGTTCTTGCCACTATTCAAGCGAGGCGATTTGATTCACCGGTTGCTCTTACTTACCAGAGGCCTCACATGTTTTCTCTAATGCGTCACACGTCACATTTCCCCCTGTGTGCTAACACAGCATCAAGTGAAATAGGATAGTTGTCATGTGTAGCATGCCTGTGCCTGTTCCTTTACTAATCTTCATGTTTACTCCTTCAACACGAGAAGGACCTGACTCTCTCTCTTATAGAAGCAAGATATAATGTGCAATATTTACCTGGAGTTACGTACAAATCAGATAAAAGTATCATACAAAATATTGGCTAAATGGAAGGCCTCGATGCTAACAACACTCATTTTTACCGGATAACGGAGATAGCTAAATGCTTAATTGTCATGTCACTGGTTGTCTAACAATGTTTTTTTTGTGTCTTCTTACTATGTAATAGATTAGTTAATTACAATCTCTCTCTGAGATACACATGATCATTTATAGATAATCCCTTCACTGCATTATTTGCCTGATTATATAATGACTGAGGGTGTTGTTTTTCCACTTTGTGCTCTCGCTGGGTGATGGATGGACTCTCTCTACACTGCTTGTAGGGTAACTGTACCCAACAGTGCCCAGAATGATAGGTATGCTTGTTGATAAGGAACAGAGAATATGTTCGTATTGTAGTGTGCATCTTTTACACAGTAATGGAATTATTGTAAACCAGAGCCTGTTCTATAAAAAAAGAAATTACATAGTTTATGATGAGTATTGACTGTTTTTGTTTAATGTAGTGTTACTGCCTTGACAGTATTTTTTTCCATTAGTACCCACAGAACTGAGAATACAGAGGCCAACCTCCCAGAGAGCCAGGACTTCTTATCGGGCATGGAGGACAAGAAGACCCCTCAATTTACAGATGTAAGTTCAATATTCCTATATCTATATATACAGTATATACACATCTACATCTATATATCTATATATACAGTATATACACACCTACATCTATATATCTATATATACAGTATCTATCTATTTATCTATCTATCTGATAGATAGATAGACTTGCATGCACTAACATGTTTATTCCTCCCCCCTGTCTTGCATCGGTTATAGTTTGAGGGGAAAACCTCGTTTGGGATGTCTGTCTTCAACCTTGGCAATGCGATCATGGGAAGTGGAATCCTAGGACTGGCGTACGCCATGGCCAACACAGGAGTCGTCCTGTTTTTGTAAGATATTCAAATGCATTAGATACACTCAATATGTAACTCCATGATTTCAGATCGGTGGAGTGACTGACAGTCTCACAGATATTGTCTGACTTATTTTCTTCCCGCTTTCCAGCGAAGGTCTGAGTCACACATAAATAGCACCCAATTGTTTTGTAATTGTCTTGTAGTCCCTGGTTATGACAAAGAGGCCGATGACACAGGGCACATTTGTTTGATAAATATAGGCCCAGATTAATAAGCTACTGGCAATCATTTACTCGCGCTATAAATAGCCGCAATCGTAATCAAGGATGCAAAAATAACCAGATTGTTTCTGTGTGGTTGATTCTCTGCCTGGAACCAGTTGGCGTATGTGCTGCACATATGAGGGGCTTAACGTATAAAAACCTCTGCAGCAGCATTGTCTGTCAGGATAAAGACTTCATAGTCGACTGCAGCTTTCAGGTTGAACATTTCTATTTTAATGCAGATGCTTTTTCTACCTTATTTAAATTCACTGGAGGTCTTCTGACATTTGAGCTGCAGTGAGTGCTCACAGTTGTTTTGGTCTTTTTATGGTATTTATCGACAATAAGAAAAATACAGAATATCTCCAGCCCTTAAAGCTTATAGACTTGTAGCATGCTTTCAGGAAATATCACACGCATCACCATTTCATTGGGTGTCATGTAGTGGGGTAGCTTCATCATCAGCACTTTTGTTGAACCATCCAATCGGTCTCAGATTTATCCTGCCTGAATTTTCTGCCATCGGCCAGACCGGATCTAGTCGGTTAGACCTTTCTCAAGTATTGATTTATGGTGGCTGGATTCTGCATAAACATGCAAACATGAAGCTCTGTGGTGGAATATAATTCAAACTTGGTGGTGATATAATATCGGACTGATGTGCTCTCAAAGGTTTGCGTGCTCATTTAGGTCTTTCATGCGTTCACTGCTTCTAAAATCTTCACTTTTTTCATGAGGTTTCCAGCTGTGATCCGTCTTTTTCTCAAGAATAATCAGGCTGGTTTTTCCAGAGGGTAATCTCACCAGATGGCACTGACAACATCAACACTTTCCCCTGCTCGGTTCCTCGTGCTGTTTCGACACCTCTTCCTGGTGGTGCTAGAGATTGTTCGGTGTGCGGTGCGGAAACTGTCTGAGGAAAAGTATTTTTCTGACAAAGATTTAAGCCCTCCAGATTTATATTTCTTAGAAAATGCAGGCACTGCTGTTAACTAAGCATCCCTCAATTGAAATTACAATACAGAGTATTAGTGAGAGGTGAAGCAATCTTTGGGATGTTTGTATAAATCTTGGCTTGGTTTTAAGTGGATTTGTAGTCATGGTGAAAAACTTGATGCGCTCTCCCTTTGTAGGCCAAAGGCAGTTTGTTCATTTCATACCAAACTCAACACAACATAATGGTGAAAGCATATTCATGCTACCTTTCATGATTCAATCAATCTGGGAGTAATGTAAAGCTAGGTTTAAATACTCCCCAAGGACGTGATTTGAGCTCTTTTCCAAGGCAGTCATGTCAGGATTTATCTCACGTGTTAAAGAAAGCTTCTTATTTTGAGCTGAGTTGTGTGACTGTGGCTTTTCACGCTGTCTGCTCTTTGGACAGACTGAACTCTGTGTCACTGAACATCAATGTCTTCGACACCAAGACAGGAGCTGAGTTGAACCCCATTTAACTCTGATGAAAACACGCAATCTACTCCTGTGTGCGAATTGATAGTACGTGACTGAATGCAACAGTTAGCGTGTAGTTTTCCGTCCTGTTAGGGATGAAAGCTCGTGTCTTTGTGTGCATATCTGCACGATCTTGTATCAAACAATGGAGTAGGTACTGAGAAATACAGGCAGGGTCGGTTACAATTTTACTTTTTTTTCACATTGGACTCCAGGCTGGTGTTTGCCTTTTTTCTTTTTTTCTTAACAGTGTCATTCTGAACCTTAGGTTCTGCTCCTTAAGGGGACAGGAGACCTAAAAATGAGGCGACCATGTTTGCTCAAACACGGGGAGGTAAACAAATGCAAAATAAACACCAACAGCAAAATAATATGCCTGTTGCTGAGTATTTTTTGTCATATGGGTTGTTCTCATTTATCTCCACTGATGGGTCGTCTGCTGAACCTTTTGTGAGGGTCGATCAGTTCACTCCACATATGTCCACATTTGTTCATAATCGTCAATGTCTTTTGAATGATAACCATACAACTATAAATGTATTCTCAAAGAAATAAAATGAAGAGTGATGTTGTTAGTCTAGATTTTGGAATGTCTTTTGTTTCACTTTCCCTTTTGGCCCGATGTTTCATATCACACAGAGTTTTGTTGGCGGGTGCAGAGGCTTCAGCCGGTCAGCGGTCTTGGCCCGCGAGGAATGCAGCGGGGTGGAAAGCTGTGAGCAGAGCTACAGTTACCCAAGTGTGTCAGTCTGTCTGACTGTCAGCAGATCCGTCCTCCCATTGCCACTTGACTAACTAAATCCTCCACTGAAAGTCAGCCCAACATTCTTTCACATAGTATTACACCCCCCCCCCAAAAAAAAAACAACCCTGTTAACTGGCCAAGAGTTGAAGTCCAGTTGAAAGACATGCAGCCTGGCTTTTCCAAAAGGAGAGAGGAATGGAGTGTGTGTGTGTGTGTGTGAGAGTGAGAGAGAGTGCTAATGTCGCCAATGGCAACAATAAAATTAGAAATAGTTGGAATGAGGTGGACTGGGTCAGGGAAAGTTAGTAGATCAAGGACCCATTCACAAAACTTCCCCATGCTGTGGATTCTTACAAAAGTCTCACTTATTAAGTGATGATTCTTAAACACCTCCACTAGAGACAGATGTTAAATCCAAGTAAAAGATGTAGCTTGTGCACTTCATGGGCTAATTTAAGAACAATATCCAAGGAACCAAACAGAAATCCGATGATCAAATACGCAAAATAATTTAAGGTAATCACTACATCAGTACTATTTATTTTCAAAAAGCGTACAGTGATCAAGAGTCCAAATGGCAGTGGGTCCAGCAGGCAGGCAGGCAGGATAGCAGATAGCTTGCAGGTAACAAGAAACTGAATAGCAATTATGATGATCTGACAAGGAACACGAGGAGGGGAACTATGTGCAGAGTGGCTGACGAGAGAATGAGATGCAGGTGAGGAGGAGGAGGACGGGGAAGGCCAGGCAGAGCTGATGAGGAAAATGGCAACAGGTGTGTAGGTGGGAGGGGATGCCAGGTGAGCAGGACTGGCAGCAGAGTCTTAGGGCATCTGGTGGACGGTTGGAGGATGGCAGATCTGGGGAGTGAGAGGAGGGTTCATGGCCTGGGGGAAGTGAGCGGGAGCTGGAGACAGGGACAGAGAGCCAGGACAGGCAAAAAGGACAAAGACACTAAAGTCCTCATGCCAAGAATGCATGAAGAGGAATAACATGTAAAAACGGTTAATATGAGTTTGTGTGGCGAGTCTATTCCCTCTTGAGGAAACAACTCTATTACTGAAAATAGAAGGAATGACTGTTGTTGATTGACGTGGGTTATTCCAACACTGATGAACAAAGATGAGAAGATTAATGTTTACAGAGGATTTTCCCTCATTCTGTCAATCTCAGCATTGCGTTGGAAACGTTTCTTTTTGAAACTGTCCATCTGGTGTGTGTGTGTGTGTGTGTGTGTGTGTGTGTGTGTGTGTTTGTGTGTACGTGCTTACTTACTGTGGCAGAGGGCAGAGAGGCTGATAGGGCAGCCTCCTTGTCTCAGCTTGAGTAACAATCCAGGCTAAAGAGCCACAGGGACTCTGCTCTTCCAACACAATCTATGTACCGGCATGCAGAAAATGTATGCCTATGCTGCAGCTGTATAAATAGCCTGCAGGGTAATGTGTGCTGTAAACATGTAACATATAAAGTCGTTGAGAAATGAGAATTCTTGGTATAATGATGATTAAAATTGAGTTTTTTGCAGGTAAAAGAAGAGGCAGTAAGTAATACTGTCAGTAATGTCTGTTGTTGCATGTCTGTTTCAGGGTACTTCTAACAGTGGTGGCAGTCCTCTCGGCGTATTCCATCCATTTACTGCTAAAGTTGTCTGGCATTGTAGGTATGTATGCAGCCTGACAACATGCATCTTCTGATTCAAGGATTCATGCAATGTATTATCATTTGCATTTAAATGCAACCAGTGCATTTCCATTCAATTAATACCTTGTGCCCTGGCTGCTTTCTAATCGACATGTTCAAACTATACACAGTCTGCTGGAACACACTGAGTGTTAGATAGAACAGGAAACTATGGCTTCCTGCTCTTGTGCCCAGATAAGTGAGACCCAGACTCAGGTCAAATAGCAGCAATCCAATACATAATAGGACAACAACATCAGATTATTTATTTATTAACAAGGCAGCATTTTGGTCATGGTTTGTCAGTTAATTAAAGCATCTGCAGCTAGCAGTGACCACTTCCTTTATTTTAAGTTGAAAATAATTAAAAAAGATAAGAGTCTCAAGTATAAGCCTTGCCTGCGGATTGTTCCAGGACCATGGAGTATATTGGAACAGGTTTGTTTGGCCAGCCTCTGCACTGATAGAAGGCACTTTAAACAGAAACCATTTGCGTGACCTAAGATCTTGACTACATTGCAAAAATAAACACTTTCCGTTTAAGCAAGTAGGAGATTTGCTGTCTTTTAAATGTGTGTACATCGATGCCACGTTATTGCTTACCCAATGGTAGCAGTGAAAATGAGTGATGGCTTGTATGATATCTGATAGTGGTTTGAGCTCTTTACCTGCACCTGACATCATATATCATCATATACAGTATATCTCATCCAGGTATGACTTATTTCTTCCTATTATTTTGGATGCCTCCTGAGTTGCTTCAGGTTAAATTCCAAACAACACTATTAAACCTCCTGTACGAATATTTTCAATAGTGCACAGATAGAAATTGACAAAAGGTTTTTGTAGACATTCCACATTTGTTATCTCATCTAAGAAAAGGTGGCATTTGCCTCTGTCTTTTTCAGAATACAGTCAGTGCTCTTAGACCAATTTATAGTGTTAGAAAATCTTTATGTTGAGGAATTAGAAAACTATCCACAACCTCGACAGAAACACCATCTGTGTAGGTGGTGCTACTCTTTTTTTAATCATTGATCACTTTTGCTTTTGCTCACATTGACGGGTTATTATTAGTGCACTTAAGGGAAAGCTCTCTCATCTCTCTCCTGTAGGACTGTTCATTGTCAACAAAGGTGGTTTTATCTGCAAAATAGCCAAACCTCTAAATTACCCTCTAAAGTCAGATATGATAAGATTGCAGTGTGTCAACACCTAATACTCTATGACCTGCTGCACAACAAGTTGTAATGTTTGACCATAATTAGATTTACATTCTCTTTACAGTCCTAGACTTTGTTAGTATGGATTTAACACATTGATAAAATGCTTTTTATCTGGCTTTTGTGGCTCAGGTATTCGTGCGTATGAGCAGCTCGGCTACAGGGCCTTTGGTACCCCGGGGAAGATGGCGGCAGGTATTGCCATCACGCTGCAGAACATTGGAGGTGAGGTCACACTGCCATCTGTCCGCACACTTACACACTTACACACTTACACACTTACACATTTATTAAATGTCTTCTGACGTTTCTGGGATAATTGTATTATATGATTAGAAGCTTGGGAGTATTACTGTATAATTAACCGTGTAGTTGAATACTAACTCATCGTTTGTATCTCCTTTCCACAGCCATGTCCAGTTACCTGTACATAGTCAAGTCTGAGTTTCCGTTGGTCATCCAGGCCTTTCTGATGGTGGATAAACCTGAAGGGTGAGTGGTCAATACATGACATAAAAGTTTTCATTCATACTATAAGACTTCAGATCCTTGTGAGAAAATCACTGGCAAAAAATAAACAAATCAAACATCAAATACTTAATTATTTCACTCAACTTCACACGAAACAATATCTTTGAATTTGTAATCCTGAAGATTTCAGTCCTAGTTTATTAGAACTGCCCACGGTCCCTGGTGTTAATAGCAAGTACAGTTTAACACTACAGCAAACACTCCTTGAGCTGCTACTTTGTCAGAAATACAACAACTGGTGTATCTTTCCTCGGCGCTGCCAAAGAAACTTGATTGAAATAAAAGTAATTCTACTCACTTGAATTAATGCTTGACATACATCTGGATCAGTGTCACATCTGTAAACATCGCCATGCCTCCTAACGGTTAAAAAGTAAACTGCTCATGATAAAAAAATTGTAGTGGGCATCCCGCCACTTCACTATGGGACCTTATGCCGCCGTCCTGTTGAGGATTTCAGCCTCAACAAAGAGTTGTGTCAGGCTGTGCCAGTTGGCGGGCCTGGTGATGCTCAGGATGTAGGGAGCACCTGGCGTGAGAACAGCTGAGATAGCGACCTTGGAGAAGGAGAGCAGCACAGCCACTGACAAAACACAGCTCGACTCCACGGCTGAAAACGTAAACCACGGGATATCACTGGCCATTGCAGGTGGCCTCAGAGACAAACAACACTCACTTCTTTGGATGGGATTTCAAGTGTGATGTTACCCCCTTACACATTAACCCTTATCCCAGTTAGAGCCTCTCTTCACCTACTTTTCATCGTTTGTGAGAAGTATTTGAGGAGGAAGGGGGAGAAATGGGAGTTTATTATAAAAGTGCATGAACTGCGCTTTCCTCAATCTATTACGTGCTACCACGTTTGCTCGTAAATGTTTAGATTGATGTGTCCCACTACATGTAGTCACTATAGAGGGGATGGACTGTGACAACATGTCCACAGTGTTTTCTGGTGTCAGCTCTGCGTTCTCTGTTTAGCAGTGATCTGGGACACGGTCAACAATCACTGTTTAGTTGAAATGACAAACTAGATTGTCCCAGTGGCATTTCATCCCGTCAATGGGTCCGTGTTTAGATTGCAAAACTGTACACGGGGTGGACAAAATAACAGGGACACCTCACAATTTGATGCAAGAAAATACAATAGCTCTGCAACTAATACTACTTTATAATAGAATATGATTATTAACAGTGTCATAGATTTTAGTTCAACTCTGTGATTTGTGGTAGTTTGTTGTCTATTTGTGTCTGTGTGTGTGTTGCTGACCCTGGTCAGCTCACACGCACAATCACTTAACACCTGAGGCTGTCTGTATGCTTGTTCAACCAGTCAACTTATCAGAGAGCCGCTGGTATTTCAGTGTAGAGAGTGTTACATGTATATCTGCTTATCAAGCTTCTATTACCGTTTGTGGTTATTAGTGATTGTGCATTTGCGTGTTTGTAAAATATTGTATGTTTTTGTGTAAGTGTGTATCAGAGTTGGTGAGATATTGTGACCCTGGTCCAGATGGCCGTAGGGCAGGATGACAACAGGATAGATGAGCCTCTTTGTCTTTGAGAAGTGCGTGTGTGTGTGTGTGTGTGTGTGTGTGTGTGTGTGTGTGTGTGTGTGATAGTTTTATTAAATAAGAATTTTTTGACTCACCATCAAAAAAGTCTGTAAGATGTTTTGACCATTCATTTCGTGTATTTTATTTTTCATTTTATATATTTCATAACATTTTCTTGAAATTGTATCTCAAAGCCTGGGTTATAATTCTCATTTCTGCTGTCAAATTTTTAAATATTTAGTCTAAAACTACCATGTGTAATGTGTGTGTTGTATTTACGTCTCCTAAAAATATTCCTGTGAACAACACAGAGGACATGACCTCTGTGTCCCAGCTGTAGCCACAGTTCTTAGTGTCCAGTGGTCCAGGGAGGAAAGAGGCTTATTTTTTCCACTCTAGATATTTGATTATACAGCGACCAGTGATTAATTCGTGTTCACTTCTGTTCAGCTGTGAATAAAAGTACTTGGCATCGTTGTGCAGGTATAAAATAATCCTCAGTCAGTAACTGCTTTTTCCACCATGTAAGCCTTATTTGTGTGCACCTAAGTTTCTAGCTGTTCACCCACTTTCCCCCCCTGTGTCTTCTCAATCAATATCTGACACAGTGCAAATGCTTAACATGATTGAGATTGAGAGGAGTGTTTGAGCCGAGTAATTCTAAATCAATACCTTTAATTCTCTTCCTCTCTGCAGTGAATGGTACATGAACGGGAACTACCTTGTGATCATTGTATCTATTGCAGTGATATTACCTCTGGCTCTCATGAAACAGCTAGGTAAGTATATCACGTCCTCCTCACAGTGGGATACCCATATCATTAGTGATTTACTCTGGGCTTACCGGTACTTTAAAGTTCTGTGTTGTGTTACGTTTTGCACGAATCGGTTAAAGCCAGACTATGTAGCTTGCTGAATGACAACTACGGGATTATCTTAAATGCTGGACTACTGTTTAGCATTTAGCAAAAATGCTAAACTATTGCAACGGCATCACAAGTAACATTATTGATTCTGCCAACTGACTCCGAAATGTGTGTTACCCAGCAATATTTACCCTAAGTTTACTAGCAGTATCCACCAAAAGCTGCTGTTGATGATAGACGAGTAACATGAATCCAACTTTTCATTGTTAAGAAGAAGAATGTGTTTCTTTCGCTTAAAAGTTGCAGTCTTGCTCTAACAAATGGTTTTGTAATGTTAACACAACTATACTACTATTAATCAAATTTTAAATACTTAAAGTCCTCAGATATGAAAATATGGGAATTAAGCCATGAATATTGTTTATAAAATGTTGCCTTTGCTTGCCAACTTACTTCATCCCAACGTCCTGCAGGGCTAGAAGCAGTAAAGGAGCTCATAGAGGTTTATGTGGTGACTTGCTCAAGGACACTTCAGCCTCAAGGCTCGGATCTTGGTCTTGTGCTTGAATATCAGTTTCCATAACTACCTTTAATCCTTGATTAGGTATTTTAAGAGAGGTATTGCAATGTTTTTTATTTTAGAGCTTCCATGTTAGAGCTGAGCTCCACATTTTCACTGGCAGAGAGAGTCTTTCCCCTCCTCCTCTCTTCTTCTTTCCGTGGCCATTCCCACTGAGATGTCCCTCGGTACATGGCTTGTGCTCCTGCATCTTCAAGTCACACCTGAATTCATCGTGTAGACATGCCCGACAATTGCCAATACACTGCGAGACTGCAGAGGGGTTTACTCTTTCTAAATTAATAAGCCTTTGCTGTTCTTTTAACACACACAAATCCAATGTGTTTTCGCAAGTTTGGTCAAGAGTCATGTGGGTCTGTCTGCATTTCAGCGCTTTAGATGAGAAAGTACATGAAACAAAACAGATGGAAAGAGGAACAAAAAAGCAAGGAGAGCCAGTTTGGAAGTGAGAAAAGGGGGCATATTGGCTGACCTCTGCTGAGACATCAAGGACAACAGAGCCAGTCGGTGCAGTTAGAATCCAGTAATGAGCTCCGTCTCCCAGCACATTAAAGGAGCAAAAAGAGTTGGGAAGAGACGTCTGTATCTTATTGAATGAATATTTTTTAGGTAAATCAACTACAAATACATGAATAGACCCTATTTAAATCATTAGGTCCTAAAAGTTGGAAAATGCGCTCATAGCCGAAAGTTATTCTCCGTCCTTCGATCATGTGAATGAGTCCGAGCACGAGACTGCACCGAGGCCTGGGAGGTGAGGTTAAAGGAATCGCTAGTGCCCTTGCTCTATGGGCCCCCATGGATGCGGAAGATCACTGGAAGATGTGGGCATTTTCATCAGAACTGCTCCATGCTCCACTGAGCAACCTTCAGAGGGATGAACGGGGCGCCGACGCCGTATCAAGTTCTCTTCATAAATCCTGGCTAGCGCTGTTAGCACCGTTAGCTATGAGACACTGGCTGAGGCGGCATCATGTTGAGAGCCGTTCAGAGGCAATTGAAATGCTCCCAATCTCGTATGTTGCACTTTTAAATCAGTCTAGTTCAACACAAGGCTTGAAGAACATACAACAGAAGATACAGTTCAAAAGGAAACTTTACCTCACTACTGATTAATAATTAGAAATAAGCAGCATTTGTTTATTTTCAAACCCTAACCCTAAGCATTTGTGTTTTAGGATACCTGGGATACACCAGTGGTTTCTCCCTGAGCTGCATGGTTTTCTTCCTCATTTCGGTACGTCCTTTATACCTACATGTAAACTAGGCATCATGTCTTGCTTCTTGTTTCTTGTCTGTTGGCAGAAACATCAAGGTAGCATATTCACATGGACTGGGATCAGTCCATAACACTTTTTCCCCCCTTCCTACCACCTCTTTAGTATTCCCTACTCTCTCTACTCATTGCCATGGACTAATGTTTGCATGCTGCGGTTCCAGGCTGTGTTGGTTCTCTTGTCTTTCTCTGACCTAGATTTGGCTGTGCGATCTGTAATCCACGCATCACTCTCTGTCTCTGTCTCTCTCTCTCTCTCTCTCTCAGTACCATATTTTCAGCCTGTCTTTATGCTAACTGTGTCCCTCAGACTTTGTTGCTGCTTAACGCCTCTCCTCTGCACTGCACAGGTCATCTACAAGAAGTTCAATACCCCGTGTCCATTTGTGGACTTTACATTCAATAGCACTGCCACTGGGCTGAATATCAGTGCCATGGATCCTGGTGAGGCGCCTGATCCTGCCTGTATTCCCAAAATGGCCAACCTAAACTCACAAGTAGGTTTTTTGCACATGATACTCGGTCTGAAACTGCAAATCCACCTCCACTGTCATGTTCACTGACCGCCACCCACTTATGTCATAGTCATCTTTAGCATGTTGCCAGTGACGGTTCACAATCCAAGCATGGAAATTGCACTTGGTTTGAAGCACTCAGGGCTTTTATCAAGCTGTTAATGAAAGACAATAGTCTGTGATTAATGCAAGGATCAAAGATTGACCGTGACCCCCGACCTGTCTTCTCCTGTTAGCGGAGGAATAAAAATTGCTTTGACATTCTGTTGCTTACAGTGAGATCATCAAGTTTGCTCTTTGTTGGCCAGAGAGATGGGTAATGAATTAAATGGGAAAGACCTAACAATTCTCTCAGTACCCTTATTTTGTACACCCAGTACATACATTCACAACAGGAAAGTACTCTTGAAGGACTCTTAATGACAGCTGGATGTTTAATTTGTTTTATTGAAACAATGTTGTGTTCCAGAGCATTTGTAAATACTGACCGGTTGTTCATATCAAGTCTTTATTATCCCTCAAAGATGTGTGAGACTTTCCTAGCACAGACTCAAAAGACCAATCCCTGCTGCTCAGCAGCTTACAAGTAAGGCATTCTTAAATAGGCTAAAACTTGGCCCGGCCCAAGTTAATCACAGGGAAACAATTAGCTCTCTGTGATATATCTGAGGGAGTAATGGGCAGTAAAGCGGGAGGTTGGTGGTAAGACGTCTGGGATGGCGCTGCTGTATCTATGGTGACCTGTTGGGGTTCATTTTCAGACTGCCTACACCATCCCCATCCTGGCGTTCGCCTTTGTGTGCCACCCCGAGGTCCTGCCAATCTACACAGAGCTGCGCAAGTATGTTCTTATGATGGAAAAGTCCTGCTAACGTTTGAACAATAAATCAGTTGCATAACAAATAGGAAAGGCCTGATTTGTGCCTGGCTGATCATAACCTAGTCACATGCACTGCTTTCACTTTATTTTGAAATGCGTTGACACTGCTTGTATGATGAGGCATGTCGTCAGTTAAAATGTATCATCCTGCCTGTTGCAGTTTCCTACACCTAAAGAAGCCCCACAACTGAAAATTGTTGTTTTTCTTCAACTGTGCTACATGCTTTCTGTATGACAGTGGATGCCCTGAAGTTATATGTGCGTATGAGTTTATGTTTGTATGTGTATGTGTGCGTGTGACATCACATGGCAATATCTTCTGATTTCAGTCCCACCAAGAAAAAGATGCAGCATGTGGCCAACATCTCCATTGCAGTCATGTACGTCATGTACTTTCTGGCTGCCCTCTTTGGATACCTAACTTTCTATGGTGAGGCCTGGTCCTCCTCCCATTGCAGAGCATTATGCACACCTATCTATCAATCTGTCCGTCTGTCCGTCCATCCATCCATCTATGTATCTAAATCTGTGTATCTATCTATCTATCTATCTATCTATCTATCTATAAATATATCTCTATCTATCTCACTGCGCTTCTTAATTTATTTTTCCATTTACGTTGATTGTTTTAATTTAATGTCACAAGGTTATCAGCACAAGTCTGAATCACTGTGTTGTAGCAGAACAGTCATCCTGAAGGCCATAAAACTATCGTGATGCATTTCCCCCCTCTAGTGGTCATATTGTAGACCTTACATTAACCAAATATACCGCTAATGTAATCCACTGCAATGAAAAGACATCATGATTTATGAAGGTTTTATTGAATACAGTAGCATTTACCTATATTTAGGATGTTAATAAAGCATGATTTTTGCATTATTGTTATCTGTATTGTTTTAATATATACCAGTTAATATTAATATTTGACTTGTATTATAAGTATAACTTTATTGATTAATGTTATCACTATATGAGGAAAGGACAAGTGTTCTTCCTTCATTCAAACTCTATTTTCTTTTTTTGAAATCTCTTTCAGGTGAAGTGGAACCAGAGCTGCTTCACACCTACAGTCGCATTGACCCGTATGATACTTTGATTTTGTGTGTGCGTGTGGCTGTACTCACTGCTGTCACACTCACTGTACCCATTGTGCTCTTTCCTGTAAGTACAATTTTAGCACCTCGAGTTTACACATTGGCTCTCTTCCGTAAAGTCTTGAAGTTATTTTTTTTCACGCAGTGACAATTGAAAGTTGCTTCCCTTTTTTTCTGTTATAATCAGGTGCGAAGAGCAATCCAGCAGATGGCATTTCCCAACAAGACCTTCAACTGGCCCCGTCACACCGCCATTGCCTTCGTTCTGCTCACTTTCATCAACCTGCTCGTCATCTTTGCTCCCAACATCCTGGGCATCTTTGGGGTCATTGGTAGGTTGTAGCAGCACTGGCTGGGACATTTAGACAGACTCAGTTACTAGAAGATGCACCCTGACAAATCCTGAGTATAGCTTCCATGATCTCTTTAAAGCCGATATATTAGCATGTATGCATGTATATTCATATTTATTTTATACATGCAAGTAGATTATTATGCGTGCAATTTATTTCCCTTCCATTTCTTCTGATTTCCATATCATCACTACAGTGCTGTCAGACTTGCAGCAGCACTTAATGAGAACTGAAGGGAGTGAGAATTCACGGAAAATCTGTTTCATGAATCATTTTCTGCTTTTTGTCTGCTTTCCAGGTGCCACATCTGCCCCTTGTCTCATCTTCATATTCCCTGCTATCTTCTACCTTCGTATTGTTCCCAAAGAAGAGGAGCCAATGTGCTCTTTCCCCAAAGTCATGGTGAGCATCCCATGAGAAAAGACATGAATTTAAGTTCAAATTAGTAACTTTAGGTTGTGTTCGGTGAGCATGACAACAATGACATTTGTAGACAGTAAGACAATATAGATAAATATAGAATGATTAATGTAACAGGTTGCTTTATATATAAAGGGTAGGTGGATATAACAGTATATACACCGTGCTTAGATTTGTAATGTAAAGATTTGTAATTTGAAAATCTATATTTCATTTTTTTATTTATATGGTATAATGTGGCATTGTTTTAAATTCTGTTCCTGCGCATTGTTTTTTCATTGACTGTTATTTTGAGTTAGTCGCAATTAATCAAATGTAAAGAGAAACTTAAAGGGATAGTTTTTGTGTTTTGAAGTGGGGATGTTTATGGTATACAGTATATCCATTATCAGTGTATTTCTCACAATAGATTAAGATGGTCATCACGCGCTCAGTTTGGAGAAGCAGACAGGAGCACTCAGCACGGAAGCAAAGCCATGTACTGCTGTGGACTATCTATACAATCTATATCCATTTAAGTATACTCTATATTTGGAATATTTTCTGATGGGAACTGAAAGTGACTTATCCATACTGTACAGAGCATAGATAAGTTTCACTTTTAGAAATGGCTGTCAACAAGATAAAGCGGTGAAAATATTCTCAGTATGGCGTACACTGAAAGGGATATTGATTTTTTTTTTAGTTTAGCCTTTCTCCTGGGCGGCTAAAGTATGTTTTGCCGCTGATCCTGTCCACAGCAGTACATTGCTTTGCTCTTGTGTTGGTATTTCTGTCTGTTTCTCTAAACAGGGAGCATGCGGACCATCATCTACTGTCGGTAATACACTGACTATAAGTACCTCCTACGACCCAACTTCAACGTATCCAAACTATCCCTTTAACTGCATTATGATGTTATTAATTTTTTTTAATTCTCACAAATCAATGTTTGTGTCAACCAAAAATAAATAAATAGTATTGGTTGGGATTTTTACTTAGAATGCACCAATCCAACTTTTTCAGTCCCAATAGCAATACCTGGGCAAAACTGAGAACCAGTGTTTATTAAATAAGATGTACGCCTCACTTTGTGTGGAAGTAACTGGAATAATTCTTATATGTGTAAGGCAACAGTAGGCTTGAATCAAACATTGCTTTCCTAACTTTGTAAAAAAAAAAAAAAAAAAATGAAATACAAAGATTTAAATGTACTGAATTGTTATTTGTTTTAAATAATTATATTCGATATCAGAGTGGCATATTGTTAACAACACTCAATCCAGCTATTTGAGTCAGTATCGGACCCATATCCGATGTCCGATATCAGTATCGGTATCGTTGCGTCGCTAATATTTACCTCTACAGACAAAAATGTCTCATTAATGCCATTCACGTATTCAATGATATACGATAGTTACTGTTAATATCGTGACGCTGTCTAAAAAGGATGTGATACGATAATCTCTCTAGCCCCTGTTCTTTTGTCACTCTCTTTAACTCATTCACTCCTCCTCTCTTCTAGGCCGTCTGTTTTGCTGCGATAGGCGTCCTGTTCATGATAATGAGCCTCAGCTTTATCATCATTGATTGGACATCAGGCAGCAGCAAAGCCAGCAGTGGTCACTAGGCACCACCTTCTATTTTGTTTTTCAGGTTTTATATTGTTGATTTAGATCTGTGTTGTGATGTTAAAGTTTTTACTTTGAATTATGTTTGACGTTGAACATGCCCTACTTTGACCAGTGACTGCAGATCCAGGCCGGTCTACTGACTGGAAAGTTGATCGTTGAATTTACAAAATTGGCCACGTGCATAAAGATTAATGTTGACATTTGGAGGCTGTGCTTTGTGAGATGGATGTAAAAATGAGATAAGTAACAACATAGAAAGCAGCTATCATTATACACCTGTCCCTGCGTTGGTTGGGATCAACTGCTATCCCTGTCTGCTACTCAGATTAGAGTAGACTATCTGAGGCACCTCCATTTTAACTGTTGACAAAAATCTACTCAATGATGGACAATTATTAATTTATTACGTCTATTATTATTATTATTATTATTATTATTATTATTATTAAGTTATTTGAATAACTACATATTTGTCACTCTGTGCAACTGCAGATGAAAGTGGTGGTAAAAGCTATTGCACAGAAAGAAAGATAAGTTAAAGGAATAGTTCAACATTTTCGGGAAATACGCTTAAATTTATACCACTCTCAATACTGTGTACAGCAAATTTGAAGTTACAGCCAACAGATGGTTAGCTTAGCTTAGCAAGAAGACCGGAAAATGTTGAACTGGTTTTTTTTAGTGTGTGCACCCTGTCGCTCCTACTCCACTAACGTGGTTATTTTAGGGTTTGGAGTTGTCAACATTTTCGCCTCTGACAGAGCGGGGTGCTAAACCACACAGACAGTATGTCGTAAAGTGTTGTGAGCACATTTATCAAAACATTCCGACACAATATGATCAAGATGTATATTTTTATTATGAATCTCAGAAGATGCAGGATGGACTGATGACCTGATCCTCAGCTCGTCATTTCAGGTTAGGAAGGTTTTTAAATGACTTGGCAGTCCAGATCACCACATAAAACAATGCCTTGTGTGTGCAGTTTGTTTTTCAGTGTTACTGTGGTGCAAATGAAAGAAAGAAATGGTATACCGAAGACCTCATCAGTTGGATTGTACAGATCAAAGTGATAAATTAAATGAAAACAAAAGTCACTGCTCAGTGTTTGTAATGATGGAGGGAAGATTTATTTCCCTGAAAGATGTGTTGTTTCTGAACATTTACTGGAAGTAATCAGAGATAACCAAAACAACAACAACAGGGTCACTTCACCATGTGGTTAGTAACAGTTTGGTGTCTGTAAATATTTCTGTGTCCAGCACAAGCTGGATCCCTAACAGAAATGACAGACATGGGATGACTGTCTTTAACAATTTTGAAAAGTTTGTGGTTAGCAATAGCACTTTCCGCTGATAAGCACAACATCTTGTTGCCATTAATAAGATTAAACACAAGCAAATGCAAATCCCATAATCGATAGATGTGATTTAAGGGCATGTCCCTTTTGTATAACTAAATCGTTGGTGATGTAATCAATCTAATGTAGATAATGAGCAATTTAGCAATGCATCGATGGTATCATATGGATGTCTTCTCAAACATTACTTGAAATGTTACGGTTAGTTTTCCTGTGAGCCCCTGCTGCCATTCGTTTCCTCCTCTGGTCCGTTCTGTAGCTGAAGCCACTAATCGGTTGGATGTACTGGTGTCCGTGTCGTTTAAAAAAGAAAACATGGCTCCACTGTATTTGAACTATATAAGCATTAGTGTTGATAAACCTGGACCTATACTCTGATCAAGTATACTTCTAGTATTGCTCTCCTGCCATTGATAGATTAACTGTTGTTTTGAACTTCATGTTTAATGTTTATTTGGTTGAATCTGATCCAGTGATGAAAAAAGAAATCCTGTCAATGATTGATTTGATGTGAGTTCCTTTTCTTATATTTGTCTTTTACAGTCAGTGGCATATCATAAGTGGTAAAGTTTGGGTTGTTTCTGACTTCCTTGCTGCTTGTTGGCAGACAGTAACTTTTTAACTCTGAGTTGTTAGTGAGCTGGTGTACTGGCATATATTTCAATATATTTTTTTATGATCAACTCTGTTACACCAGACAACAGTGAGTGCCGTGAGGGTAAGTCAGTACTGTCCAGTCAATTGGTTAAAGAAACCTCTTTTAATCCATTGTATCTAGATATTTGGTTGTCTTAATGTAAGTGTATGCAGAGGGAATCATGTGAATCAGCCACTGGGGCGTAACATAGTGTTTGGTGTTGTTTAACCAATGCAAGTGTTATACGTATTTATCCCCAACTTCCTGTTCCTGGTTTGACCTTGGTGAGTTTTTCAATGGTGCACATGTAAACCTCACAACATGCAACAAAAATAGAAATAAACATGAAGCAACAAAGTGAGGGGATACGCTGGGTTAGTGTTGGATACAAGATGATCTCTGATGACCACTTTTTAGAACTCAGTGTTGTTAATCTCCCTCTTTGTGTGATTTATTGAAATGTGTATGATTGAATAGTAACATATTAAATATTTGCCAGCATTTATAAATACTGTATATAAATGCATATCCTTTATATTCTATATGCATATCTAGTTTGTACAATGTAGATAGCTATTAAAGTTTTAGTCCAATTAAAAATATAAATGTAATCATTTGTCCTTCATTTCATGTTGATTTTCTTGTATCTCTTTGATGCTGGCAGTTATTGTACTGTAAACAATGTTGCAATAAAGATAATGAGGTAACAAATGTTGATCTCTCATCTGTCAGATATGGCCATCTGGAAAGAGGATATCGAATATGGACAGATTTTCAAGACTATTCTTTGTCTTTTATATAAATCGTTAATTCCACGAATGATGATAATAAAAATAAACATCAACGAAAAATGTTAACAGCTTTAAATGGATCACTGCGGCTACGCTGTAAGCATTATATAACCCGAAAACATATTGTGCAAAAAGGACACTGCGATTATATGATTAACTTTTTTTAAATATTTTATTCATGTAATATTTAAATATCAGTAACACTTTGTAAGACAAAAAGGTGTAAGAAAAGGGAGTTGTTAATGTGTCTCCTGAGGGTCAGAAGCTGGTCCACAAGGTGACACTAAAGTGCTGTGGAGTTATGTTATCCTAAAGGTAGTTACAGATGACGTTGCAGATTAAGAATAAACATATTTTCCTGTTAAACCTAGTAGACCTACAGTTAGTTAAAATGGCTCCATCTCTCAAGCAGCTACAACATTAAAATGATGTTTGTGTATTACTGCATCAATAATAATAAATTATATTTCCATATCAATATAACATTTTAAGAGGGGAGATTCTGCAGTATTCTTACTTTTATATGTTTCAAGAGGGCTACATTTAGCCATTCATATTTTTTTTGTAGCTAGTAAAATACAACTTTGAATGCAGTACTTTTACTTGTAATTGAGTGTTCTTACACGGTGGTATTTCTACTTTTACCTACGTAAACAATCCTGTTGTACGTATTAAAACAGTAGGTTGTGAAAGGGGGGGCATCCGCAGGTACACTGATTAATGCTGCTGGCTTTAACCCCAAAATGTAAACTCTTAAAAAACACCTTTAATCTCTCTTCTCAACTGTAGAATCACATAGACCCCAGATGTTTCCACTTGAGGCAGTATAATTCAGGTGAAACTGCACGGCAGCTCTTGAATGAAACGTCTTCCCCGCCGTTGACTACATTTCCCATGAGGCACTCGGAGTGGGCGTTTCTTTTCTGGTGAGGGCTGGCCCTGGCTGCTGCTGTGGAGTCGGGAGGTGACGCCGGCGCTGTCTCGCTGTTTGTGTGTCGGACGGAGGGGAACTTCACGGCGGTCTCCGGGTGTGGCTTCAAACGTGATAAATCTCAACGCGGGGAGAGAATGCGCAACAGTGATAGGGATTTAAAAAAACAACCAAAAAATCCTCTCCTTTTCCTCCTCTGAAAAGCGGGCAGTGTGTGCCTGGTAGCCTCACTGGCAGCGGGAATCTGTGTGCTCGCTTTTCAACAGCTGGAATACTTTTGTTTTTTTTTTTGCGCTGAACTTCTCGTGTGTTTTTCATCTGCTCTAATGGTCTGCTGTAGGAACTACCGAATCCGATAAAAGTCAACCGTCCACAAAAAGTTGCTCGAGATTTGTTTTCGGGACAACTTCTCCGTTCTCATTAGAGACCACCACTGCTGGCCTGATTGACTGAATAACCAACGAGTGTTTGGGAATTTCATGCGTTAGAAATCCAAGTTCACGTCGCAGGAGGAGACTCCGTCACGTTTGATCAAAAAGGGAAGCCGCCTTTACTCAACTCCAACCCTTGTTTTTAGGGGTTTTGTTTCGGACACAGCCCATAAATATATATATATATATTTATATATATATATATATATATATTTATTTTTTTTAAAATTTATTTATTTATTTTTTATTTTATTTATTTATTTTTTCCTGGTGATATTTCCCCACTAAGCAGCAGTCCTGAAGCGCGCACTAGGAACCATGGGGTGTACAGTCAGTCAGGAGGATAAAGCCGCGGCCGAGAGGTCTAAAATGATTGATAAAAACCTGAGAGAAGATGGAGAGAAGGCGGCGAGAGAAGTGAAACTGCTGCTGCTGGGTGAGTAGTCTGCACCGACACGAAAGTACCACACTAACGGTTACAGAGCAATTGCTCAACAGCATGAAACACTTGACTAATTTGTACAAATATGACACAGCAGCACATCAGACAAAAAGCCCAAATTCTATAAATACATGTTGGCCTTTGAAATGTGGCTTTCATTCAAATACTGCCACTGTTGAAGCGTTTTTTTTTTTCCAGTTAAACCAGAACTCTTTGAGTGTTCAATTAGCTCCTTAAGAGACAAACGTGGCAGAAAAAAATGCAGTTTGTGTGTGTGAGCGTGACCTTTCACCGCCCAAGTTCACATGTTAAAAGTAGCATGTCTGGGTGCCCTCTGACCTTAATTCTAGGCTCTGCTGTGAGATAAATGTGCTTTATTCAGCATGTTTTGTAAGGTTTGGAGTTGAAACACCACTCTTGAACACATGTCCCCGTCCAGCTCAAAGATGGCGTTAATTGCTAAACCCTGGATGTTGAGTGAGAGATCAGAGCAGAGGGTCTGGTTTCTTTTGGACAGGGCGGTCAAAAATAGTCAGTCTTATACATTTGCAGCGGTTTCCTCCCACCGGGGCTGAACCGAGGGGTCTGGTTGATAATGAGTGGCTGTTTGGACAGAGGGTGAACAGCCCTGACTGTTCCCAGCACTGGCCAGAGCTCACACACACATCAACACTAAACAACTGATTGGAAGTACTGCTTGGTAGCAAAGAGACACTTTCCCAGGCTTTCAAACGTCTCCCTGGTTCCTTTGACTTTCTGCTTTGTGACTGCAACATACAGCTACTTGACATACTGCTTTTGTCTGCAATGTCGTTTTAATATTGAAGCCACACTGACATCTTGTTTTTCTTATCTTTACTTATCCATTTTAGATGGTTCTACACTAAGATTTAAAACCTGACTTGCTTTGCAGCTCAGACATGCAGAAAGAAATAAAGAGTCTCATTGGCTGCTGCTTATTAATACTTTTGATGTATTACAATTTAAAACCATTAAAGTCCTGCTTACGATGTGTTGTATCTCACACCCAGTGATTCACACTGTGGAAGTTACTGTAATTATTGCTCCAAGGGAATCAGTGCGGTTTTGAGTGAGTAATTTTCTTACAATAGACTGTGATTTTTATTGAAAACCTCTCGCTGAACATATGCTCGGCTTCAAAGTAATATTGATCCTGTGAGCGGAGAAATATACTTGAAATATTATCATTTTCGCCCCCACTTTCAAACATACCCTCCTTTCTATAGTGTCAATTGGAAGTAGTTTGGTTATTTAGTTAACACAGATTAATAGTCACAGAAATTGATTTGTCATCCTCTCTCCTGACACAAAACAGGAAATGATGCTTAAATTGAGAGGGAACACATGCTGTGCTTTTGTCTCCTGGGTCTTTTTGAAGAGACGGCTGCTTGTTAAGTTGCGCCCCTGGGCAGAAAGCTAATTACATACTCTGCTTTGTACAGCAGGTCTCATATCAGTAATTACCATCCGGCGGGGGGGGGGGGGGGGGGGGGGGGGGGTGGGTGTGTGTGTCAGGGTTGAGAGGGATTATAGGAGAGGTCTGAATCTGAGCCACAGGTTTGTCAATTTGTGCGTAAAGATTCACGTCATGCAAGAAAGACTTTTCCCTCATGCATTTAAAAACAGTAAAAACAAAAAAGGGTGTCCCAGCATGCAAAGGCTGCGGCCGGATTATAAAGAGGATTTTATGGTCTCTGAAAAGTGAAATGTAAATTCTAGTGAAGTCAAAGAGAGTGCTTCAGGGCATTCTTTCTGTGATCCATTGAATAATAGCTTTGTGGTTGTAGCTGAAATCGTGATCTATCTCACAGTATGTGTGACAGAGGTGTGACATCCTTCCAGAGGTGCTACATCACGCCTCCAGGTATGCTTTTCAGCACTCCCATCTGCTGCCATGGTATCTGTTAGAACAGCTGAGAAAAAGTCTCCCTTCTGCCTATGTGGCCACACCAATAAAGCCTCACTTGTAAATTGTTAATCTCATGTGCCTCCTAGCAAACTCTTGAGACGAGGTGTGGAAGTTGAAGGATGCCTGTGTCTACTGAAATGACGGATCTCTTTTTGAATCGACTCTGAACCGCTGCCTTCCTTCAGCAAGCAGAGGAAGTCTAACCACAAACTGCTTCATCGAAATGTTCACACTTAACATTCTTACCTGGTGTGAACAAACGGATGCAATTAGGATCTCCACCGGTTTCCTTAAAAGAAGGCTGTTTTAGATAGTTTTGTCTGGTTAGACGTCCCCAGAGAAAGCCATTAGTTAATGAAGCAGAGAGGACTTCATACCGCCGAGGCTTAAGCTTTCATTAACAGGAAGCACTCATTCACAGGCTTCCCTGCTGATTCTGCTCTTTGATTGACATTTAATCTGCTCCCCGTCCACAGTCATAAATTCTCCTCTGACTTAAGTTGATTTTCTCTATTCTTTGGCTTCCCAACCTTCAGCTCAGCACAAATGAGAAGTTCCTATTGGCAGCATGCTCTGGTTGAACTGTAAGAACAGCAGCCAAGTAGTAGGAAATATCTCTGCATGATTCAGCACACACACACACACACACACACAGGCACACACTTCTGTGTTAATTGTACATAAACACATTGGCTCAGAGGCTTGATAGGCAATGCTGTTATGTAAATATGATGGCATACTGAATGCATGCTGCCTGTGGCCACAGTAGAAAGCCACATCCACCTCTAACATGAATATAAAGACATTTTACTGACAACATCTTGGATATGTGTGCACATTAAAGAAGCATGCAGCACAAGTGTGTAGTGGAATACTTCCTGTTCCCCCCCCCCCCACAGCTGTCAGCCTGACGGGGTAGAGGTGATGAATGAAGGAAAATAAAGACGATGACAACGATGCTGATCATGTTCTTAGAAGAAAAATAACTTGGTCTATTTAAAGCGCTGTTATTCATTTCCATTGAGATCGGCGGAGGTGTTGTTGTTTCATGACATGATGTAGCATGCACTCACTGCAGTACACATTGGTCGTTGCTTCTGTGTTGAATCTGATTCCATTCCACGGCCCCTCGTGGTCACCGCAGTGAGGCCGCCATACTGTTTAGCCTGCAGCTGGTATTATTCGTGATCAAAGCATCAAATGGTTAGCCTAAAATGAAGGCGGCAGCCACGTTTCATCCCTCATGCCACGGAATGAGAAACGTGCTGTTAATGTTTCCAGGCTAAGAATATATTATCCTTGTGAGGAGAGCTTGTATAACTCTAAGGTCACCTTGATTGTTTTTTTTTTTTACCTAAAGACACCGGCCTTTATTATGAACCAGCAGTGAATGGTTTTCACCACCGAAGAAAGGAAGAACACATGATATGAAACCAGTCGTTTTCACTTCCTCTTCTATCTCGGCTCTCTGCAGTGTGCATGAGGGCGCCTGCTCATTAATCTGCATACTTTGCTAAAGCCTTCGTAAAGGAAGTAGGGAAATGGACTCCAGCAAAACATCCAGATAGGTATACTTGTAATAGTGGATATTACGATATTCAACGCTTTCTTGTAACCACTGTCACACATCTTCAAAGGCAGTTTGCTCCCGTGGGTTCCAGTAGAATGAACAGTTACCTTCATGTCTGTTAAATGCTTTGTTTAGGTAACTTTCTCAAGGCTTAGTGCTGCAGACTCAGTATTGATCAGCGAAAGAGGGCCTCTATCGACGAGCCCAGCCACTGTTGCCATTGGTTGAGCTGGGAAACCTGAGCTATAGCTACTGTGGTAGTATGGGTAGAGAGGCAGTGAGATCGGATCCTGTTATTATCTCTTTGCCAGTTGGTGATTAGAGGTGTTTGACCCGTCTGCAAAACTCTGGAAAGCTGCTCCGGTCAGGCCCAAACTCCTTCTCCATTTCCTCTTTTTAAACCTCTCCAGGTTAAAGGACATGTGATCAGAAACACCAAAGAAGTCAAACACAACACAAATAAAACCTTTTAAATGAGGTTGCAGTATTTCTCCAGGAAAAAAAAAAAATAAATCAAGCAGGCAGGGCATCGTAGCCCAAATAGTCACCTATTTATTGTATATAGTCATGTTTGATGACAACACAAGGCGACATGGTCGGCCCATGTGGTCTGTGCTGCATAGACACCGAGTTCCTCCCTCTTATTAGAGCCAGTGTCTGAGTTGCAGTGGGTGTAATTACTGCAGACTGATTATAGAGACACCGAGTCAGACTGACCTGCTCCTCAGGTATAAACAGCTCCATGTCTGAAGCCCTGCTCTGGCAGCGGAGCACACAAGAAATCTCATCTCAACATCAGCTACTTAGCGGCTACATTGTAACGGATCTTTTTTTTTGCAAAAATGTGCCACTTCTGTAAGGTTTATCAAACGAGCTGCTGCCCTATGTTTTTGTTTGTTTTGGGTGACTTGACCGTGTTTACTCAACAGTCTGCACCACAGTGCCACCTAATTAGCCGTATGACGCACCGGTCAGCAGAGTGTGTATGTGAAGGGGTTAGAATATCCTGCAATTACAGAGAGAGCTCCTCAGATAAAGCCTGCTCCTGCAGACTGCGCGTCTCAGTGCAGATCCACAGGGACGTGGCTGCACTACCCTCTCTGCTCTGGGAACACTGATCGCTCAGAAAATCCTGCACCCATACCTCAAAATCTTACCTCCACACGGCAGCATGCCTTTGCTGCTTCATACCTACATTATTCAGTGAGGAAAGGCAGTTTATGTCCTGTGTGCATCCCGAGGTGTGTGACTAGCAAGCTGCCTTTTTTTTGAGTGCAGCCCTCAGGATTCACCTTGGTTCCGGTCACCACAGAGTGTGAAGATGTTTTGACATAGGCTTAGATCACAAAGCCCAATTCTCTGTGCACCCCTCTCCCTTACCTCTGATCATGTGTGTAGAAGGAGGGAAGTAGATACTGCAGCCTGTCGGCCAGCAGACAGCCCTGCACAGACACCGGAACTGTTGCAAAATGCAAAGCTCTTAGTGCGAGGCAGAAGGATATGGGCTCGGATACAGAATGTACAAAAGAGTTCACTGGATGTCTTTTTTTTAAAGTCAGTTCACCCAAATTACAGAAGAAAAAAAATCATAAGGGGATGCATCCTTGCAGATACAATTTGGCAGAGCTTCTGGAGCCAGCCCAGTACACTGAATGTGAATTCCCCTTTTGCTGCTCAAACATCAGTCATTTGGTTTTGCAAGAATATATGTGATTGTGGTTATTTTGGACAATTGGCACAGACTTTTTCAATAGGAGCTTTTTTTCTACCAAAGATCAAAAAATGATAAAAAAAACCCCAACAACAAACATTGACTGTCTTTATCGAGAGCTATCCCGAGTAACAAGGGCATTGTTTGTGGTCAGACGATCAGTTGAATGCGAGTACCACAAACAAAGTTCTGTTCACCTGCATTGCATTGGGGTGGTTGCAGAGCTGAAAATGACTAGATCCCACTAAGGGCAAGAGAAGAAGTCTTTTTTTTTTTTTTTTTTTTTGTATTTTGGATTAGCTGGCCTGCTAATGCACATCAGTGAGTATTCTGGCTTTCTTCCATTTTTTTGCCCCAGGGCCAGAAAAACCTTTTATTTTCCAGTTTCAAGCCAAACTTGATTGCCATTATTCTGTAAAGTCCATATAGTGTTCCCTGTAGCGCTGCTTATTTTGGTAGGGCCCTGAAAAAATACTACACTCCACTCCTCAAGTTCATGACCCCCCCCCACCCCCCCACCCCCACAGCGTCACCAGAAATGTCAAAGTTCCTGCTTTATTTTGCTTACATTTCCAAGTACCCGTGGGGACTGGGGGGGGGGGGGGGCTTTCTTTGTCTGATCATTTCATTAAACACACATACAGCAAACCATTATCCCCTCTCTCCCCTTCCACAATCCATTTCCTTCTTCTTGCCATTATAGGAAATGAGCTCACTTCACTTCCCTTCTATCCGCATTGGGTCATTTTTCTGCACTGGAAGGGCTGGTGCTCTTGGGCGTCCCCCGGGGGCCAGCCTGCACTCCCAGCTTTGTGTACATATGTTGGAACCAGACAAAGTACACTTAAACAACCAAATGTCCAAAAAAAAAGAAAAAGAAAATAGCTCTCTGTTTTCAATGTGACTCTTTGGTACATTTTACCCAAGCAATCTTGGAGAAGTGGGCGGGACTACTGTGGGGGCTGAGGTAGAGATAAAAAGAAGAAAGAGACGACGAATTTAATTGGCGACATAATCCTAGTAGAAAAGCTCATGAGATAATAAGGATGGAAGCAGAGGGAAGGCCACAGCTCATATTTAACCAAGTGGAAGGTTGAGCATGTCTTACAAAATCATCAAAGTATCGATACATATCTATACTGGATTATTAAAACCGTTTCAAAACTCATTTTCCACTGTATTGATACACGGGTACCTGCCGCGCTTTCTGCTCTCTCTTCTCTCCAACAGCGAGTTGACAAACGCACCACTAATCTAGAATGTTACGCCCTCATTAAGTTGTGTCAATTTTTCTGTGTGGTATTGAAACTGGTGTTGAATATCGATATTTTCAAAGCATTGTACGGAAATTAGAAGTTCCGGTATCGTGAAAACACTCGGTGTCAGTGCAGCCATGGTTTTGATCCTTTCAGTCCCTTCATCTCTTCTTTTAGTAATAGCTGCTGTTCAAATGTCTTCTAGGTGGTCGAGAAAACTTGGAAGGACGATCAAAACAAGTGCAGAGTGGGGGGAAAAAACGAGGCAGGCAGGTTCTAGCTGATGAGACAGCGAAGAGATTTCATCTTGAAAAATGTCAGCGGGTCTGTGTTTTGTGCCGCTGCAGAGATGTGAAATGGTGATGTGGTGAATGTGTCAGAAAGCCGCCATCAGAGGAAAGGGGAGGAGTCTCTCTCCCAGAGGTACAGGAAGCAGCGGGGAGCTGCTTGTAATCTCTTCCATCAGTGTGGCCCTTCTTCACTTCTGTGAAGTTTTCTAGACCTCGCTTGATCTGCTGGCTTTCCTCATGCTTCTGGCTTCTGCTGGGTCCGTGTGAAGGGGATAGACGGTGGGAATAGTTCAAATGTCACACTGGGTGAGGGTGTGTTTTCTTTCCCCAGGGGGCTCAGGGTGATACTGTGGTGGCAGCTGCACTGTGTAGCTGTAACTTAGAGCTCGATGTATTGCAGTAGTATCGTCTGTCCTCAGCTCCTCGCTCTCTAACAACCGTTCAGACAAACCCTTTTAAAGCCGGCGTCATCAAACATATGCACGCGCATGTTGGCAACGGACGTGGTGTTTTGCCCCCAGCCATCCAGGCGAGTTAGCAAGCTTTAAACGTTGATTTAAAACTGTTAACGGCGTCAACATGTCCGGTTATTACATGTATCCCAACAGCGGACTCGCGTTCTACAGCAATCCGACAGGATCACGACCGTTTCAGAGTACCGAGTGTTTCAGTTTGACTGGTGACTTTCCGCCGAATGCGTACAACATTCTCATATTTTCAATTTAAATCTCAATGAACCCAAACCTAAATGAGGTAACAGTTGACATTTTTTAGGTCACTGAGATAAAACCAGACAGTCGAAGTGCCCGTGTGGTTTGGGGTTGTGAAAAAGCGTTACAAGTTCCTTCTAACACTGTTGCAGCTTCACAGTATTGGTCATAAATATACTGGATCACACAGTCACATTATAGCCTTTTATAATCAATGAAGGGCCCACCCTGCTGTCCCCACCGCCGCAGCCCAAATACCCAAACCTCATTACATGAATGGGAGTGCTAGTGTTTCTGATTTGATTGGTGTGAATGCGGTCTTAGAACTCTGGAGCCTGTCATGCTCTCTGAGTTTATTTTTCTAATTCCTCCAGTTACAGTTAGAGCCGAATAACCTCACCAAGATCAACGGCAGCACAAGACTCAAGTCGATGCTGTGAAATCGTTTTATGCCAAAAAATTAGACAAATTACGTAGTATCAAAAACACTGTGTTCACCTTCCAAAAAAAATCAGAGTTTCCTTCTGTTCAGCACAAGCCATTTCACGCTCATCAAATAGGAACGGCACACATGGAGAGATTGAGACCATAACTATTTCTTTTAGCTCTTTGTCTTCATTGGATTTCCTCATATTTCTGAAGATTTAAAAAAAGAAAAAGAGGGTTAGTAATTATAATTTGTTGTACTTTATACATACATATATATATAT
>NW_022280031.1:7109737-7111059 GCF_004355925.1 Anarrhichthys ocellatus
ATATAATAACAGGTTTGGGACATCACTCAATGCACCTTTTTCTCTTTCTTTTGCTGTCATGTTAAGATCTCTCCATTTCTCTCTTTTACTATTTTTGATCACGGTTGTTAACTGTGTTGCAGATGGAATTGATGTCATTTCCTGTTTCAGCCGCCTGTCACCCTCCCCAATCTGTCACTTCCTCTTTCAGCTGGCTGCATGTAAAAGAGAAGTAGATGTGAGTCTGTTGTTCGGCTGGTGGAGGAAACCAGCACACACCCATCCTGTGTCAGTTCTCTGGTTCTGGTCCTCAGACTGTCGGCACCACTGTTCGTCATAAAACAATGAACAATGAATTTAAAAAAGTTTTTAAAAAAGTGTTGGCTGTAATACTTTGGGGCAGTTGGAACTCATCTTTAAGACATAATACTCGGTCATCATTGTTATTGGCCTGAAACACGCCCTCAAGCTCAGAGAGACTTTTGGAAGGAATGTAGCAGAGCCATAAAATACGTTTTGTTTTCCACCCTATAAAAATAACATCTCTTAGAGCAGCAGGGCATAATGGAAACCCCATACCAAGCTCTACAACTTTACAAAAGATATCCTTGGCAACACAGGCTGCCACTGAGTTTGTTGGTATGTATGATGGAGGGCTTTCGTGTGGCGTACAGTTTGAAACGTGGAAGACACGCTGACGTTCCCTCAAATTCGATGCACAATGTTCAACTTAAAACCCGTTCAAACGTTCCCGGGAAATATGATCAGTCGGCTGAGAGTTCCTCTGTGCCTTCGTGATGAAAAGGCGACTTATTAGTGTTGCATGTGGAAGCTTGTTGCTGCGTCTCCTGCCCACAGAGACTCTGGACGTGGAGACAATATACAAACAGAACAGTTGTATTTAAAGCAGGTGGTCTAAACAGTTGTTTGTAACAAATCAGGAAGAAACCAGGAGTAAAATAAGCAGTGTCCACTCTGCTGTGTTGTATTATAATAACATACAGTGTGTAAAATATGTGACAAAACTAATGTCATCACAATCATAATGATTTTTTGGTGTGATAGAAATATTGTCAACAGCATTTCTGTCCACCATACGATACAAACTAACACATTCACACACAAGCAACACCTGGCTATCGATGGCCAATTTTAGCTAATGGTTTAGGAAAGGCATTTTGCTTTTATCACCTGAGTCTTCATCTTCAAGGGAATGGGGAGAAAACGCTGACTCGGCCTCGGGAGATTATGTCCTCCAGGAAGGCTTTAATCAGACCTGTTGGCAACCTGGGAGGGGTGTGTGTGTGTGTGTGTGTGTGTGTGTGTGTGTGTGTGTGTGTGTG
>NW_022280031.1:7111069-7137597 GCF_004355925.1 Anarrhichthys ocellatus
TGTGTGTGTGTGTGTGTGTGTGTGTGTGTGTGTGTGTGTGTGTGTGTCAATGAGAACAGAACCACAGCTTGTGTTAAAGCTGATTTATGGTCACAGAAGTGTGTGTGCAGGCCTGTAGTGTGACCATATACTGCATTTGTTTGTATGTGTGATTATTATAGGGGAGGGAAAGAACCTTTTTGCACTGGAAGTGAAAATAACTTCACCCTGACTAGTCCGTGTTTTTTGTTGTCCTGTTCAATGTTCAGCTGCAAACTGATGACTCGGAGGTAAAAGATAACATAAATGTGGGAAAATTCCCAGGCTTTCAAACAGGCTGTTTTCTATGAAAGGATCTCACCAACATGTTAATGTGTGTTTACATGCTAGTAGAAACAAGGTTTTATTCCCTCGTGTATGATATACTAACATGCAGCAAGTCACTTGTACTATTTTCTTACGAGGTTAAGAATGCTATCGTAAAGATTAGATTACGCTTTGGGCCGTAAATCCCTTTTTAAAATGATTAACTTTTCCTCAATCCTCACTTTGACATCATTCCTT
The DNA here is from genome assembly GCF_004355925.1 of Anarrhichthys ocellatus. Classification (NCBI taxonomy): domain Eukaryota; kingdom Metazoa; phylum Chordata; class Actinopteri; order Perciformes; family Anarhichadidae; genus Anarrhichthys; species Anarrhichthys ocellatus. Next base: position 7,111,613 of record NW_022280031.1, read on the forward strand.
CTATTCCATGTTGATGTGGACTCTGGATGTTCCTCCGGTCGAGCACTTTCCACTTAAATAACTCGATTGCAACAACTGTGCCAATGGCGGCAGGAGCCGTGTGTGCGCCTTCCATTCCTAGTGCAGTTTTTTTGAACGTTAGAGAGCCGGAGGTTAGGAAAACTAATAAGTGGAGCATAAGATAGTCTCATCCACATTATTAAGAATCCCTTCCCACACACGGGGGAGGTCATTTTGGTTCAAATGACGCTTGTGTCGGTGTAATCATTGAAAGGACACTCTGACAAAAGGAACGGTGCAGAGGAAAGAGCAAGAGAGAGGAAATAAGTAACGGGGAACACACTTCTCCCTGCTTCAAACATAAACAATCACATTGGCTGACTAGTCAGGGATATTTGAGATAACTCTGAAGCTAGATATGGCCCAACGCATATGATCATAATAACCCGTTCTCTTTTTATGACCCTTTATTTCCACGTTTGACCGTTGAACCTCTGGCATGAGGCTTGTAGCAACAGTAGTTAGAGAGTGGCTAGATAAGGACACGGGGCAGTGACAGGATACAGGAGAAAGAAAGGTTTCACTTAAATGTTGTGGTTCACTTTGTCCGTCTATGTGAGTTCAAAACATTTTAGAAACGTGACAGTATTTTCTTGCTGATTGCTACCTTATAGGGTTGGGTGATCTGTTCAAACCTTATAACTGACCACAGTCAACCCATATATTTGCGCAGGTGTGTGTCGCTCTCGCCAGCTGAGCAGTGGCTCTCACTCTTCTTTGGAGGCAGACCATTAAATTAGTAAAAAAAAGACAAACATTGGCCAAGATGTACTCAGCCAATCGTTGATGATATATTCGTCCAATCGCCCGACCCTATAGGACCAAAGTTACATATTTCATTGTTTTATTTTTCCACTGCCGCTCTGGGGACTCAACTGAGGGCAAAGTTAGACGCTATCACATTCAGTTGAGTCCAACACCAAATATGCACCATTTTCAGAAACAAACTCAACATGTTAATTATTAAGTGACAGTCTGTTTATTATATTTATTGGTTTAGTTTCCCTGCAGCTTCCCTTATCGATACGTCTGTGTGCCAAGTCTACAAGCTGAGGTCAGTCACTTAATCATTTTGAACAATGACTCCTCTGCCCTTGCCTTCTTCTCACAGTAACACGCATGGCCGTTTTAATCAAGTGACTGTCTCTTAAGGTGACCTCACTGTCAGACCCCCACCATGGAACAATAGAAACATAATTACCGGTTAACTCACTGGAGATGTTTGCCCCTTACACTTGAATGCGGCTTAGCGATTGGCTCAGTTTTATTTGTTGAGAGTTGGAGCTTAGCTCTGTATTCGATTTGTATTGCTCTGGCACGAATCCTAATAAAAGCACATTTGTGTTCAGCGCTCACTCAGAAAGTATACCTGTCCCCTGTTGGTGTTGCTGGTACAGTACTTTAATATAACAGCTTATTTTTTTGTATGAGCTTGTGTTTGTGTGACTGGGGCGGAGTTATTGTAATTGGAAATCAGTTATTGCAGATTTTCTCTCCAGCAAATTCTACTTTATACTGCTCAACAGTGCAGCTCTCCTCAAATGATCTAAACAACCAGTTTGCACTGTGGGGGGGACGAGAGAAAGAGAGACGGGTGAGGTAGGGAAGGAGGGCATGGGTTAGCACACTGAAAGGAAGTAGTGAAAGGAAGGGGGCCGTGTAAGAAGCCCGGAGCTGGAGCAGAGCAGGGTGCAGCTGAGCCTCTGGCAGGGACACATCACTGAGGGCTTTATTGTGATTTGTAATTATGTGGTTTTTCCTTGGGGCCTCACTTTGGTGCGCTCCCACACCGAGGCTCTTTTTAGCCGGGGGAATACTGAGGAGGAGAACAGAGAGAGGGTGGGGCCGGGGTCACTGTTAACTATTCCTGTTAAACCAAGAATGATCAGACATGAGCTGGAGCTCAGCTGGAGTGTAGCCAAAAAGCTGTGACTCACAAACAGTCTGGCGTATATTTAAATTCAGACGTAACTTGTTGGAATAAGGGTCAACTTTCATTTAGTTTTCTTGTCATTTCCTCTGTGTGTGTGTGTATATGTGTGTGTGTGTGTGTGTGTGTGTGTATTGGACACTGGTAGTGGTACTGTACGTCTTGGACTTTGTTGTAGATTCCTAACATGGCAAATATATTATAAATAATCCCAAACTTTGTCTTTCTTATTCTCCTTTTGATTGGAATGTTTTAGCCTTGATCTGTCTGCACTATAGCAATGTGTGGTACAAACACAAGTTGCAGTAGATTCTGGTGGGCAGCAGGTTATGAAAATATCTTCATTGATGGGTTGTTTATTTTCTTGTGAGATTACAACAAGCTGGTACAGTTTGCAGAGCTGTCAGCCAGTTGTGTGATGGTGACTGAGAGATGGCGGTTGGCTCTGGAGTGTGGCTCAGCTTGAAGACCTGAATCCTTCTTCTTGGCCTCAGGAGACAGAGGATCCCTTTATGTACATCTGGAGGAAAGGACAAATGGGCTGCAGTGTGTTGAACAAACAAACGCACAAAGGCAAGTCACAGATTTAGGTGTCTTCCAACTGAACATGAAAAGATATCAAAGGAATTATGGACGGGAGTATGAAGGACGGCGGCTGAGGGGAGAGCAGAGATGATAACAAAGTGTCGGAGTGTTGGATTGCTGTGCTGCATGTTTTGCTGTCAGTCGGTGGCTGAGCTGTGCCAGTTAGGTTGAAGAGAGCTGACGGCTGTACTGAGATGCGTTTAAAAAACAGGGCAGCAGCACAGCTTGTTATGCTTCCATGCCACTTTAATTGCAGTGTCTGCAAAGCCAGAGATTTAAAACCATAGGCTGCATATCCGAAATAGCCTATTGTGATGTTGAAGGCTGAAAGCGGATTGTTTTCAACAGTAAATACTTTTAAAGTAGTGTTGGTAGTTTGTTTTTGAATTTTTCAGTCTAACGTTCTGTGTATAGGCCGTGACTCAGAGCTTTTCTTTGTATCTGTGTATTGATCACTCCTCTCTTAGAGTCTGCCCTTAAAAGCAGACTGAGCCAAATGCAGAAGGCCATGCATTGACTCACACCTGCCCACAAAAGCTTCCAGTTGCAGCATGGTGGATTTCCTGTTGTTCTCTTTTTGCCTCCCACAGCAACACATTCAGGTCTGCGACTCTCTGTGACAACATGCAAAGAAATATCCGATCAGATTCAAGAAGGTTTGGTTCCGCATGGCTCAGTTTTCTTAGATTCACACAGATCAAATCTTTAGCCATTTCTATGGCCTTTGGTGAAAACTGACCTGCACTCTTTGCTCAGGTTTGGTTGAAAGCTGTGGAGAAATTAGGCAGTGGAGCAGTGTGGGGGGAGGGCCTCCCTGCTCTCTCTGGTCTAAGGAACCCTAAATACAGCTTTTCTCGTCTTTGTTAACAATGTCACTTCTAAATTACAGCCCAGTTCAGCCCATGCACATGTGTAATCCTGATGTTTTCTACTCTCTGTGTTTCCATTGGCTCGGTGAGTCTCATGTTGTGGTTCAGGAGGAGCAAAGACGACGTAGTTCGGGTTTGCAGTCAGGGAAGCAGAAGGCAGATCTATGATCTGTAAAGTCTACAGTTTCAATGTTTAGAGTTTTAAAGTTCATTTCTCAGATACCACATATACGCTGCAGGATAAAGTGATCCAGTTTAGCGTTATGTTCACGTGATAGTTACCTGCGTGAGTGAGTTGATTGGTGTTACCTTAAAGAGAGGAAGAAACGGTCATCAACTTAGGCACATTGTGTGAGTGTACAAGTACAGGCGGAGGGAACAGGAAAGGCAGGGCTGGGGTGATGCAGCGTGTTTCCTGTGAGGCAGGAAGTGAGCCGGGTCAGACCACAGACGCACCGTGAGTTATCGGTCTGAGCTGCTGCTGCTGAAGCCAAACTAAACAATCCATTCATGCCTCACTCTTCCCTCTGATTTCAAACTTTGACATTAATTAGACTACTTTTCAGTTTTTTTATTACTGTCAGCAATGACACTGTAGTCTTTTTTTCCTCCTCAGAGCGGATTCTTAACTTGTAAACACATTGGCCCCTTATCCCTATACCTGTCTTCATGTTGGCTCCTTTGGGTCTACGCTGTTTATGCTGACATCAGTATTGGATTGTTTTTGTACTCCGTTGCTCCCTTTTTTGTTTTGTATTCACACGTACGTACACACAAGTCATTAGTGCAGAGGGGAGTGTACCGGACTAACACCCTTCATACTGTTTGTGCAACTTTTCATATTTATTTTGATTATACCTGCCTGCATGAACACCAGCACTGCACCGACTATATGGACTGTAATACTATATTATATGAAAGACACCACCCACCATTTATAAACGACTGACCTCGTGGACCATTACACAAACCTTTTTACACTAAAGTTAGTTTTATTACAGCATTCAGCGAGGCTGTCGTTGTGTCGGGGGCGCTCTCACAGCGCTGCGTTGTTCTGCTCATTGTAAATCATCCTCTGTGACTACCCCGATGTACAGCAGCTATATCCTGACCGATGAATCTCTTACAATGACACTGTGAAGTGAACAAATATTGACTATTCAGAGGAACAGCCCCGTTCTTTAAAAGCATAATTACGATAACCTTGCATAAATTGTAGGCAATTTGCCTACAATGCCTTTTAAAATGTAGGGACATTATGTTGATAGTCTACATTTGGAGGCAAAAAGACTTCTCAGTCCATCCTAAGAGACACAACTGCTGTGATTTCTTTCATGCTAGTATACAGCCAGCAATATACAACAGAGCCAGCAGAAACTGTTAACCCCAGACAAACCACTGCATCAACAGAAAACTAAGTAGCCCCATCTAGATAATACTGAGAAGAGGGGTTGGAAGATGGACTTGTTTGGCAAAGAGAGGAGAAAATATCACCGTCCTCTTCCTTAAGATCTGCTAGTTTCCAGCTTTGTGCCACTACTTGTTTGTTTGCAACCATGCAGTGCATACATATTCCTACTTCTCAGTGCAGTTACCATGAAAATGATCGATCATTTATCCTTCCTCTACTCTAGAATCAGCAGAAAGACGTTAGTTAGGCCACCCCGGTTAACCCTTAAAGCGCTACTCGTAGGATGTGATAACTATTTGGAAGTCAGCAAAAGGACCTCACCTCCAAACTCTTTTGCTTCATTGTCAGAATGAAAACAAGATCCAGATAACGATAATGGGACCGACTCTTTTTATTTATGACTTTGGGATAAGCTGTCAGCAAAGAAGTTTGAAAACAGTGCTACTTCAATTAGTATTCAGCTTATGTCGCCTCAAGAAGCTGATACGTCCTACAGCGACATGGTCTAAAGCCATAGGAGCGTAGTGACATATATGGTGTATTATATCAAACATGTGATCCTTCTGCTGGTGGAGCCCAAGAGTATGTTATCTCTTAGTATGATGACTTAATATGTTGACATACATTTATTTAATTTGGGTGTGTGTCATACTGTCATACACAAAGTGTGATAAGACCCCCGATCTTTTCCAGACCTGCACTCATGGCCCACCACAAGTTTAGCCCCACACACCCTTTAGAACCCTGCAGTACTTCTGATGTCTCTCTTCAATGCGGATCGTCTCTCACACTGTTCTGACGCTCCTCTCATAGACAGGAAGTTAGTGTTTCACAGAGCGTTCGGGTAACCACATTCTTTTTGAATTGTTAGATTTTTGTTTGTTTGGTTTTGTCCACGATAAGACTTTGCTCATGAATGAGGAATGTTTACCCGGAGGTTTAATTTAACCTCTGAAGCACCACGTCTTCGTTCCTCAGCTTGACCTCAGTTTGCTCTGACTTCCTGTAGACGCTGTTAGAAAGTAGAGGGTCGTTGAAAAGACGTCCTTTTTCTATTTCTTGTTTTTCCTTTGACGCCAAGTTCCCCTTAAGCAGTGAGCCACCGTCGTTATTTGTGCTTGAGAAGGACAGTGAAATTGTAAATCACAAAACTGAAATGGTGACACAACTCTTACGTACTGTTAGCACTGCGTTGGTGCCGTTGAGCGACACTAACCTTTCTACTGGTTAATGGTTCTACTCGGGCCTTTTAGATCAGACTGTGGTTGTACTGGGCTGCTTCCAGTGTGACTCTGGATAAACACAGGTATAAAAACACTCCTCCCTTATCTCCACCTTTCCTTTGTCTCCCGGGTGAAGCCAGGCTGCGTTGTTACGGTGTTAATGAATTCATCTGCTCTGTCTGGTCATCTCTGACCCCATGTTTGACGTTGTTGGCTTCAGTAAACTCTAATGTTTAAAGTGTGGAAAAAGGTCCCGATAGCTTCGGCTTCCAGCTCTCCGGTTGCTATGGCGATTATCACTGGAGCAGAGTGTGTTTTGAAAGCAAACAAGTGTGTTTTGGCACAAACGGCCGACTGGGAGAGGATGTCACCCACGGAAATGAAGGTGACTGTGTGCGCTCGCATGGCTGGTTTTAAAGGGAAATTTCCAACATTTGCATAGTTTTGGCCATCGGTCCTATCTGTTATGAAGTTTGTGTGGAACCAACTTCAGACAAAGCGACAACAATAAAAGTAGTGTTGGGAGAGCTTTTTGTTTCTCTGCCCCATTCTTAACCGGATTCACTCCACAGAGCACTGGTCTGTTTGTCTGGTGCCTGTCTGTCTCTCACCGAGTCTCTTCGGAGAGTGCGGGGCCGTCGCTCTGGTCAGCTGCAGAGAGAGGAAACCTAAAAGGAAGTGGAATAAACAAAAGGAGAGCGAGCCAAACAAAGCTGCAATGAGGCTTTGGTAGACGTGCCAGTTCAGGGGCAACGTGAGCACACAAAGAGCTCTCTGTGAGAGGAGCGGTGCTCCGTATTCCTCGGAAGTCCTCGCTCACACACAGGCAACGGTACACAGAGATAACTTAAGCATGTTTAATCTTTCACGACATTATGTGTTTATGTGGAATCATCTCTTCCACTAACAGTGATGCCGGTGTCTGTAGTCACTACTAGGCTCAGTCCACACTCATCAGAAGTAAACGTTAGCTGCTAACAGGACTTTGATTTGAAAATAAATATTAAAAGGTTGGGTTTCCTGAAGCAAGCAGTGCTAGTGAGTGGTCCTTATGGAAGGATGTCAATAGATTGTATCTTAAATGTCACACTAGTATTTTGGTGACATTTGCTTACTCTCTCTGGGTTACATAACTGTTGTCGAAATGTCAAAAAGTAATATCTGTATGTGGCTGTGTTTGTCTCTGTTCAGCTAAATGTGTCTAAACGGATTGTGAACGGCAGCTTCTGTCAGTACTCGCACCACAAGGCCAGCATAAACACATTACATATTACATCAAACATTAACACAAGTGACCTGTCCTGGATCTCAGAGGTCTGTAGTGTTGAGACTTACCAAAATAGTTTGAGGTAAACAACTGCTTACGTTCTGATCTTTTCCCCCCCTCAATCATCTCCTGCATGCCTCTCCTCATGTGTACGGTAGCCTATACTATAGCAGAATGGTGGAAAAGGGTTCAGTGAAGTGTGGATTGGTACATAATAGCTCTTTCTCTGCTGATGTATTAGGTTTGTTGCTTAAAGTGCATACACCACAGTCCCGCAGGCTGTCTCATGCAAGTAAAGGGATAACGGGAATACTAGCATGGATTCAACACAAATTTGGGGGGAAAAAGCAGTGACAGAAGTTTTTCTTATTGTGGCACAGCGATGCACGACTTTAGTGAAGCGTGAGTTAGCAGAGTGGCAGTAACATCCTAAAAAAGGTCAGTTCCAGCAGTCAAAGAATGGAGAGAATTCACGAGGCTATAAAGTGGTGAAGTGTAAAGGAGGTTAGGCGGACATTGTAAAGAAGTATCTGTAGCGCATGAGTAGTGATGAACAACATGATCAGAGTAGTAGATGCAGAGGAAACGGGTTTACAGTCGGAGCCCAATGTGTGTTGAGAAGAGTAGGTACTTGGCCCTTTGCTAATCACTATTACATGTGCCCCAGGCCAAACTTTTCACCATGAATAGGTGAAAATGTATAAAACCAGCCTTTTTCTTTTGTTGACACAATTGCATGACCCTGGACGGAGCTGCTCAATGCTACACTGTGATTGGCCGGACTTAGGGCAGGACTTAGCGAAGGCTCAATTGTGGGTCATTAAAATGTGAAAAAAGTATAAAGTCAAGGCGCAGGGTTATGCCCCTAGAGTTTTTTAAAATGATGGATAGATAGCAAGTGTCCGTTCGACATTTGAAACAGAAATTATCGCAACCACATTGTCAAAGAGAATTGGTAAAAGTAAAAAGTGCAGCTGTCTCATCAGCTGCTTGGAATGATTGAAAGAGCATCCTGCATGACTCTGCAGAGGAGAGAAACTGGTCTGGGGCCTGTGTAGACTGCTGTTTTGTCTTGTATTTCATGGAGTCATGCATTGTCTCACATGCATGTCTATTTCCAGTCCACGATGGTGTCATATGCAAACTTGAGCATTGATTTGAGGAATTGTTCAGTCCGGTACAGGAAGCTATTTCTTTACAGGAAGTCTTCTAATGAAGTACATTTACCTCATTACTTAAGTCTTATTAATTCAATTTCTGTTTCACAAATGTTGTCTCATCAACACAGCATCTTGAAATGAGAATAAAGGACTCGAGGTTTCTCTGTGGCGCCTGCACAGTGAGTCTCATCGTCTTTGGCTGACACCAGTACAGGGATAGCTGTTTAAATGTGTCATGGGCTGCATGTATCATCTCTGTTAGCAGTTCATTATTAGAGCTTCGATTAAGGAATCTTAATAAGCTTCCACGATGATGTTGTGCAGCATCTCAATGTGCTTGCAGACATCTCCTCCACTGGCTGGAACAGGAGGCCGCTGTGTACTGAATTGTTCTTTCCTACAATAATGTTCATATATTTGCTTCGGTATCGGACCAGTATCGGTGTCGTTGCATCTCTAGTCAATATAGTCGGTGAGCCTCTTTAGTGTAATGTACCACAATTATTTTGCAAATGTCAGTTATAATTCGCTGGGCTAGTAACATTGTGCCAAGTCAAACCCTTGAATAACAGCGCACCATGACCGTTTCCATCATGGTTTAAAGGAGAGGCCCTGTATAAGAACCAGGATTGAAGAGTTTCTGTTCACCATCTACTCATAACTTGAAAATGTAACATGAGCTCAGGGTGAACGTTGAGACTATTAACTTCCTGAATGCCTTCATGAAGTGACAAATCGACTTGAATCATTTCATTCAAAGCAAGTTTCATCTTGTGTGCTCTGAAGGAAACATGTGAACCGTTGAGAAACCTCCCTTTTCACCTCTTTTCATTTCCTGTGTTTTTTTTTTTTAGGTTCCTATAGCAGCGCAGAATTGGAATAAACTTCCTGTCTATTTCCCGTGGGTAATTGCGACCTCTTTATGGCATGTATATTCTTCCTCTACCATTCATCGGTTCATGTAGATAATTATAACATACACGGTACATTATCAGTTTGCTTGATGAGCAAAACTCTTTTTCCCAACCTTGTTGTAAATGTCCCAAAAACAGGAAAGACACACGGAGAGAGATTGCTTCATGAATATCATCTAGATATTATGAGCATCATGCAGCACAGCAGTGGACGTTTTCCTCTTCCTAACCAGCTGTTAAAAAGATTTTCTCAAACTGTAATGTCTACTTCGTCAATGCTAAAACTTTTAAATGTTTGTTAAATTGCTGCATTTACTATTTAGCTTTAAAGTTCATCTTTAAAGAGAACGGGTTTCATTTAAAGTTGAATTGAAATGCTGAGCGAGGAGCGCTTTTGCTCCAGCCACGTCGGGTGCATTGGTCTGGTCGGTACTTTCATGTCGGCGGGCTTCAAGGCCGCGGGAGCGTCTGAGCTTCAGAGCGGGGAGAAGGCCGGTCGTCTCGGGCAGCCTCGGTCACCTCGTCTGCTCTTTGATCGATGGCCTTTCAGTCCCGACTAATCATCCCAGACAAGATCGGGAGGCTGGCCATGTCTGTCCAAAGGTGCATAAACCTTAAACTTCTGGTTACGTGTGATGACTTGCATCCACGGCAGGTTTAAGGTTATTTTTAAAAGGTTTACTGCTCTAAATGAAATGCCAAATGAATGCCTCTTTTCAAAATAAACATTTGATCAATCAAGTTAATAGACTCTCTGATTTACCTCCAGGGTTTCACCTTGAATATGTTAGTGTATTCAAGAAGCGTATGTAACTGTTCCCTCACTGTCTGGCTGATGTTACTGAGCATGTTTATACCGTGGCTGTTCCACATCTCATTGCTTATATTTTGATGCACCGATCCATAATTCATTGAACTTTTTTCCTCCATTCTTCTGTCCTGTCTGTCCTGTTTGTCCTGTCTGTCTGTCTGTCTGTCTGTCTGTCTGTCTGTCTGTGTGTGTGTGTGTGTGTACAAAGGTTAGTGCAGGAGGGAGGCTGCTAATGGATGCATGTATAATGCATCAGCAGCACACACTGTATCCAGTGATGCAGCAGATGCCTCCAGTGAGCTCGGGACCACCTTCCTCTATGTCCCTGTTGATAAATAAACACGGTACTACTGTAATTTGCCTATTTGAAGGATCAGTTGAACAAATTCACGTTCTGAAGTGTTTTTCATCAACTGCAGAGTATACTAGCACTCCTTCCAGTGGTTCAGCCTCATTATTGGGAGGATGCAGCTGTTGTGACAGAGAGAGAGAGAGAGAGACGCTAAGCTCCAGGCTTTGTTTTGCTGCTGGAAGTGAGACTGGGGCTCAAGTGACGATAGTGTGAAGTGGCTCCTCCTGTGAGTGTGGAGTGGCTTTCTGGGTGACACAAAACTGCAGTACCAGGCAAAATTAGAAGGGGGGGTCGCCCCATGTAATCTGATGACACACGTGTGATGAGGGGAGCGTGCAGTTACGGATTACTTTGAGGTATTTGATATTTCTCAATTGTTTGGGAGGGAGATATGCAAAGGAACACATTTTGCCTGCATACTAGAAAAAAAGATTTAAAAACAACCAAGTGTTAATCCAAGATTAACACCAAACTTAAATGTCCCAATAGAATTAAATCTAGATACGTACAGCACAGAACAAACATGCAGAGAGACGGAAAGGGAGGAGGAATGTGATGCAATAATATCAAATATCATAAAGGCACACAGGAAGTTCTGTCGCATTGTTTAGTAGCAGGCAGAGCTGTATTTGGATGCTGCTTTATCCTTTTAAAGACGCGTTTGAGTGTGTTTTCTGTTCATTGCAGCAGATCGAACATCTGCATGATGTATTGAGTCAGTGTCTGACCCTGACTGTAGACCGTAGTGCTGCTTCAGATGAAGGATAATGTGCCTGTAGCTGCTGCGTGTGTTTGTGTGTGTAGAGGGATTGTCTTTCAATACGTGTGGTGCCTGCGAGATGTATCGGCTCTGATCAAATTGTAGGCGTCAAAATGGAGAGAGGATGCTGGAGACAAAGACACGCATGCCTCAGCAGATAAAATGTTCTCGGTGTCTGATTTGCGACACGTGCGTGTTTTGTAGTAATTCTGTGAAATTGACTTGAATAACTCGTAGCACAGATCTATTTACTGATATAAATGACACAGCAATCAGTTGCAGTACAGCTGTGTTATGGAAGTATATCGAGGGAGCAAAATACATGTGTCTCTTGTTTCCATTGATGTCAAATGCTTAAAACACGTTCAAATGAGCAGCTGAGGTTGTTCTGCAGTGCGGTTGGCTGAATCCATTGGTTAGCAAGCTGTACAGTCTTTTGGGACTTTTTAAAATCACTACTACAGTATGTTAGTCATCATAGAAGGTGCACGTTGGTAGTTTTTGTGAAGTGTAGGTCATCCTTTATTGGGAAACAAGCGTGTTTATTTGCTAGTAGCGCCGTGGGCCACGGCCGTGGAGGCCTGCTCCAGATGTTACGGCCCACTGGGCTGCAGACTTCCAGCGTTCCCTCTGCTCGACTCTTCTTCATCCCTGCAAACAGTTTGAAAATCGCCATCAATTATGAATTCCTTCCATCTGGTGGGCTGTGATTACTGCTCCCGGCGCTGCAGCCGGCCTGATAGCCGCTCCTGCTCACAGCTCTGTCCAAAGGGTCCGCTGTTAGCATTCAGAGCTGATGAAACGAGGCGGGAGGAGACACTTGGGCCAAAAGCCAAGAAACAAATGAGAGCGGGGAGAGACCTCACCTATTTGTTTTTCTCACCATCAGCAAATTTAAAGAGCACGATTGAGTCATTCGTAATAAATGTCAGCTGACTCAGATTGGTGCGCGATTGATCGGAGCTTCCCTGTTCCGTAGTGTTTCTACGTTCGATACTTGTGCGCTTGTCTACTCTTTGGTGTGCTGGATTTCAAGGTTGTTTCAATCATCGGCAGCTCCGGATGAAAACCCGGCAGTTACTTTGGCCCCCTCAGAGGGAGACCTCCATCCATAGCGTCCTCTCAGGGACTCTAAAGGCCACCTCTCTCTCTTCCTCTCTTCACCTTCTCACTCTCCTCAGTTGATCCTCTCTGCTTGTCTGCTACGATTAATGGTCTGCTGTCCCTGTCATCTCAGTCTCCCATCAACGTCTTTGCTTTTCTTGACCCCCGCTGACTTTCTCCTCCCTCTGTTTGTTTTTCAGTCTCAGCGGGCCCCGGCCTCCCCTCCCCGTAGACCTTGAAAGCAGGTGGTTTAGATATATTACCTGCTCTATGTTCAGCTTTCAATCTATCCAATTAAGGAAACATATCATTTCCTAATTACCTCGACAAGTCTCTCTTTGTGTGCTGCATGTGTAGAAAAGACCTTTTAAAGAAGACACTGTTTCCAGGGGAGTTGAGAATGTTTTTTTTAGCTGTGTAAAGAAATGTTATGTCTCCTCTGGTTCTTTGTCCCATCAAAACTGCCGACACACGACGCTACATTATTGAAGATACTCTCGTCACAATCGTAGCTAAAGAACGTAATGTAGGATTTTTGCCATTACGGCTGATCTTTGACTGGAAAAATAAGATTGACATAATTGTTGCATGTTATTTGGGTCCTTATCAGCTGTGAGGGGCCATAAAGATACATTAGCACCTGCAGACGGGTGAAAGTCAGTAATCTCTACAATTACTAGTTGTCAGTCTATCATACAACCAGCTGCTGACTCCTTCATTGTCTCTCCACATCCCTCACTGGGAATAAGGAGACAGACATCTTGCTCCAGAGTAGTATGTCAGAACATGCATGCTTTGTTATCAGCTGCACTTTTGCCAGACACATTTCAACACAATACTTGAGTGTTATTACCCCCCTCTTATATTTGCGCTTCCTCTCTCAGCGACCGTCTGCGCTCCAGTCTCGTATTGACGGAAGGAGGATGTCTGTGCAGCATCCTTGCCTTCAAGGTTAACACGGTGCATTGCTGGTAGTCAGGCATTTGTAGTCTAACCTTTACACGTCTATGGCTCTGCAATCCAATCCCAAAACAATACAGATACAGATATACACTATGAATCACACAGAGACTAGATACTTGAATTGTATGGATTTTCCTCACTAAATTTACCTCTTATTTGTGGGTTGTTTTTTTTCTACACCATCTCTAACTAATTTAAAGGCGGTCTCCTTTTTTCCTCCTCTTCTCTCCCCTCCTAATTCTCTGATATGAATTGGTTAATCTTTACAATATCTTATTGCTCAGGAAATGGTTCTTTTGTGACTAATAACCTCTGCAGGAGGACTACCACACAGTGCCTCCAGCTCCATGTATTGATTTTCTGCACGTTTATGGTCCCACAGTCAAAATGCACTATGTATTTTAGTTATCCATTCTTTCTCATGCCTTGAATTGATGATGTTAATCATCAATCGACTTTGAACACGAGCAGAGCCTTGCTGATGGCGGGGCGAGAGAGGTTTTCCATAAAACATTAAAACATGTTGACGGTCCGAGTTCTCCCAAACTGGTCCTTGCAGCCCTTCCTCTAACCACTTAAAACATTTAATTACTAATCTTTTGATAGTTTCTGTGGCAGCCCAATTTGTTGAGGTAAATTCTCAGAATTGTCATCAAATGTATCCACATCCACCTTCTCTACTGTTGCCTCACATTCACTCAATATACACAGAGGAAGTAGATTTGGTCTTCTTTGCTTCTCATCCCTCTCTTCTTTGGCAGCAGTTGTCGGCGCGCGGTCCAGGCTCGCTCTTAGCCCGAGGCATGGTGGCCATCTGTTGAAGGAGACTGCATCTCTCCGTCCCTGTCTTTCGAACAGACCGATACGCCCGTCTCTCTGTGTGTGTGTGTACGCGTGTTTATTTTCTGTTCTTAAGTGTACATGCATTTATACAAGCTGCTTCCATTTCCTCCTTTGATTGGATCTGAGAATAGGAAGTGGCACATGTGTCTCTCAGAGGGGCCTCTGGTCTCGAGACTGGATTGGCACATTTCTCTCGATACGTAGCAGAGAGGAACAGGCGACGTAGGGCTGCCTCGCGGCTGGTGTGTAGGCGTCCGAGAACAGCGGGAAGGAGGGTTTGAGAAATGATGAAAATTGATATTAATTAGATTACAGAATAAAGAGAGAGTAGCTAGTGGGGAGATGGACAAGTGATGAAGTCTATTTTGTTGCGTAAGAGATGAGTGTCAGAAAGTTTAGTACAGCGAGTAGTGTTGTCTCACTGGATCCTGCTGCAGGCTGGAGTTTGCCAACTCAGCGTTTTCATTGTTGTTGTTTTTTCCCTCTTTAACCCTGTCCCCATCTTCTCTACCTCTGTTTCCTTGAATTCCCATTGCTTTCCTTCATCACTTTACTTTCTCATCTTGGCATTAACACTAGCTGCCTCATCACTTTCCCCCTGTATGCTTAGTGTGCTGTATATTAACGGGGAGATTGTTGTAATTCAAGCCTCTCGTTGTGTTTATTCCAGTCTCAGGGTGCTGAGAGCGAGAGAGGAGACTGAAATGTCTCCAGTTCATGAGAGGCAATGTCTAACAATGAAGCGACCCTCGCCTGCAATGCCACCACACAGCATGCTAAAAAAGCAGGAGAAATGACATTAAAATATGCTAAACAGCGTTCAGTTTCCCCAAGTGTATATTGATTTGAAAACCACCTGACATCCAGTGTCTTCCTCTAATGTCGTCAGAGTCGGGCTTAAAAGCGAGTGCAGATTTGGTATTCATGGGTCAGCCTGTCACAGAGGGTTCAGGTATTGATTTATTCAGCAGATCTGCTCTGAAGTGAGCACAGGAAGGACCACAGGGACATTCCATTATAGATCTGGTGGACGGATGAGCCTGACTTAAGAACGTATCCTTGTGCTCTGCCTCTTGTTACATTCAGCTTCCTCTTTGTTTATTACTGAACGTTCTCTACACTCACAGTGGCAGCAGAAGAGTCAGTCAACTAATTATCTCATTAAAGCATGCAGCATTCATTTTTCACACATCAGAGCCGACGCGTTATTAATTTTTCAGTACATTTTCTGGTTACACAAAGGCAGTATATGAAGCTAAAAGCACATTTGAATGTGGACTTTATGAACATACTGGAGGAGCAGTATCAGACAACCCACTCCTACAGAATGTGCTCACAATATTACATGCCGTTTTGTGCAAAGTGGGACTATTGACTTCCAGAAGAATGGTTCAATTGGATTTTATTATATCGTAGTGGTGTTTGGTTGAGGCCGTTGTAAATCTCATTAGGCCGAACTATTACTGAGCGCTTGCTTTAGGAAGAGAGAACAAGTCTAAATGAAAAATGCACCTTAATACTTTCCTATTGTGTGCACATCTTCTTCAGCTGATTAAAATGTGTCTTGTAATACACAATAGAATTAATAAACTTCTCTTTCCCTAATCAAAACACCAACTGTCATTTTTCAATTTTATCTGCAACATTAGAAATTCAATATAAGAAATGAGGCTTTAAAGAGACATCCCCTGGTATTGTTGTTTTTTCTAAAGCTGTGAGGAAATCTGGGGGTTCACAAACCACAAGTCTTTATTTCTGTTTGTCTGAAAGCGAGTCACAGTTGAACACGTGTTCCTCTCATCAGCAGGGAGACTTAACTTCTTCAGTCACGTCACCCTCGAGCCTTTTCTCTTGCTCGCGGCCATGAAACGGTTTGCTGTGGCTGTCGAAGGCAGTTGTCATGCTGACTGATAGGAGGCGGAGCTTGTGTGAGTAGCTTGTGTTGAGCTGTGTTGGACGGTCCAGGACTAAACATCAACAGCGGGGCTGTGTTCTCAGCTAGCAGGGGTTCACACTGCTTCCTTTGTGTCCTGCTCCCAGTCCCACCAGGATGCTGCACACTTGCTCCAAACACATGCACATTTATTCACTCTGAGCAATGTATCATAGGAGGTAGACCTTTTTGAACCGGTAACATTTTATACTTGATAAGGCTGTTGCTGCGTGATGCTGATGCAACACATAGGCACTGCTGGAAGATGAAGAAACAAGTTGATTAGTTTAAGCTGTTTATCCTCAGTCTTGACACAGAACAGTGGGCGTACCAGTGCAGTGCCCTTCACTCCTTCCTCCCTTTATGTCCGGAATTGTCAGTTTCATCATGCTTTACTGAATAACGAAACTCCGGAGATGGTGCGAGCGTGCCAGAGTTTTCTCACAGAAGAGCTGGCTGGCACACTACTTCTTCTCCACGAGTATCATCACTAGTCAAATGTGGGAGTCGATAAAAGCTTTGTCAGTTCTTCTCTCGCATCATATTTCTGCAAAAAGAAAACTGAAATTCCTTATGGACTTAGGTTTCACAGTTAAACAGAAGCAACTTGCTGTCCCTGTTCCCCAGCCCTCGGCACATATTCAGGTGGTTTTTGCTTCCTTTTTGCTCCTTCGGGCTGATGGCCACTGCTCACTTTTGAGGATATGACACCTAAAGACCTACAATCACCAAGGCTTCATGTCTGATGACGCACAGGTAGAAGACTGGACCACATCAGGGACGTGTGCCACTTCATTATTATCACTTTTCCCCGAATCTCTGTAAAGAGATTCTTCACGTAGAATCTGTAGGCAAAGGGACAAGATTCTCCAAAACCACCTGTTTGCACAGTGGGAGCTGGCAGATTCCCCCTGGTATAATAATCAGAATAGTATTTCATTCCCAGCAGCTTCTGTACCTGCTCATCTCCAAACAGAGGGAACAGATGTACTTATTGTACCACCTGGGACTTGATTAAAACTGTTTCTCTTTGTATGTGCCGATGGAATGCATCCATAAAGGACCATCCTCTAACCGGGACTGTCATGTGACCTGGTTGTGTCTCTGTTAATGACGCCTCCACCTGTGAATACAGTCCATCCATCACGGGTCAAGCTCTGTCCCACGGCAGCTGGAGCCCCGGTAATCCTGTGGGCTCCCCCGGTACCTGTCTCCCTGTTTGGCACTTCCTGTCTGCCAGTCACATTGGAACCCATCTGTAATCAGGTCAATTTCCTGAGTCCTGCTGGGAGATTTACAAATTCCCCGCTGATTTATCCTAGTTATGCATATTTTCATGCCAATACCCCCTTCTTCCCAAAGCACACGCAGAGAGACGATACGTAAGCATGCACACACTAACATTTGTCCTCCTTTTTATCCATTTTCATCATCTTTTGTATTTTATTAGTGAGGGTAAAGGAATTGTGATGGACATATAGAAGCTTACGAGTCTCATTCAAGTTAAATTGAGGACTGAACTGTCTCCTCTATTTTTCCCCCTCTGCCTGTTTTTTCTCCCATGACTCAAAGACGACCACAACTGGCGTACATGTTGCCCAGTTGCTAGGCAGTGGACTTTATTTATTTTCCTACAGACTCGACGTTTCTTCAACCCCTGCGCTGCACAAACAGTCTTGGTCTTGGTCAAACTGTTTAGTTCAATGCATCAATGTGCTTCTCATCTTCATCTTCGTGTCAGTCCAGTTTGATTTATGAAGGGATGGGCTACAGGTCTGTTCAGTTATATTTTAGGTCAGATCAAGTTTAAGTTTAGTGGTTAAGTGTTGATTTTATTTGTGCGCTGTTCGTACTGAAAGCAAAGTCTACCTTTTGGTTTCTTCTACTTTGGGACTGTGTGAGACTTAATGATGACTATTCACTCACCAAGGCCACCGGTAGGAGGTTAAAGCTTACTGGAGAGAGAAGCTCATTCAATTTCTTCCAAACACTCTTTGAAACGTACTAGTATCAATAGGGCATGCGAAAATGGTGTGTCTATGTATGTGTGTGTGTGTGTGTGTGTGTGTGTGTGTGTGTGTTTGCATGCAGCTGCAGTCCTGAGCCTCCACAGTCCAAAGGGAGCGATGGTGCTAATGCAACATTAGCCACAGATCAGGCAGAGGGTGTTGTGTAATAGCGACAGGATCAGTGGGATGAGTCCAACTGTCATCAGGCCCCGAGTTCTCCCCACAGAACCACCAGCAACAAACATGCTTATTGCCCAATCTTGACAGAGATTGCACAGGTATCACATCAGTGACAGTGTCCTCAGTAGTCCCACAGCTAAATGTGTGTGTTCCATCTAGTTAAGGGTTGATTAGTAGAAAAGAAGTGTGTCCAGTCCTGT
This sequence comes from Anarrhichthys ocellatus, assembly GCF_004355925.1. Lineage (NCBI taxonomy): Eukaryota > Metazoa > Chordata > Actinopteri > Perciformes > Anarhichadidae > Anarrhichthys > Anarrhichthys ocellatus. Next base: position 7,130,187 of record NW_022280031.1, read on the forward strand.
AGGAATTCTGCAAACCATCTTATTAAAGTCCAAGCGCTCGTACAGTTGTTGGCAGCCTTTTACCGCCAGCTAGCAACAATGCAACCTTAAAGTGAAATGGTGCAGTGCAAGATGTCACTGGCCTCTGCATAAATGTCTGTGTACAGTACATTGGGCTCGCTGAAGTACTCATAACAAGGATTACTGTAGCAGCAATGCATTGTTCATCTTTTTGGGGGTGTACATAAAACCCCACTCAATACTCCGATCCATTGTTCTGTCCGTTACATTTTTAGAGTTTTGTCCGTCTCACATTTAAGTTACTGACATGTGTAATGAGGAACAGACTGTACTTTACAGTTATTTCATTTGAACTTCAGACGTATTCCACAAGCGAAGGCTTTAAATTGAGAATATTCAAAGTCTACCAAGAGCTTAAGTGTATTTGTATTCTACAATAAAGAGAGCTGCTACCTATTTGCAAACCAAAGCGGCAGTGGCAGCAAACTTCACCACTCGTCTCTTAACTGTTAGCAGCTTCAGGTTCACTGGACAAACTCCAAAGGGCATGTTTACTACGTGTGTGTGTGTGTGTGTGTGTGTTAGATGAGAGAAATGCCCGCTAGCTCGGCCCTGGTCAGTCAGCTTTATGAAATCACAGGTCTAGAGAGTATGTTCTGGCAGTTTATCTCCAGACTCTCATATCTACTTCTGAGCCACAGAGGCTCCAGGAACAAACTCTGTTTTGTTTGTCTTGCTGTGTTGTGCAAAATTACAAAATGATTAGTTTGCCATATTAGTGCTTAAACCTAATAGATTTAGTGTGTGGAGTTTTGTCAGACGACTGTTTTGATGGCCTTTTGGCTTTAAACCAATATTGTGGTTTTAACCAGCTTAAATCAAACAAAGCCTGTAGTGCCACATGTGATTTATTCACGGCAAAGTATTCCATCTACAGCTGGATTTATATGGAATGCACACTGCTCATTTCCACTGAATCTTAGTTATTTCACTTTTTCTTTCATTAGGGAATCTGTTTACAGTTTTGATTTCAAGGTATTCAGTGAGCCAGAGAGGGAGAGAGAGCGTTTCTTTTCTCGCTTTTCCTTCTGCTTAACAATATCGCCCACAGACTGTACAGCAGATGGACACTGTGATTTGCAAACTGCTTGGTGGGGACGGTCGGCACTTCAGAAGCATGAGGTGGATGTAAAATCAGCCACCCAGACCCTTTGGGTTCTGTTACATTTTTGGTCACATTTGTTCAGCCTTGATACACAGCCATACCGTTAGACATTTGTATAAACTGTCTCTATTTCGAGGCAAACCACACGTTGCGCTCTTATCAGCCAGTCTGAACTCTTATACCACGAAGGAGTCGGAGCTGACAGCTGTCCATGAAACTATCTTTGCCCATTCCTACCCAGAGGCCTCACTGTGCATGCTGCGTAGTAGTGTATTTTGAGGGTCATCCCAGAAAGACCCCAGGCGAGTACGAATGGAAAGTGCACTGACAGTCACCCCTGGGGGTGTGTGTGTGTGTGTGTGTGTGTGTAGTGTTAGATTCCTTGTGGCAGATGCGCTCTCTCTGGCCTCAGGCTATTAGAATAAACATAGCAGTGGGTAAGAAAAGCCCATATCCTGTCAGTGCAAGATGTTTGCATCAAAATGTTAACAGTAATAAGGCGGCGTAATAAGAAGAGGGGAGTATGATGGCAGCTGGTTTTTGTTCCTTTTCGATGTTGAGAGAGCTCTGTGTTGCCATTTGAATTCAGACTACAGATAGAACTGAAGGAGCAGAATCCCTGTACAGTAAGAGAGAGCAGGAGGTCTGTCCAGGATGAAAATGAGAACTGAGATCTCTTGGCGAGCTGCAGGCAGGACTGGGAGGTAAAGGGAGGGGAGCAAGACCAGGGTCCAGATGTGAGGCGGCCTCGCTGGCTGCCTGTTTACATTTCTCAGCCAACGGGAGTGTATTTTTAACCTTTTGCCTGTTTTTGTTCTCTCTGCAGGTGCTGGAGAGTCGGGGAAGAGCACCATTGTGAAGCAGATGAAGTGAGTGACTGCTCTTTGTTTTGCTTTTCCTCCCATCATCTCTGACACATTAAGACATGGTGTGTAGTAGTAGATGGACCCGCTAATTCATTTGCATTTCCTAGTGTCTGACTTGATACACTCGGTTTTAATCAAATAGGTAAGACACGTTTTTGCTGCGATAGCACAAGAGATAGTTCTAATGTAGACCGGTTAGAAACCCCATGTACAATAATTTGGTTGTTAAACTCAAGCAAAATTGTCGAGACCTGTCACAAGCTTTATATTATTGGCATGTAACGTGTTTGTTGTTGTTGTTGTTGTTGTTGTTTAACTGAAAATCCAGAGTGAGACTAGATAATCTGAGGAAAGCAGAAAGCATGAGTCCATATGTGGGAGGGTTCTCATCTCTGTGGGCCGGCAGCTCTGAGTGGTCACTGTGCACATTTCAACTATAAAAGATGCAACTAATTTCACTTTCAAAATATGAATATTTATGATTTAAATTCAAGTAAAGCAGGTGCCAAAAGACATAGTTTCTATTAGGAAACACACACACACACACACACACACACACAGGCAAGCTATATCCTCCTTTGCACTGCAGCTGACATTGTATACGGGGATGTCCCCCCTCTGATAAATGCAATCTTTTAGCTAGCTGATACGATGAGTAACGAATAGAGTTTGGCCCAGGTAGCTTGGCACTGCTCGGCTCAGAGCCAACAGGCCTGAAATAAGCCATTAACAGGCTTTGCACCATGAACACTTATCACCAGCATTAAGGAGGAGAGAAGTGGTTGTTAAGTGATTGGCCAAATCGATTGGGGAGTCCAGTCACAGAATACAGATGTCTTCTGACATGTGTTATACATGTTATACAGGTATAACACATGTCATAACTATAAATAGTTATACAGGTACCCAACATTTGAGAGGTTGACAGGCACTGAGTCATGTCATGTTTAATCAGCATCTGAACATTTCCTGATTGTTTTTGCTTCCGTCCGTAAGGTTTCTCAAAGGATGTTTATTAAACAAAAATCATGCAAAGAAGACCATAATAGCTTGCTACATGAAGATAAAGTGAGCCACTTAAAACTCACTGTGGGAGGATGTTTTAAAATCAATAATTCTAAAAGTTTCCAGTTTGGCAATTAAAGAAATTGCTGAATATGTTCAAGCTGACATGGCCAGCGACAACTGGCAGGGTAGGAATTCCAGTCTAGTATGTTGTTGCCGTCTGTATAGCCTAATCTCCGATTACTGTGTCGTGAAGCATAAATTCCACGGCTGCCTTTCTGTCTTTGAAGGTTCGCTGTTATCAGTCTCTCTGAAACACTCCCTACGTGTCCTTAAAACAAGGGTTGAGAAGCTGGTGCTAAATGTGCATTTACACAGCTGATGACTCAACGTTAGTCTCCCTATTTAGTGGTGCTACACTGAAGCAATTTGATAAATCTCTAAGAGACGCTGTTCCCAAAAATCCTCTCACATGTACACATCAGTGAACACCTACACGCTTGATGCATTTTCTTTTGATACATCATCAACAGTGCACCCCCCCTATACATGTACACATGTATAACACAAACAAAACAAGCGTCTCCAAATGACCCAGTTATATTTTCTGTACACATTTTTGGATTTTTAACATGTTTTAATCCACTCACTGAGGTTGCTTGAACCCACTTGTATAGATTTATTTTCCATTTTGATGTGCCACAGCAAGAAAAGCACAATAAATGAATGACATGAATGATTCATAGACAGTATTCGGGCCCCGGATCTGGATATGGCATGTCAAAATGACTGTCGTGAAAAGGTCTATCGAGCCCTTTAGCACGACACCAGTGTCGTCTCGTCGCACATAGAGGAGTACAAGTGAATTATTTTGGCTACCTGAAAATAGAACGAACAGTCCACACTAGACTCACACTTTTAAGAGGAAAGATTTTCCATGGTTGTGTTTTTTTTGTAAGATGGAAAACAATACATTTCAGAGATGCTATGTGTGGGATTTTTCTATTCATAATTCTGACAAAAGGATGCATTATGCTTCTGTGAGTCACAGGAAACTGCTGTACTAATGATGGTCTTTTAATCTGGTTTAGAAGTTCTTGAGAAGAAAGAATCCCTTGGGTTGACTCCAGTCTTAGATGTGACAAAAAGGATAATTATGCTTACAAAAATGTGACTGCCACAGGATGTGACAGCATTAATAATGGGATGTATCAATTTAATCTACTGTATTCTACTGAAAATGTACCCCTGGTTGACGCTATGCTTGCACGTTATTTTTAACACGGCATCAATTAAATATTTAAATGAGAAGGAAGCAGTTTACAAAGTCTATACAATACAGACTACAATGGGCAAGTTTTCAGTTCAGTTTGTCTGATTCAGTGCGAAGGAGAAATTAAACATCCTCAACATGTTATAGTAAAATCGGATGGCAAAATTCGTCTTTCTTAGATCTTTGGGGTGTCAAACATACGGCCCGAGGGCCAGAACTGGCCCGCCAGAGAGTCCAATCTGGCCCACTGGATAACTTTTCAAAGTATGAAGTCATTCATTTAAATTTTTCAATTAAATACATTGCTCTTCCTCATTGTGGGGCCCTCTGCTGATTGGCTGTTATATGGCCCATGAACAAAGATGAGTTTGACACTCCTAGTCTAGACCCCAGCATGTCCAACATGTAGCCACGACCATCTTCATCAACACAAAGTTTAGTTTTTACATCTACATTACATCTAATCTTGCGTTATATAAAATGTCTTGTACTGTTTTCCTGGAAGTGGTTTCCAGAGTATTACTGACAGGAAGTGTTGTGCAGTTCATCCCTTCACACGGCTCTAAAACTGCCAATATTTAGGTATTGTTCGAAATGTCAGCATGATTTGTGAGTGTGCCGTTATATAATGCAGATTAATGACTCTACATACAATCAGATAAGTGAAATCTACATTTAAAGTGTTCAGGTGTAGATGGCACAATGTCACACTTTGTGTCCAGCTACACCTTGTCCACATGTGCCAACCTAATGTGAGACTGCGATAGAATTCTTAGGAATACAAATTAAACAAAATAAATAAAGTTTGCAAAGTGCTTCACAATCAAGTCAAAGGATTGTATGGAATTATTGGAAGCATTGTTTGGGTGTGGGGGAAACACTGTAGGCTTTCAGTGCTCTTGGCTGCAGCTCACACTGTTGCACAGAGGGCTCCCTTGCATTTTAATGAGGTCCCATTCAGCTCATCACACAACCAATGAGCACCCTGGCTGTGTGCGACTCTTGTCTCTGGGCCGTGACGGGCCAAGGGAGATGGTTCTGTTTGGTTTCCTGCCCAGCGGTCTCTGTGTCAGCCCCATGCTTTCACAGCCCCATGCCTCTTTCTCTCCATCTCTGTCCACAGCTCCAAAAGCAAGTCAATATTTGTTCTAGTGTCCTCTCGCTGAGAGATACAAAAACATCTGAATTTCTCCAGTACCCCAAACTAGCAGTATTTGTGATCTCGTACATGGAGGACGAAGGCATTTCTGATGGATCTAATGAAATATCAATTCAATTTACACTTTTTAATTAGGTTTATTTGTAACAAATAATGGACAACTTTTTCATAATGAGATGAGATGTTTTGCAAGATCTTGGGGAAAAGGCTAGTCAATATTTTACACCATTATATGCAAGTAACCTTAAGTATTAACGTCCTTATAGTGTTTCATTGTGACATTGTCATCTCATTAAATTACATACTAATCTTTCTTTATTCTCTTGCCCCCCCCCCCCCCCCCCTCTTCCTCTGGTCTCTGTTCTCAGGATTATCCACGAGGATGGATACTCAGAAGATGAGTGCAAGCAGTACAGAGCCGTTGTCTACAGCAACACAATCCAGTCCATTATGGCCATCATCAAAGCCATGGCCAACCTGAAGATCGACTATGAGGAAGCTACTAGAGCGGTAGGTATCCGACACTGAGACTGGTAACTTATTGAATGCCGTCACCTTCTGCAGCAGCGAGACGGAAGTGACATGCTTTTTGAAATACAGCGAGACGGCAGTGTTGTTGTAGAACGAAGATTGTGTGTCTGCTTGCGTAACTCGAGAGACTAGAACTGCTACTAACCATCTCCAACCAATGTACCTTTTTTTGGATTAATTTAAAGTATATTAGCTTACTTAAACAATATTCCAGATACAGCCATACAGTAGCTTTAAGTGCCATATTGTTCCCATGTTAAAGGAGGTTCTGGGAACCTGATTAAGTATAGTGTAATATACCGGCACTCAGCTCAGTGATATCATCTCTACTAATCGCCACCAAAGCCTGCACTCTGCCTCCGTCCTAACGGCCCATATAGCCTTGAGGATTTGAGGCAGCTCAAGAGTGCAATGTGACCGTCTCTCTTTGGAAATCAACTCTGGGTAGCGGATGCTCAAGATGGACTCCAGCAGGACCATGCTTTTTCCTTCCTCGCTTGTGTGTGCGTGTGTGTGTGTGCGTGTGTGTGTGTGTGTGTGTGTGTGTGTGTGTGTGTGAGCTGCTGAAACAATAAATCGTCTACACACAGGGAGATAGGATGACAGAAGTAAAATTCAGGCATTACTCATGAGAAGAGAAAATTACTTTTTATACAGACCCGTTATCTCATAAATGTGATTCATACATCCTATTCTCACAGATCATTTGAATCTAATGGTAATAATCTTTACTGCATGTACATCTTTGATACCTTTGTTCTCTCCAAATGTCCCTCTCCCTGTCGACCTTCATTGCAGAGGAGTTGGATAAACATGGTTTTTATGTGGAAAGAGCTTTTTGACCACCTGGTATATTTTCAGGATTGGCTCTGCCAAGGTAGCTATAGCTCTGCATGACGAGTTCTGCTGGACTGTGTGAGTTAGTTTATTTGAGAAACACCTTCCCCCCCCACTGCAAAGGCATACAGAGCTATTTGAGTATCCTGGAACATTTCACAGATTTCAAATAAAAAAGACAATATTTGCCTCATAGCCAGAGTTCAGCATTCAGCAATATTCTGAAACAATCTGTGTGTGACTGAACTGGTTCATCTGATCTCTTTATTTTTTACAGAGAACAAGCTGCTTTTATTGTTTGACAAACATATCAATTGCTACAAACTATTGGTAACCAACTAGTAGTTGATTCAGTGCATTCGCCATGTACCTATCCAGATATGTCACGTTTAACAAATGTCTATCAGTTCTTCCATGACCCGCTGTCAACTGCGGACATTTTTTATGACTGTATCATCAGACTATTTCAGGTTTCCTAAAGCTCTATTATTTGGGTTGGTGAGGAAGAGTGTAGGATTAGATTTTTTTTATATATATATATATATATATATATATATATATATATATATATATAT
>NW_022280031.1:7137607-7147933 GCF_004355925.1 Anarrhichthys ocellatus
ATATATATATATATATATATATATATATATATATATATATATATATACACACATATATACATATATACATATACTTTATGTCCCTTGGGGGAATATTGATTTGGACTCTACAAAGCTAAACTCGTCAACACATATGGGGCACAACAGGAGCAAACAAAAGACGTTAAAGAGTACAGAAAAATGCAAAGCCGTGGTATTCTGCATTCTGTTCATCCGACGTCCATTTAAAACTGCTAGTGTTTGTCGCAGGATTTTGATTACTTCCACGTGGTACAAAGCAAAGGGCTGCTTACTTACTGTGACCTACAGCTGAGATACAGCGGAGGGTCAGACAATGGTTAACCAATACATGGAAGTCTGCTCTCTAGCCAGTGTCAAACACAACGGGTCACAGTGGTGCGATGAAGGTGACCTAAACTGTGGATGATTCCCTTCTCGTGCTCCTAGAGAGTATAAACTAAGTTTGTTTTAGTGAAATTCTTGCTTACCTATCATGGGTGTCTCAGAGTAATCAAGGCAAGTAAACCTACCATTGGATGCGTCTGTTTTTCCATGCCACTGTACCTTGATAGATGGATTCCTTACAATGCACAGTGTGATGGCAGATGGCTGTATGATGGCCCAGTGCCAATGATGGATTCATACTATTCCTCACTCTGTGGTTTACTTTACTCCATTTCTTCACTTCCCTTTCGCGCGGACTGATTGGTCGAGAAAGTTTACAGTTATTCATAAGCCATGTCAAGTCTGACTGCAGGAACTTCACATTACACCGTGCAACGTTTTCCAGTGGTTGTAGCTCTTATGCAATTTCTAAGTAAAGCAGATTGGGACAGGTGTTTTTAACTAGATACCCACGACACAAGCAAGCTATAGCTTGTAATTTGGCATATCAGCTTGCTGAAAACCACTTACCATATCTGATTACTGTTTGCCAGGCAAGTTAATGCAGAAAACAACCAGCCCAATGAATCTGTGCTTTATACTTGTTTTCCTTGGTATTGCGTGTTACTTTCCAAAAAGCCTCAGTTAGCCATGGAGCTCAGTATTGAGAACCACACTATATACATGGTATTATTAAATATGCCTTGCAAGAGGTGAGTGGAATACTAACCATATGAAATGAAAGTCCTAAATAAAGCTATGCATGTCTAACTTATCAGCTTTGCCCATTTTAGAAAAATAATTAGGGTTAATATACGTTCATATTTCTTTCTATCTAATGTTTTTTGTCTTTTCTTGTCAGGACGATGCCCGCCAGCTGTTTGCCCTTTCAGCAGCAGCAGAGGAGCAGGGCATCCTGCCAGAAGATCTGTCCAACGTCATCCAACGACTGTGGGCTGACGGCGGCGTCCAGAGCTGCTTCACACGGGCCAGAGAGTACCAGCTCAATGACTCCGCGGCTTAGTGAGTGCATTAATAACATCAAATAACATCAAAGCTAATTATTGTGCACAGAAAACCTCAGTGACCAGATTCATTACTACCAGCACTACTACTACTCCTCTTGTCTGCTTTAGTAGTTCAACATTTTTCTCTGCTGGATTCTATTTGATCATTTCTCATTTTGTTAATAATCTCAGCGTCACAGCACAGGCTGCGGAGAACGGCCCCATAGAGAGCAGCTGCAGTTATTAATGGTGAAGGCATTACTTTTTGGTTTAACCGGTGGCTAATCAGCAACAACATGGCAACCTCAGCCTCTCGCTCCGCGGGTCTTAATTACCTCAATGATGCTCCTTTCTGAGCACTCGGTTTTTTTGGAGGCGTTGTTATAATGCACCAGTATAATAACAGGGAGAGGGTGAGGTCATTGTGACAGGCTGCTGGTTAAAAGGTGGGAGATGGTCATCACGCTGACCTGCTGGGATGCACTGCTGCTCTGAAATGGAAATCCAGTGAAAACGGAGAACTTTAGCCTCGTTCACCACCAAGCTGCAGCAGGAATTAACTGCTCTGATTTCTGTTTCATACAAAAGGCCTTTAATAATACCAGGACACCTCCAGAATGTGCTGTAAAATGTCAGGGGAGTGTTAAGTCTTTCACAAATGATTGCTTTGCAGTCACGGCTGTATTTACCTTCCAGGGGGAGTGATATTGTTCTCTGTTTGCGTTGGCCGCTATAATCAGAACTTCTCCATTTTTGCTTCGCTGCTCTTGTTAAAGCCGAGGGGACCTGGAAGCCTACCGCTAACGGGTCGAGAGAGCGGTCAGTGTACGATGGTTCATCGTGACTTCATAGAGCGCTGGGAGAGTCGGTTGCTGTGTGAGAGGACTAATGAGTCTCGTACGAGACCATAATCCATGTCTGAGCACCTGCTGAGAGCCAGAGAAAGGAAGTGAGAGACACAGAAAGAGAGAGAGAGAGATGGCACCGCTCACATTAACAGAGACCTCTCTCTTCTCTCTCGCTCACTGGTTTGATAGAAAGGGGACATGTACTGTGCACTCTGAAACTAATGGATCCATCAGCCATTATTTCAGGAATGAAGACCTTTTCACACGTCTGGATGTGAAAAAATGAAATGGTCAGTCCTTCCACTGTAACTGTTATGTGTCTGCAGCAATATGAAGTCTATAATGGCTCCACATCAGTTCTCTGATAATTGTTTACTTAGTGACTAAAAGTGGTGATTGTAAAATCTTATGAAACACCCATTATTGATTGGTTATTGATGATTCTCTGTCACACTGCAGTGGAGTACTTTCTTTTATTAGAGTGTAAACTGACCAAATTCAATTAATCTTCAAGGCTTATAAACCCTGTGCCAAATCAAGCAGTGCTACAATATCTGATGTGTGGACTACGAAAGCAGCCTAAACCTCTCTCTCTGTGGGGAGGAGGATAACGATTAGACTGTCAAGCACGTGGCATGAAGTAGTGGTGCGGAGGCTCTAATATCTCCACACAGGCTCCGGCTGGCAGGGGATTACATTCAGCACCAACACTTTGTTATACAACCTATTCTTTTTTATGTAGTTGCATATTGTGCTGAAAGAATTACATAAAATACATTTGGCTTATTGTGTGTCTCCCATTGTTGCAATATAAAGTTGACTGTGGTCTTGTATTTAGTGCTTTTATCAGGTTTTAGGCATGCTGGCCTGAAAAGCCAGATTGCTTTATTTAGCTATGTTTATACACACACACACACACACACACACACACACACACACACACACACACAAACCAAAATATGCAGACAGTATTGTCAAACAAAGCAGAATGTCAACGCATTACATTGATGGGCAGAAACAATAGGAGTTTATAGGAGCCGTGCCTCGGCTGTCGTACTTTATCAGATGACTTAAACAAAAGTCTGTGCATATGAAGAGACTAGCACCTCAGTGTCCCTCGGCAGGATTTCGTGTTTACGTACAACATATTTTTGTGATTGGCTGTGATAGTGCAGTATGTGATGTACCTCTTTGCAATCTCTGTATTTAATAGCGTGGGTTGGTTCTCCCGGACAACATACCAGACAGAGTGGAGCTGTTGCTTTCTTTTAAGGCATTCAGAATGTCAGCAGGTACAAAGTTTCATAAAATGTTTCCTTAACTTATACACATTTGCAATGAATCAAAATGTACATTATATGAGATAATGATTCATGACTCCTTAAGAAAAATGTGCATAAGTGAGATGAAACGGGGTGGAGTGAGCGGAGGTAAAGCAGCAGCCTTGTGTGGTTCTGTGACAGCTCATCAGCTCATGTAATATGACTGAGTTTGAACCTGAGATGACACAGCGCTGTTTGAGGGCCACCTTGAGTCCTTCTCATGTCTGTGTGAAGAAACAGATGAGACTTATAACCTCGAAAAACAACCCTTAGACCGTAAGATGAGAAATGTACTTTATCTTGTTTATGTCCGTGTTCCCATCAGCTACCTAAATGACCTGGAGAGGATAGGCAAGCCAGATTACATCCCCACACAGCAAGATGTGCTGCGGACCCGAGTGAAGACCACCGGCATTGTGGAAACGCATTTCACCTTCAAGGACCTGCACTTCAAGTAAGAATCCCCCTTTTACAGTTTGTTTTTTTTACTCAACTGCTCGTTTGGTGAAACGCTGTTAGAGGTGAAAATCGGTGGATATTATGCAGCTCAACATTTCATTTATACCCTACTAATTTACTCAACAACTGCCTCTGCTAATATTCTTCCATGAAGTAAAAAGCTATTTCACACAGCAAAGGACATACTGTATATTGTATTTAATAGGTCTTTTTTTTAGTTCATCATGTAGTAACTAAACTGATCAGAGAGGGGGGAGATGCCTTCAGGCGCAGCAGGTGACAGCAATTATTTGATTAGGCTCAAGCTCACTACCTGAAGTATATCGAAGCTTTTTTTTTTTGGATAGTTCTAACGGTTGCCTGAAATATTTTTGCAGTAATAATACAAGTCGTTACGAGAGCAGTGAAACCCTGTTTCATCTCCAACACGTCCTCGGTGCATCACTGTGTTAATTGAAGATCATGATAACCGACTCAAAACCTGATCAGAAAGCAATCAGAAATGCATATCTTGTGAAAATATGAACTGCTGTTGACAATAATGATCATCGATGACAGATTTTGCCGACAATATACATATGTGGGTACCGGAGTAGTTACCACAGCACGATTACGCATATCAATAAAGAACTGAAGGAATACAAACTCATTATTACCCTTTCAGTTTGTTACTTTGAATGACGGTTTTCAGCCACGCTTCTCAGAAGTTCTCTTATTTCGACAATGTAAATGTTTCATCATTGTGTTTGTGTGTTCTGACATATAATCCCCATTGAGATAACGCCATAAAACCACTTACAAACACATTGTACCTGTTATATCTGATGGAAGCATGAGTCACTACTGCTGCTTTAACAAGACAGTGGAAATAAAAAGGTGTGTCCCCGTCTGGAATATTTAAGTCTCATATTTATGTCTTGACTTATTTTATTTCTCTTTGGAAGACAGTTGCACCAAATCCAACCAGCATATGTTTACCTCAAGCACCTCTTTGTTGCTGCGCTGCCGCGACATAGTCAGCTTGCGTAAGCATTGCTGGAGATGAACGCACTGTTGAGGTAAACAGTCTTAAGTGTCACTGTTACAACGAGCTCTGCTGACTCAGCGTAAAGCCGGCCCTTCGTGGGACTCAAAGTTCTTCTGTAATGAACCAAATTCTGCAAAGTGAAAACTGCTGAGCAGGAAGAATAAATGTGTCTCTCTGCGATGCTACGAATGATAACACTCCACCTTCAGCTGCCAGCTCAAAAGCTTCCTCTCAGTGTAAGATGGAGAAAATCCTCAGCGTGGCACTGGCCAGATGAGCATTCTCTCTCATCCATCTAGGTACGCTCCATCTCCATGAATAAGTCATGTTGGAGCTTAGTGAAAAAACCTGCCGCTGCCGTTTCTCAACCTGCCTTTAGGCCGCCTGTTGCCACAGCAACTGCACTGAACCAAAATGCCAACAAATGCCAGGAAAAATGACAAGGCCTGTGCAGCAGAACACCCCGAAGAGACGAGGACACAGAAATATATTCAACGTATAGACAGGGAGACGGGGATCTTGAAGCTTGTCAGCATGAAAAAGTGTTGATTCTCCTGTTTATAGTGTGTGTGTGTGTGTGTGTGTGTGTGTGTGTGTGTGTGTGCAGGATGTTTGATGTTGGAGGCCAGCGGTCAGAAAGGAAGAAGTGGATCCACTGCTTCGAGGGAGTCACAGCTATCATCTTCTGTGTAGCCATGAGTGCTTACGACCTGGTCCTGGCTGAGGACGAGGAGATGGTGAGTTAAGCTTACACTCCTTCAATAAACAAAAGCCTTGCATGTGTTTTGCAGTAGAGCCCATTCCCAGGATGTTACCAATGGTGAGGAGAGGTTGGGTTTCAGTCAACTAATTTCCTTTATGTGCCCTACTTGTGCTCTTTTATAATCTCTTTATCTCCACATTTGCGCCCGTCCCACCCAGAACCGGATGCATGAGAGCATGAAGCTGTTTGACTCCATCTGCAACAACAAGTGGTTCACTGAGACGTCCATCATCCTGTTCCTCAACAAGAAGGACCTGTTTGAGGAGAAGATCGCCCACAGCCCTCTGACCATCTGCTTCCCCGAGTACAATGGTACAGTCTGAACGTCTCAATACAAACCTTCCCTTTTGTTTTTCAGTTATTTAAAACTAGTCAAATATCCTGTTAATGGGTTGCGATACTTCCACTTCTTGTACTTCTTTGTTCCTGTAACAGAATCAAAACCAGGCAAAATCTCGCCCCAGTTTGTGCCTCTGACATATTACCATTACGTTTAAGCCGTAGACATAATCATCAGTTTGTCTGGAAAAATTATTCCCCGACAATCTTTAAAACCCCAAAAGGTTGTTGATTTTTTTTTACTTATTTCTTTATTTGCGACTATATTTACTGATGTTGTTTTGTACAACACAAAAAAAACATGATTACAGTATTTTGTGTGAGAATGTAAGATAATAGAAAGTAACCTCAATATAGTTGTAGTATAACTGATGATACGATTGTTAACATTTTGTTTCAGAGTATATCAATTAAGCAAAGACATAATGTTGTTTTGAGCAGACACTATCTTTTATCTAGACATTGAGAAGGGTCTTTCAAGGATTCTGGAGATGATTCCAGAACAGCAGTGTGGGTAGTTGATCTTTAGAAAAACAAATCTACTCTGTGTGAGATATGATGGTTGTACATGAGTGTCTTATGAAAACGTGACACTTTAAGCAACTCAGCAGACTCAAGCTCTCCAAACACTCTCTCTCCCTCAGGACCTAACAAGTACGAGGAGGCCCAGGCTTACATCCAGACCAAATTCGAGGACCTGAACAAGAAGAAGGACACCAAGGAAATCTACACCCACTTCACCTGCGCCACCGACACCAAGAACGTGCAGTTTGTGTTCGACGCTGTCACTGACGTCATCATCAAGAACAACCTGAAGGACTGTGGCCTCTTCTAAAAGCATGTCTGAGAACGAGTCAAGGTGAGTTCGGAGAAATGACTCAGACTCTCTAACGGGGCACAAAATGAAGCCTGTTTGAAATGACTAATTTTGTGTTTTTTTGTGCTTTTATTAGATTACTTGAAGAGTTCTGATGACCATAAAGATAGGGGGAATATACACACATCATCAATGACTGCACTGGCCAACCACGATTTCTGCTTTGATCAGCTTTTTATAAAGACACCTCACAGACTGAAAACCCGACGAGCCTCGCAGAATTTCAATAAATGTCGCTCGTATCGTTAACTCTTTGGGCTATGACCACAAAAATCCACATTTATTATTGTATTTTGGTTCTTTTTTCTTCTTCTTTATTTTCAATTACTAGAGGGAGGCAAAGGAAAACTTTTTTTTATATAAATGCATTCATTTTACTTTTAGAAATTCTGATGTGCAAATTATTAAACCTTTAATCACATGAAGCTTATTTTTTAAAAGATGAAGCACAGGCATGGACATAAAATATGATTGATAAAGGAAAGTGCTTTTTTTTTTTTTTTAAATAATGTTTACATAAGTTCATCATTCATAGCCAAACTGTGTATTGTTCTGCATGACTCAATATGACAAATATTAGCTCTGTAATCTGCACAAATTATCTAACATTCCTACAAAATGAAAATAAAAAATGTTAAAATGTTGAAAAGGAAAAAAAAAAAAAAGCTTCACATGCAGGGAAAATGATGGCAAAATCCTAACTGATATTTAAAGTATGTGTGTACCTAACATTCTGTCACTTTTTATAGTATCATTTCCATGTCTGTTGCAGTATGTTTGTGCCTCGACTTCTGTTTACAACCGATTCCTAGATATGCTTTCAGTACGCCTATATTTTTCTTGCATTTTCTGCCTAGCACCTATGAATATATAGTGATTATTAATGAGAGACGAAAATCTAATTCAGAAAAAGGTTAGTGTTTTTGGTAAATATTAAAATGCTTCAAAAAGTCTGATATGATTTAATTTAAATAAAAGTAGAGATCACCTGACTCTTGCACATTGTTTTTCCTCTGTTTAGTTACTTTTATGTTTTATTGCAACATACGTATTTGGTATAATGATTCAGTTCTATGCAGAAAACACAAGCACACAAGTCATGATGTAACGGCAGCATCCTACTGGAGACGAGTCATTAAACAGGCTGACGGCCCCATCTAGTGGAATGTTCCAGTACATGCCGTCCTAGGGTCCAGAGACGAAGGCCCAATCCCAATCTCCGGATTTTGAGGCGCGCTCCCTCCCTGCATTAAATGCAGACTTTGCCCAAGGGAATTACCCACAATTCATAGTAATGTGACTCTTAACGCATGGTTACCAGAGGAAGCATGGAGATGTAAAAAAATAAGGTAAACAAAGAGGATGGCACATGTGTTCAGCCTGGAATATTACATTTACTCAGAAACATTAAGGATGAAAGATGGAACATAAAATTAGAGATTATATTACACAGATTTATTCATTGAAGCTGTTTTGACAAAAATGAGAAATGGGATTATTTGAAATTGCCTCTCATCCAGTGAGGAAAGAGCCTGGAATACATTCAAATCAGGGAGTAAAAAGTAAAAATAAACACCCACAATTTTACACAATTTCACGTTGTGAAAGTGCAGTCCCATTCGTATTTACATCATTTCAAGCCCGTACAGTCTCTCACAGTCAACCATTTACCAGGTGACCTCAGACTTGCTTGTTCAGTCTCATTCAGCTCAGTTTTGCCTTAAGGTATGTTTTCTTTTTTTTTCGAACAAAATTGTGCCTTAAGTATAACTACCTAATTAGTAATGAACCTAAAACCCAATGACGAGGCCATCCCACTCTACACAGTTAAGGGATCTAGTCTCCAACTGTTTGTCCAGATGCAGAGCTGAACTATATCTTTCCCTTTACCTGCAGTTGTCTATCTCTGAACTGGAGTTTGTTGAGAAAATGATTGTAAGTAAGATTTATTTATAAAGCGCTTTTTACAGACATAAGTCACAAATGGTTAACAGGGGCAGAATTACAAACAAACTGCACAATGTGACCATATAAGGGCCAATAATTTACATACACAGAAAGTACAAAATTAAAACATGGTTTAAAAGCAGGCCTAGGACATGAGTTTAGTCAAATGCCAGTCTAAACCCTCTTGAGCTGATTCTGGAATGAATTCACAGAATCAGAAACGTAGGGGTGCAGGCAGAGCATTGCACAACCTTGGTGCTACTGCCTCAGAAGCTCAGACACCACGGGTCTTAAGGTGAGTGCGTGGGACAGACGGATAATTTAACATGTTATGTGTGCACGGGCGGGTGAAGTAATTCAGTCACATGTAGGAGCCTGAACGTGTAGTGCTCTGAGAATTTCAGCATGAAGACGAGGCTCATGTCTTAGTATTGTGGAAACCAATATTTGTCCTGTCATTTAAGTAACAGCCTCATTTTACAGATGTACATTTACAATATGCTTCAACCTGTCGCATGTCTCGATTCAGAAGCATATAAAGTGTGCGAGAGGCTGTTGTAATATCATGTCACAGAAACATATACAAGGCTAATACAGCATGTACAATATGAATCTCTGCATGTTCCCCATTGCTGCATGACAAAGCTAAATCAGTTACCGTATATACGTACTCAGCATAGTTTGACAAAGTAAGAGGGTTTTTTTAAACATTCGTTTTGAGAAATACACATCATAACTTGGTTTTGTTAAAACACCGATCATTTTGTTAGTACACTATAGATTTTTGACAGCGACCGAGTTAATGTTCATGTGTTGAGCTCGGGTTTTAAAAATAATCTTTAGCTAGTAGTGAGGCGTTTGATGCACAGCAAGCCAAAAACAGTTTTACAACAAATCATTTGTTTAATTTCTTTTATTGTGACATTTCAACAATCCTCCAAAATGTTTAAACTTTACATGAGAAATTGCTGAAAGGAAGACGAACAAATTGAGACATCAGTCTGTTCTAAAATCTACAATGTTGGAAAGATGAGGAACCCACTGAAGACACTTTTATGTATTTTTCCACCATTCCACAGGATGACGTTGACGGTCTCTCTGACATTCAGCTCAAGGATCACCGTGTTGCTGGTGGTGTCGCTGTAATCTGAGCCGGTGAATTCCCAGGTGGTCACTTGGTAATTCCCGTTCTTCATCAGCATGGCTCCTGAAGTGTGACCGTTGTAGCCGAAAGTCATGAATGAAAAGTGATAAACGCCCTTCAGTCGAGCAGTGAAGATGCCTGTTGAGGAGAATGCAATGACATCAACAAGTCATAAAAACACTTGTCCTACGTGGTTCTTAATACTTTTT
>NW_022280031.1:7147943-7248859 GCF_004355925.1 Anarrhichthys ocellatus
AACACATGGGCCCTTTGTGCCAGTGCACTCTTTTAAAAACCCTGTTTAGTCTCAGTGGGTCCCTGTCTCCTGCCTGAGACACCCATATGGGTTTTTGATTGACATGGTTTGTTTCTACGCTGTACAACATTACACACTTTCCACTCATGCACTCACCTGCACTGCTGAAATTACTGATTGCCTTTGATGTTGCCTTTAAGTTAATAAATTGCTTGATTGCGTGAGTCTCACTCGTCACCATCGGTTTGTGACGAGGGTGCAACAAGAGATTTCTTACATCTAAGGAATGTCCCTCACCACTTAAACCACCAAACCTCTCTCCTTGGTTTTCTGCCATGTGTAGACTTCTCTTACTATTCCGACATGTAACGTGACTCAATCGAAACTTGTGCTGGGTTCACGCAACAGCCACACAATGCAAAAAGGAAAACCATCTTTATGATTCTTTTGCCAAGGTAAATGCAGATTCTATATACAAATAACTGCCCACAAAATGAGCCCCTTTGAGCAATAAACAGATAGGAGTCTGTGGTTTTAACATTTATTATGTCACGAGGTGCTGAAACAAAAAAATCACATTCTGAACCCTGTATAGTGCACTTTTAATGGCGGCCAATGCGCACGATTTGACAGAACAAGACTAGAGACGTAATGCAGCAGAGAAATGCCTTAAAGGTTCTCTGGAGCATGGACTGTAACTTCTGCAAGCAAAAATACAATTCTATTGAATACAAAATCATTAATTGAAAAAAGTACTGGCCAAGGGTCAATGAGGTGCCCTCATGGACCTTTGTTGTGTGTCATTACCTGTCTCTCTATCACTTTCTTGTCCTTTCCTGACCCCTCTGCTGTTCACCTTTGACAAAAAGCAAAAATGCCCCAAAACATATTTTCTAAAAGGCGGAGACAAGTCAGTGGACCTGTCGACGTTCTCCTGGGGGAAGAATCTCGAGCTTTAACTCAGAGGTAGTATGAAGAGAGAATAAAGAAATATAGGCACATTGTGTTGAACACTACTGCATGCAAATAGATAAAGTTTAGATAAGGTTGCTCAGGAACTCAGCACATTTTTACCGAAGGTTTTATCACCAGTGTTTTTTTCAGCCAATTCATTATACCTAGCAACTGGTGTGCTTCAACTGAAATCTATCCTCTAGCAAGTCAAGCTGTAAGTCACTGAACAGGGTTACTGTTATGCTCATACTACCAAGACATAATTCTGCAACAATCAACAGTAAAGGACATACATTGTATGAGAATTATGATGTCTACAGTATATTTGTCCGAAATAACCAATAAGACATTAAAGTCGCTGCTACATGTGGCGCTGCTACCGTCTTGTACAAAAAGTCAGGGTGAGTTTAGGGAAATGACTGTTTGATGAAGCCTGTTTGAAATGACTCATTTTGTGTTTGTTGTGCTTTATTAGATTACTTGAAGAGTTCTGATGACCATAAAGATTTGGCGCTTTGACCAGCTCTCAATAAAGACACCTAACAGACTGAACACCCCACGAGCCTCGCAGAATTTCAATTAATGCTGATCCAGTCGCTTGTATCGTTAACTCTTTGACCACAATCGTACTTCTTTTCAATTAGCAGAGGAGGCCAGGGAAAACTTTTAATTATTACACATTTAATCACATGAGCACAGGCAAGCACAGAAAAAAGTAGGTAACAAAAGTGCACTTGATTTGATTGAATGGTGTTGTATAAACCCTTCAGCATGCTTTCTCTAGAGGGCACTGCAGTTCATCATCTGAAAGACTGGATCAGTCCCACTCTGTCGTCCAGACTCTCAGAGGCAAAGCTCCTTGCTTAAAACCAGTATAACATTTCAGTGTTTGCACACCCAACAGTATAAGAAAATGTTCTGTTGTGTTAGGTAAATCTTTCAAAGTAAAGGTTCATTTCTTAAAGGCAAGATTATTGTTTGATGTATTTAAGCAAAAAGTATTCATGCATTCAAGCTGTGAGACATGGCTGCAATAATATCTGTGAAAATTCCAAGATTCAGTGAAAAACAGTGACATACAAACATAAAATCTGATGCTTTAAAACTTTCATCCTGATGAACGTTGGACAAATATGGTCCTAGCTGTGCGGCTGAACACAACAGAACAAAAAACTGTTTATCTGAGGGCTCAGCCTTAATGACCCGTACTACTGCAATACTTACAAATGCAATGTCCACAGAAAACTGACAAAACATCAGCATTATACAATCAAGTATTATAAAGAAGGAGAGTAAACTATTCATTGGACTTCATGGATTGTGTTCAAGTACCAACTCATACAATAATTATATCCATTAGGGATTCCTAAAAGTAGAATTATCAGACCAAAGGTTGGCTTGTGTAGAAAATTGAAATAATCACAGTTCCATTAAAAGCCCTGCGTAATTACTTAATGCATGATGTAGAGTGTATGTGCTGGTGGCTGTCAGAGTGAAGGTGGCTCCATCCTTAACGGGGTATTATTATCTTTTAGAAACATAATCTTGATGTTAGTGAAAGCCTGGAGTTCTGCAGGAACCTGCACTCTGTCAAATAGCTATTTTTAAACTCCAATGTTAGTCTGTACTGTAGCTTATACGGTATATTGAAGCTGTGGAGGTGAACATATGTGGAAGGATTAGACACTAGAAATCAATCGGGAGAAATAAAGTGACAGATATTCTGTATTAAAGTGCTTAAAATCTACCTAGAAGAGCCAAATGAGAACAGAATGTTGGGTCAAGGTGGTTCCACAGGTCTGGACATGCTGCAAGTACCTGTATGCTAATGTTGGACTTGCTGTGGAGACAAATCTGCACTTGAACAGCAGACCATCAGATCTGGATGTACCCCCAACACAAAATTAACAGATGCATTCCTCTCAGCCCTTTAGATTTGCATAAACATCCATTAACTGAATAATGTGAATGGAAGGTCGAGTGCCAAACGACTGTCATGGGTTACATGCTCAATGCCCAATTAGGAGGCAGATTATTCCATTTACATGTATTCTGTTTACGCTCTGATTCAGTGATTGGCAATGAGCTACCAGCAGGACTTCTATCTATTAGAATTAAAAGCAGCCAGAAAAGCAGTGGCATGGTTTGGATTTTTTTACAATGTAACTTAAAAACAATCCTGCAAAAGAAAAATAATTTATTGGAAATTTAAAAATGTCTTGCCTGCATTTCCACAAGGTTTAATTACACACACAAATGCATCATAATTGAACTGAAACAATTCATTGATTAGACCGTCCACAGAAAATTGCTGAAGAAGAAATGCCAAAAATCCACTGATTCCAGCATCTTGCATGTGTTTTTATTATAGTATTAATCTGGTAAAGCAAATATATTTGGATTGTTGGGAAATTGTACTTTTGTCTGCAAGTTGTCTACGCTATTTTATGTCATTTTATAGACCAAATCATTAACCCAGGATGTAATTGGCACATTTACCATTAAGATGGATGCAATAAATGAAATCATGGACAGAGACACAGTTACAAACCTTTAACCTAACAAACTCAAAGGGACCACAGAAGTCACAATCTTTAATTCTGATATTCCACCCAATTCAACAAAATAGATGAAGTGAAATGCATTTGAAGCAGATTTAAAGTCAGCCTACGTGAAAAAAAAAACAAACATATTTATAATTAACGTATACTCTTCCAAATCACTTGAGTGTATCAAGTGTAGAGGGAGAAGGAAAATACATATTTGTTATACTCTGGTGGTTTAACAATTGCGGCCTTTTCCTCGCGTCTCTCTTGCAGTTGTGTTTGGCTGCAAGCAGAGGTGGGCTTGTAAATGGCTCGTGTTAGCTTCCTGCGCTCTGATTGGCTCATTCAGACACCAGTGGCAGTGACTGGCTGCAGAGCGCGGAGCTGTAAAAAGGAGACGAGCTGGGTTGAGCGTTTCACTCAGCACACATCTGCCTCTGTTCAAGGATCCTCTCTGGTGCCTCTGCAGGCCGCAACACCTTCTGAACAATCCCGGGTCATTTTCCTCTTTTAACGGGGGAGGTGATTCCCTTTGGACGGAAACTGCCACATTTGAAGTGAGTGTTTGTGTTTGTTTAGCCTACTTTTTATTCGCTATTCTGATTTCTTACTGAGTGATAATGTATGTTTTGTCTTGTTTTAAAACTGGTTCATTATTTTTCTTGCAGTATCTGAGTTTTACAGATGAGAGGAGAAGAGATGGTGAGTTCGTTTTATCTTAATAATCTATTTTATACTAACTATATTTTTTAAGCATATAAAGACTGGGGCGCTTTTATTTCAGACAGCGGCCACTAATATTTGCGCATCTCGATATACTAACTATATTTAGTACAACCTGAATAGAAAATCAGTCCGGCTGTCGCCCAACATATGGAGAAAACATCCGCTCTTGCAACATCTCACAGAGTTATGACGAATAGCCAATGGGGGCAGAAGGTCTTGCAGCAGGGTCAACTACTCAAATGGATTGTGTAGACTCAGAGCAGAGAGGTCATTACAGGTTTAAAGGTTAGCAGACTGACATTAGTTGTGTTGGATGTGACCTCTATGGACACACATGAACCTGTATCCTGTGGTTCCCCCTGATGTTTGTGCAGCACACATCTCACCTCTTGTCAGCTCTTTTATTTATGGCAGCATCGCACAAAGTTACATCGCTGTTCTTAAATCTGATTTAAATGAAGCAAACTAACTCGTATAATAAAGCAGTACTTGCTAATATGAAGTACATTAACTTATCCAGCCATGCAGTGTTAAGAGATCAGAGTAGGCTAGTATTCACAAAGAATATGGGACCTCATCTTTCTTCCTCTGCTTCACGTCTACTATTAAACTCTCTCTCACACACACACACACACACACACACACACACACACACACTCACACACACACACACACACACACGCACACGCACACGCACACACACACACACTGTCACATGATCTCTTATGCCCTGTTTGAGTTTGAGTTTGAGCCACTGCTGCTCACTGGCTGATTCTGGCCAATCAGCGCAGTGAGTCAGAGAGGAAACGGGAGTATTATATTCCTCACTGTGTCACTGGTGAATTTCATAGGCAAACCCGCTGCACCCTTAAAGAGGCAGGAACCCTGTAGCTTAATCAAGATCCACAAGACCCCAGTTACCACTTGATATACTGCAGATGTTTTTGCTTTGCCCCTGGAGTTGTCTCAGGATGTCGAGAAATAGTTGACGTTAGACATTAGCACAGCTCTCCCTGTAATAATATGTGTCTGGGTTTTCAGTTGATCACGCCTAACTCAATGAAAATAGGGCGTTCACTAATGTCGCTGGTGTGGTCGAGTAAATTAACAGACAGATGAATTTGCTTTGTGTTGAAATTAGTCTATTGATGACCTTTATTCTTTGATCAGCAGGTCGGCGGGCCCTCAACATTACAATGAGAGTCTTTCATAAGTTGAAACTCACAAGCCTGAACGTGCCCGCAGCCTCTGCATTTACTCAACTCCTATTATTAGATCCATTCTGCAGCAGTTAATCAGAAAGGCTTAGAAATAGCCAGTGCTCTACCTGCTGATGTGCCACTGTGTGTGATACAGTATATTGACAACTTGTGTCTGACTCTCCCTCTTTTTGTCTCCTCAGCTCTGCCTGCGTGACTCAAGCGACTGCTTACGAGAGCAGATGCAGTACATGATGAGGTCACTGCAAGACCTGAAAAACCTACGCAAAAC
Organism: Anarrhichthys ocellatus; assembly: GCF_004355925.1. Taxonomy (NCBI): domain Eukaryota; kingdom Metazoa; phylum Chordata; class Actinopteri; order Perciformes; family Anarhichadidae; genus Anarrhichthys; species Anarrhichthys ocellatus. The sequence goes on from NW_022280031.1 coordinate 7,153,661, forward strand.
CTGCCCCGCAGCCAAACGCCCTCTCAGCACCCAACTCCCAGCTTTGGTGCGCCACTCGGCAGTGGCCCGGGCCTGTCAGCAGCGGGCATTGCAGCGAGAGCTGCGCACACGTTTGCGGATGTCTGATGCCAGCACGGCCAGCACGTACGACTCGGCCTGCTGCCTGGCGAGTCATCTGGAGGAGGACGAGGACAACTTGAGCAGCCGGCTGGGCCTGAGCCCCGGACTGGGCTCTCCCAGCAGCCAGAAAAGTTTGGAGTTTGATTCAGGTTACTCTGAGGCGTCATGGCAGGACGAAGGGGTGGTTCTCAGGAGGACCAGGAATGTGCGGGTGTCATCTTCAGCCTGCCTCCGCACAAACAGAGCAGCAAGTGGACGCATTCGACCCAAATCCACTTCTGACGCCTGTCTGGAGAGATGGACATCGTTTGAGGTCAGCGACTCAGAGGACTGGACGAACTCTTTATTGACCAGAGGGCGCAACCGCCAACCTCTGGTTCTGGGTGACAACAGCTTTGCAGACCTCATACAGAACTGGATGGACTTACCAGATTGTCCCGAGCCCACTGCGCTTGAGCCAAATTCAAGAAGTAGACCGGGAAGAGGTTTCTTTGTCAACATGAGGAGGAAACTGGCTGGGTTTTCCAAGAGTGTAGAGGACAGAGTGAGGATGAGATCCACAGACTCTGCTCATATTAACAGAGCTGCAAATGCTCCAAAACGTCTGTCCTGTCCAGTCGTGGCATCGCAGCCCAAAGTCCCTTTTTTCCACCAGTCTTACTCGGGCATTAATGAGATGAACACAGAGTTTTACAACTTTGCAGCCCTCATGAAATCACGCAGCCGACAGCCCATCATCTGCAAAGATATCATTTGCTACGTCTGACACAAAGCCATGTAAAGACTGGACAATCCTCAGAGTCACTTTATTTTTTATATGACTGTTTTTTTCACTTCGTATATGCTGTGACTAAGCTACTGGAAATAAAGATGTTCTCATAATTTAAACTCTATTTATTTGTATTATCTGTGTATTGCATGTGACAGGCAATTTATGTTTGGTTGATATAATTTTGAATTCCCAGAATACACACAAACACCGTTTTTTTTTCTTTTCTTTTTTTTAAAAATTTCAATAAAACTTCCGGCATAGTCATCTGAGTTTCATTACTGCTCATTAAGTTAGACAGCGACTCCGGACCGCCGGATTACGGCAGGCTGTTACTGGCGGTAAAGCAATGGAATATAAGTCCATTTGTTTATCTGGGCAGGCATGGTGGAGTTTGTAAATGCATGGTTAATTGGTTTATAATAAAAAAAGATAAATTAAAAAACATGATGATATCACAGAGGAGCAGGCATGCAGTTATTCCAGGACTAATAAGGGCAGTTGAGTTTGTAAAGTCCGTTTTAGATCATATCTTGGAGCGCTCTCGTTAGATACCAAGGGACTCAATGTCCTCAAAAAAAAAAAAGCTTCTCTTCTTGCTCAACAAAAAGTTGAATCCTTTGGAGAGGCTATAAACGGGGCAACAGAGCTATTTACAGGCCAGAAACAGAGACTGTATCAACACAGAGCGCCGTGTGCCTGATGAGGTAATTCCCCATGTGTCCATGCAGAAAGAGGTGAAGCAGCTGGTTGCAGATGGAGCAGAGGTTTACTTTTCCCTTTGCTTTATGAAGCATGACTTCTCACTAACAGCCCCCTGCTTCATTTAACATGGCCCCTGCTCGTATTATGGTCTATAGCCACAAAGGTGGTGCCAACTCATCCACACACATTGGTATATGGTACTATCAGTTCTGGGCCCACTGAGGAGGGTAAAAAAAAAAAACACTGATGCAAAGAGTGATATACATGCCAAGATAAGCTAATGATCACTTCACCTTTGGCTTCACGTATTCGCTTTGTTCATCAATTCAGAAGAGAAATAGCACCAGACATTATAAAGATAAAGAATTTTCCCATAAAAAGGTTCTTGTTGATTCCCATGCTCCCTGCTGCAGCCAGCCTCACCAATCATGTCTGATACTGAGGGCATGGGAGGTTACAGAAGAGGGATGGTTCTTAGTGGGTGCCGCTAGTCTTAGCCTCATTATCTACGTCACCTATCAGGATACAGCTATAACATTCACACTGCAGTGTATCAACCCACGATAGAAACATTGAATATCTTGGAAGTGAGAACTTGGAACAAATAATCTGTGTTCACTTTTTTCCAGAGGTTTTTCTGGCTCTACTGCTGATTTTTCCTTTTTTTGTAGCACACGCTGGTTCCCAGTGGTCTACAGCTGTTTAAGTGCATCAATACATCACCTTCCCCAGCTGACTGAGAATCATTCAGGGACAGGAGTTGAGAGGAGAAGAGTGAGGAAGCAATGGATCCATTACTCATCTCTACAGCACATAGTCTCCACACTGTGTATGTGATAGCAGGAGCGCCTGTCATGTACGTTAAGTGTGGTGAGTAGTCGACATGAAGCATTATCAATGGTAGGAGATGAATCCCTCGCTATCGTAAATTGAGGTTACACTAATGCATATAATAATGAAAAATCATCCCAATTAGACTAAACCACCACAGCTAACAGACAAAAAAAGTGTATGTGAAAGAATCTAGTTGTTGAAGCCAGTTTATTAGGATAGCACGATACAAATATAAGGTTGGCTGTGATCCAGTGGGTGAAACTTGCATCAGTGATGTGTACGTTCAGTGGAAGGGAGAGCTCACGAAGCATGCTCATGCTAGATCAGTTCAACACTGATTCTTAATTACAGATTCTCTCTACACGTCCCTGAAAATGAGTTTTCCTGAAAAAGTTCACGTGACCTCATCCAACCATCAGACAAGTGCATTTGGATTTTTTTCTTTCTTCAGCACCTTTTGATCTCATTCTTCTCGTGGTCTGGGGCCTGCTGCAGTACTAACCTCTGCTACTTGCCCTCATTGCTCTGACCACCATATTAAATATCAGTCCTCATTTATCAGATATGTGGACAGGAGCTGTGTGTGATGGCATAGCTGGGGTCCACCTAAATACTTCTATCTCTAAAATGTAAATGTTCCCGTTACAAGCCAAGATATTATTCTGTAAATAATGGCAATTAGTCAGCATTCACGACTGCATTATCCTGTGAGCCTGCCACCGCACTTTGTTAATGCATCAAACCACCTTTAGAGGGACACTTTAAGGTAGACACATCGGTAAAGAAGCTCCAAGAAGGTTGCTCAACAGTTTGCCCATCACCACAGCTTAATAAAATACCATCCCTCTCTAGCTGTTAAGGATGAACGAATGTTGCCACCCACAGTTTGATTAGAGCATGTGCGACTCGGGCAGATATGACTGCGAGTTGCCATAAACACAAGATGATCTGCTGAGGCATCGCACACTTGCAGGGTGGCCCAGTCTAATGTAGACACACAACAAACCTCCTGTTAATTAAAAGCGGCGGTGAGGATTTTCTTTTTCCTGGTCCTCACTGATAGTCCTGGGTGCTGTGAGCATGAACTCATCCTCACTAATCCCTCATTCACCATGTTGTAATTATCCCTTCAGTAAACAGAAGGAGAAGATGAGCCATGTGTCCTCATCTCTGTGATTCGTGTGTGTTGATAGAAACAAGCTCTAATTAGAGCTGCTACCGGTAAAACTCTGCTGTAACTGTCAGAGAAAGGCATGTTCAGGACTACTGCTCCGTGTACTTAATAAACGGATCTTAAATTCATCTCAGTTGACAGTTACACACATCATCTCAGTGAGCTTCGAGGTTCTTTGCCTGAGCAGTGCAGGATAGTGGATGCTGATGTTTGTGCTGCGCTGCTGAGTACAGTTGTTCTAATCATCGTTTCAATATAGGACTTTTAAATGTCATCGACCATTGTACTCCTTTACTGCACTAATGCAATAAATATGTCAAAGGAAAAAGTGCTCATGGGAAATGAGTGAACAGAGCTACAGTGATTAGAGGTCATTTTCTGTCATGGTGTACAACTAATGGGAGAAAGTGGTCAGAAATAAATGGTGTTTTACACCTAATTATCACATTCAACCAGTATAAGACTCCATGGCTTACCTGCTGCACAGCCGATTTAATGGCTGTTATTACCAATATCTAGAAATGTATCTAGATGTCAGAATAAATGTTGTCACAGGACCTGGTGATTTTATTTTCATCTTGTTAAGAAGAAAGAAACCACTGTTTTTTTAGTTTCTTCAGCTTTTACATCAGAGGGCTGCTGACTCAGATCATGTAGATCTGCAACTGCCTCCACACCTCCCAAAACCCTTTCACTGGGTAACCAGAGGGGAATTACGTCATGTGTACAGAAAATTGGCAAGCTGTGATGCTTCCAGAGAAAGCAAGTTTCCATTGGAAATGAAAGGATACTGCAGAGTATACGAAACAAAATTCCTCCAAAAACAAAAGATAAAAAAATGAATGTACGTGATGAAATTTGGGTTTTGAAGGAATTCCAGTGGACTGCTTCAACAAGCTCATGCGCAATTTAGAATTTAAGGGTTTCATGTTGTGGTGAACCGGGTCTAGGTCCAGCGGCCAAATGCTCCAGTGGGACGCTGTTATTAACTTTGCATTTACAAGTCATGGTTCATGAAGACCCCATAATGTTGTTATTGTCCACATTTGATCTGTTTATGGGGCCTTCTTTGAGAGAGGTACTTGTTGAAAAAAGCTCTTTGAAGTATTATGCATGTCAGACAACCTTCATTGACTAATCTTATATTGTGTGTATCACTCTACTATGTGCTCCTTTGTACATTGTACGAAGTGAGAATCCTATCACGAAGATAAAACATATATATTTTGAATAGCTTATTGGTGCCCTCCTCTTGCAAAAATTAGGGGTGCCCTATTTATTGCAGATATAATATTGTTATGTATTTCTTTTCAAGAAAGAGCTTGTGTTAACTAAATTAATATTTCCAGTAAACTGTCTGAGTAGCACATATAAACTGGTCGATAAAGGGCACTGTGGGGATTTTTAGACAGGTCACATGTGAGGTCAGGATAAGGTCAATCTGTGCGTGATTGACAACTGATACTTGAGACTAAATGTAGCACCACCCGGACGTTGAACAGATGATAGTTTAGGCCTAATCTAGTTCAGTTTGGATTATTGATACAAACCCCAAATAACTGCTCTGGATTATGGTGTGCAATCTATAAGACGCACTGCGGCCATTGCTGACTCTGCCCGCCAGTTATAGCGAAGTGAGGAGTCAGTCTCTCACCTGTCCAGGATTACAATGAGTTGCAGATTATTAAAATGACGCAAAAACACCCTTTCATGAGCGAACTGACAAATGCATTGGACTTTGATGGCATCGTGGAGGATTGTGCACGAAGCAGGGCCAGGAAAAATGAATTGCACAAGGTAAGACTATTTTATAATTAATTTAGGCTTATAAGTATTTGAATATGAAAGTCGTACATCATATTTATTGATGTCATCACCCTAAAGAACCCTTCTTGTGTGTGTGTGTTAAATTAATGTCACACACAAACACAGATACAGAATATGGAGGGCCCGCCAAAGGAAAAATCTTACCGGGCAGCCTGTTGTCTAGAGCCATGCCTTGCAGAGAACTGTGGTTTTTATTAATGTGCTAGCTGTTGGCTGATGTACCAGCTAAATCCTGTGTTGTTGAGATACAGGTGAATGTATTTCTACTTATTGTGCTGTTGCTTTCAGTTTCCCTGTGCTGTAAATCCTGTTGAGATGTAGGGGAATATGCTGTTGGTGTTAATTGTGTATATGCGCGCTGTAAAATGTAGTTATTGTGCTGTTGGATACAATACATGGCCTGCCTTTTACGTCCTCAGAACCCAGGGGGCCTATTGTCTCACATATCGGCCTACATGTACCAAACTAAATGTCTATGAAGCTGTGCAGAGTTTAAAATACTTGGACAGATGCCCAGCAGTGTTTGGCTTCCTAATCTGTTGGACGACTAGTGGACGATTAAAAGCTTGTCTGCCGGAAAAATGCTCCGTCACAGATAGACAATCTATTTACCACTTTATGTTACCGATGAGGGACTCCGCTCATGACTGCTGAGACATGCACACACGCTCACAGGCGACTCCTATTATCAGCTAGCAGAGAGTGGGACAGGAAGTGAAGTGTGGGGGGTGTTTAGCCTGCAGTCTGACAAATAATGAATGTGCTTAATGTCTTTTTTGTTTTCTTTCCTTCTTTATGGGTAAAACTCCCCCGTTATAACCTGGCCAGAATTAAAAGATAATTTCCGCAGTCATTAATTCACTACAATTTGTATTCTGATTCTTATATATCTTAATAAAATACAGACTTCCCTGTAGCAGATATACAGCATTTAGGTACTTTAGCACTAATTGTCATTAGTTATGATCTTTCAAAAATAATGAAAATACAATTCTATCATTTTTTAAGTTCCTATCACTCGCCATATCCTTTCATAGCCTACTGTGAAATACATACATATACTGTACATAACACTGTAATATTCTCCTTGTTGTGACCAGATAGGATTTGAACAAGGGGAATGAGGGGATCTTCACATAAGCTTTATTTAGAAAGCACACAGCTGTTCTCTTCTTCTGCTTACTATAAACCGGACGACGAGGTTCCTGGGAATCATAACAGACGAGATGACACAGGCAAAATATCCCAGAGGACATTGGTTTGGTTCTCATGGCCAAACAGGACCTCTTAGGTCAGACCCTATACTCCCCCTGTTCACTAAAACACACGGCTTTACAAGCAAACCATATATCCCATAAATTCCATAGCATAAAGAAAACTGCCTCATTAGAGGCCAAAATAACATGCTGTGCTTGTGGTCATGTCATTGATTGGTTGGTTACGGCATCAGCATAGATACAAGATTGAACTGTTCCTACATGAGCACAAAAGGTTTTATCAACGTTAAACCTTTGCTTTTACAAAAATTACATTAAAAAAGCTCTTTGCTAAATCAGCTGTGTTTCTGCATCAATTACTTCACTGCAGAAAATCAATTATACTTATTTGCATTATTGTGATATTACTGCTTCCTGTGATCCTCTGTGTACAATCCATATATATTCAATTCACCATATGCATAATAGCATTAGTGCTTCCATAAGCTTTTTCCTGCATTTAAGCTATTTCTTAATTTCTGTAATATTACAAAGAGTCCTTCTCTTCTGTCTTGCAAATTTTTTTGTAGCATGAATAAACAACCACCTCTGGAATGTAGTTCCATTCTTTGCCATCTATTATTACTGTGAATTTGCCATATTTGCATGCGAGTTGGGACCTGCCTGAGCCTGTGTTATGTCACGTCCCAGTTCACACACAATTCGCTCAGTCAGTGTTGGAAGCGCGAGTCTCTGCAGAGCCTACAACCAGCACGTTCACAGAGCAGAGCCTGCAGCCTCTGGAAAAAAACAGAGAAAACCAGTGGTCGGAAGAGGACGGAAAAAACATTAACTTCTCTGGAGACAATTTATGTTTTTTCTATTTCTTGCAGAGCCTCATGTTTCAGCACTCGCACAAAGAAGCAGTTTTCCCCTCTGTGTCTAAAAGAAGTTAGAGCCCACAAGGAAAAGGCAATTGTTTGTGACAATAGGACAGAGACTCATATTTATTTTTGTTTATACAGCTATATGTAGATTCAACGTTATCATCGTGCAGCCCCCTCTCTCACTTTGCAGGGCTGAAACTGGAAACGTTTGAAAATGGTTACAATAAATACCACAAAGAAGGCTTTCCAAACAAAGCCTGTGGAAGATGCCTCAGCCACATCTGGTGACAAGCTCCATACATTTGTTGTTGTGAAAGAGTCTTGGGCATTCAGAGTCCATTCACAACCACATGGCCCAATGTGTGTTTATAGTCACACAGGCAAGGCACTAAGTCAAACACACACTTTCACTGCCAAACACAAATATTCACACTTTCTCACACACAAACGTTGTCACATTGTATACCTTGATACAGTAGACACAGAAGGTTACAGTTAATGAGCCAGAATAATCAGGAGGCAAAGATGTTGTTTTTCAATTTGCTCATAAGAACACACACATACCCCTAATGTCTTCTGATTATAGGGCATAATGGGGCCCTTTTTACCCAAAGTAACCAGCATGTGATCTTCTTAAAAACCGCCCCAGGGCATAAGATGCGTGATAAATAAATGTCAATATCTGCCCTCATATTTTCTCCATCATTCTTGGCTGAAAGCAGCTCATGCGACTGACATTCAAAGCTAGGAGAAGTAATGTAACCTCTGTCTTGCCCAAATTTCGCAGACACAGGAAGCATCACAGACTTCGGCAGTGTGGGAGAGTGGCCTTGCCTGGCTCACAGTCATGAACTCAAGGTGTGGAGAGATAAGAGGAGGTAGAGAGAGGAGACATACATTCTGCACTATGAGGAAGGAGAGGGAAGGGAAGGAGTATATGATAACGAGGAATAAAATACCAGAAGAGAGAGAGCACAGTTTAGGATCTGAGTGAAAGTGAAGAATCTGGGTTATAAGCTGCAATCAGAATTCTGACAAGCCTGTGAGCTGCTCCGTCGCACAATTGGTGATTCTGGTGAGCAGGAAACCGAGGTCAGAAGAGTGACCTTGATAAGTTGTCTTCCTGTGGTGCTCCACAGCATGGCCGTGCCACTAGCTGTCCTTCCGCAGCTCCAGACAGAAGACCCTCGCTAGACGTTCACACAATAGAGTCCTTCTTCAGTGTAAGATGGGCTGCGCTGAGAGGACAGACAGAAAGCAGACATTGTGTGGTCTCAAAGATCTCTCAGTCTCCCGCTTCCTCCAACTCTTTTTGTCTCTGACATTTTCACTTCCTGCTGACATCCCCCTTCATCACATCTTCTCAATAGTATGACGTCCTTTGAATTCACTGCAACAAAAAATGATAAAAAAATTGGCATTTTAACTTTGTCCCATCAGAGCATGCCCCGGCAAGGATTTGTTAAGATGTGCTATTTGTTTGTGCAGACTTAAGTTGCTGTCTAACCAGTTGTTCATGGCTGACTTTCACTCCCACTGTGTCTGGCTATGGATCATTTGTTATGGCGGCTGAACTTGTTTAGTGACCTCTTGTCCTGATGCATGCCAGAGCAGGCTGAGTGTAAATAGAAATGTTGAGAAAAATGAGAGAAAATGTCCCCTCGGGTTGTTTGTTTACATTTTCAGAGATTTATTTCTAATGTGCTGGAGTATAGAGGAACTGCAGCGTGACTCTAAATATGAACCCTCCCTTTGGTCATCTTGGACCAGTTTAACCACCATAGTTTCAATGTAGAAATCTCTATTAAACAGATGTGCATGTAGTCAGTGATTAAGCTTTAAAAATGTCTTTAAAACTGCTCCACTGCTGAACGGCAAACCTTTAATAATTGCTATCATTCTTCAAGGAGCTGACAGCCGTATCGAAAATAACCCAAGTGTAACCCAAGTTCAAATCAAGTGTCAGAGAGGATCAGCTGGGTTGATTGTAGGTTTGAGGAAAAGGCCTCATGTGGGTAAGGGAGGGTCAGAGGGTAATATGATCATGTGTGAGGCCAGATGCCTCCACCCTCAACCAAATTCACTGACAATATTATTATTTGTATTTGGGAGGGTAGTGTAATGTTTTGTGTATTTCACAGAAACTATTAACATCTTTTCACATTACCTCTTTCTCTTTGGCTCACAACTGAAATACACTCAACCTCTCTGGTCAGAGTTATCTGGTGTAAACTATTATATAGTACACTTGCAGCCAACAGAGACCAGAGACAAAATCTCCCAGTGCAGCAGTATTTCAGCAGATTTAAGAGCTGCTGGCCGACAGAGAGACGCGTCCTCCTCGTGGCCCCTGTGTCAACACACGGCACAGTGAAGGTGGGCTACTGCAGGCACCAGATGGCCGTCTGCCGCACCTGGACTACTGTTGATTTTAAACAAAGCTGTCAGTCTTAATGTAGACCGCATGAGTGAACGCCTCTCTACGACTGATGGAGTCAAATATTAAACTTAGAGTTTAATGATTCTGCCCCTTTCGCCTCCTCACTCCCTCCCAGCTGACACTGCACACATCGTCCTGGTCCAGTAGTTTTTAGTCCATTTGAATCGTTGAATTGAATACTGATCGCTGTGAAGTTACTGTACACTGGTGCGCATAGTGTAATGAACATCTGCGTTACCACTGCTAGATTATGTTTGTCATTTATCATTCATCATTAATCTAATGAGTATTTTTTTTTCAATTAATTGATTACTTGTTCAATTCATAAATGTCAACAATTGTGAAAAATACCCCAAAAGAGCCCAAGAAGACATTTTCAGTTTCCTTGCTTTGTCCAACCAACAGTCAAACATCCAAAGATATTGAATTTATAATGATAAAAAACAGAGAACAAGAGCACAATTGCTGCATTTTAGAAGCTGGAACCAACAAATGTTTGGTAACTTTGCTTAAAAACGTGTTGAATGATTCATCAATCATCTAAATTGTTGTTGATTAAAACTCAACTGACTTATGTTTTCAGCAATAGTTATTTTTATAGTCCTATATATGTTCTAATGCATTTAATATTCTTTTAATACACTTTTGAATAACCCATGCATGTGTGAAACCATCTGTATGATTACATTCTGGACAAAGTTTCGATTTATCTTTACATGATAAGTATAAATGTCAGTCAGAGTGAAACTTAAACATTTGTCAAGATCAACCAGTTTTACAGTTCATAACCTGAATTTCAGCCTTTGACTTAGCTGATTCAATGGTGCACAAAACAATTAGACAGGTTCGGTGACTTGTCACAAAAACACTGTTTTAATAGTGCAGATTAGTCATAATGTACTCTAAATGAACAAGTGCTTTCATTTATAAACGGTAGGTTTGGTTTTTAAACTGGACTCTTCCAGTGATCACTTACTCTCTTAAGTTAAACCAGTTACTTTAAAGAGAGTCACGCTTTTGTGTAATAGGGCAGAGAGACGGACAGTAGCATCATGTGGACACTATTGTTGTTGGACCCTCTGATTGGTCTCATCTGACAACAGTATTTGAGAACTGATAAACAGACTAATTCAATGGCAAGACTGAGTCTATCACATGACCAGACTTGTTTACATACACTCACACACACACACGTTGTAATGTTCTGCAGTCACCATCCAGTCACGAGATCGAATAAATCTTCCTTCAGGTGTTGCTTGTAAAATCGTTCTGGATCTTGGTTGGCCTCAAGGATTCTCTCAACCAAAAATAACCTGCTGTCCCTCCTCTACCTGCTGCCACGCCCTCTGTGCTTCACAAGGACGTGAATGATATAATAACAGATGATTTGATTTGCACGATGAGTCAGAAAACGGGATGGATGTGTTAAACCCAAGAGCGGGAACTCTGATCAATCCGACTCCAGACCGGCCGAACCAGCTGCGTAACAAGAGGAGGATCCAAGCAGGATGCAGCGTGGGAAAAATACTACTGGTGTCACTGTCACTCATGCATGAAAGTTAAACGTTGAAACTGATTTTTCCAGCTATGGGAGCAGCATGGCTCAAGGAACGGCAATGCAGGTCTGTCCACTTTGCTGACAGGCTTTCTCAGAAGTACATTGCAATTATGTGAAATAGCATTAACAATGTGTTGTTAAAAAGACTTTCACTTTCCCTTTTATACTATTATTTGTATTACATTTTACAGACAAAACAATTATCGATTTATTAAGAAATGAATCTTCAGATTACTCGATGATAAAAATAATCGTTTGTTAAAATTAAAATCAAAATTAAACAAAAAAAAGTTCTGGGTAAAGAAAGGAAGCATCAGAACGAACCTCATTTGGCCAAAATTTGAATGATTGAGCATGCGATCGATTATGCAGATACACAAAGATACACACACACACGTACACATGTACACAAGCAATAATCTTGTGATGTTGACCACTTTATGACGGTGGTGGAGGTGGTGACTCGTGGCACCGCGGGGTCTGTAGCTGCAGGGCCGAACAGTACAGCAGCTTTCACATCTGACAACACAGACTGACCACTGTGTTGCTAATTACTCTGCCATTGAGCTCTGTCACCTCTGTGTCCCCTTGTGACTTGTCCCCCCTCACCATAGCCATCAACCCTCCCCCAAACACAGTGCCTGACCTCTGACATAAGTGAAAGTCCTTGACTTAACAAGAAAAAAACGAAACTAAAACTATTAAATGCTATACAATATGCAAGAAAAAGCTTTTCCTAATCTTCTACGATTACATCTAAAGCCCAATTAGATGTATATGAAAATCGAGTCTCCCACTGGGTTCTACTCAGCACCATATCAGCTCATATAACAGAGCCCACTCACCCCTGCATCATCTTATCAGCCCTATTAATCACATAACTCTTATTCTGTTATCTGCGCTGCCTTTTTACCTCCTGTATTTGAATACAAACACATACATCAGAAAAACTAGAGCAAATAAACCCCAGATAATGCTTGTGTTGACACAGTGAAGTCAGGCCGCACTCTTGGCTGGTTTTCAGCGGTGTGTCACTCTGCAAGGCTGAGTAATGCATGTTGCTAAGTTCAGATCAAATACACTGGCTCAGCGGCAATTGACACCCACTTTCCCACTGAGTGGTAAACTACACAAGCATGCTGTGTTTGATGTTTTTATTGCAAGTTCAGCTGAATTAGGCCAGGAATGGGTTTTACTCGTGGCTCAAGATGAGATTTTGATTTTTAATATTTCAATTAAACTGCAAAAAATAGGTTTAATGGTTGGTTGTATGTATACTGCTGCGATTTGGCATTGACCCCTGTATGTCTTTAAAGGAATAGAGAAATACACTAATCACTTTCTTGCACAAACTGCACAGTAAATATTAAAATACAGCTAGCTGCCGGTTAACTTAGCATAGGGTGGAAACAGTGGTAAAACAAAAATGATGCAGTACATACAGTTGTGTGAAAAAGTGTTTGACCCCTTCCTGATTTCTTACTTTTTTGCATGTTTGTGACACTTAAATGTTTCAGATCATCAAACAAATTTAAATATTAGACAAAGATAACACAAGTAAACACAAAATGCAGTTTTTAAATGAAGGTTTTTATTATTAAGGGGGAAAATGGCCCTACATGGCCCTGTGTGAAAAAGTGATTGCCCCCCCCCTGTTAAAACATAAATTAACTGTGGTTTATCACATCTTTGGAAAGCTGAGTTCAATTTCTCTAGCTACACCCAGGCCTGATTACTGCCACACCTGTTCTCAATCAAGAAATCACTTAAATAGGACCTGCCTGACAAAGTGAGGTAGAACAAAAGATCCTCAAAAGCTAGACATCATGCTGCGATCCAAAGAAATTCAGGAACAAATGAGAAACAAAGTAATTGAGATCTATCAGTCTGGAAAAGGTTCCAAAGCCATTTCTAAAGCTTTGGGACTCCAGCGAACCACAGTGAGAGCCATTATCCACAAATGGCGAAAACATGGAACAGTGGTGAACCTTCCCAGGAGTGGCTGGCCGACCAAAATTACCCCAAGAGCGCAGCGACGACTCATCCAAGAGGTCACAAAAGACCCCAGAACAACATCCAAAGAACTGCAGGCCTCACTTGCCTCAATTAAGGTCAGTGTTCATGACTCCACCATAAGAAAGAGACTGGGCAAAAATGGCCTGCATGGCAGAGTTCCAAGACGAAAACCACTGCTGAGCAAAAAGAACATAAAGGCTCGTCTCAGTTTTGCCAGAAAACATCTTGATGATCCCCAAGACTTTTGGGAAAATACTCTGTGGACTGACGAGACAAAAGTTGAACTTTTTGGAAGGTGTATGTCCCATTACATCTGGTGTGAAAGTAACACGGCATTTCAGAAAAGGAACATCATACCAACAGTAAAATATGGTGGTGGTAGTGTGATGGTCTGGGGCTGTTTTGCTGCTTCAGGACCTGGAAGACTTGCTGTGGTAAATGGAACCATGAATTCTGCTGTCTACCAAAAGATCCTGAAGGAGAATGTCCGGCCATCTGTTCGTGACCTCAAGCTGAAGCGCACTTGGGTTCTGCAGCAGGACAATGATCCAAAACACACCAGCAAGTCCACCTCTGAATGGCTTAAGAAAAACAAAATGAAGACTTTGGAGTGGCCTAGTCAAAGTCCCGACCTGAATCCGATTGAGATGCTGTGGCATGACCTTAAAAAGGTGGTTCATGCTCGAAAACCCTCCAATGTGGCTGAATTACAACAATTCTGCAAAGATGAGTGGGCCAAAATTCCTCTACAGCGCTGTAAAAGACTCATTGGCAGTTATCGCAAACGCTTGATTACAGTTGTTGCTGCTGAGGGTGGCCCAACCAGTTATTAGGTTTAGGGGGCAATCACTTTTTCACACAGGGCCATGTAGGTTTGGATTTTTTTTCCACCTTAATAATAAAAACCTTCATTTAAAAACTGCATTTTGTGTTTAATTGTGTTATCTTTGTCTAATATTTAAATTTGTTTGATGATCTGAAACATTTAAGTGTGACAAACATGCAAAAAAATAAGAAATCAGGAAGGGGGCAAACACTTTTTCACACAACTGTACTTGGCTTTTGTACAGTTTAAACAAACAAGATGTAACGTGTTAATAAGGTGCTGGATTCTATTTCCCCTGTTTCCAGTATTTATGCTAAGCTAACTGGCTGCCAGCTGTAGCTTCATATTTAGCGACTATCTTCTCATCATCTAACTCTCGACAAGTAAGGCAACAAGAGTAGTTTTCAAATATGATGTGTTGTTTTCTTACTCGTTATCTGTCACGGCACAAGATTTGTTGTTTTGTCAGAAGCACATATTGTATAAATGCTTAGTCAGTCACACAGCTGTGAACCCAAGAGGTGTTAATTGAGAATGAGGATTTCAACTTGTCATCAATATTAAGTCAGCAAAATGTTCCCTCATTTGACATATCTCTCTCAAAGAGGTTTCATTTCGAGTATAATATTTTCATCTAAATGTCAGAGAGAATGCTGCTTGTTTACTGCTCTGCCCCACTTCCTCCATTGGGCAAATGAGAAACCTCACCACCATCACAAGCAGAAATGTGCATCATCTACATTGGGAGCACTCTGTACTGCTGCCTTTGATTAGATGCTAATGTCATTACCACACTGGCATCTGGAACACTTCTCTGTTAGACCAAAGAGGTGAACACTGTGCTTCTTTGTGTACAGCTTTTCTCCACATGCACTCTCTTAATAGGGTTGATGTCATCACATTAGCCCCCACAGCCCCCACCCCAACCTCTGCAGCCACATCCAGCCTCTGTAGCCCAGCAGGCAGCAGCAGGGTGGTGATCCTACAACCCTGACTCCAGAATGACAAGAGAGCTTTCATGTCACATCATCAGACCACACCAGGCTCTGCACACCGACTTTCCCACAGTCTCTGAGCTCTTGCTCTCTCTTTCCTCGGACGTTAGGGGACTCTCCCTCACCCACAACAAACACAGAGCTGTCCCACAGAACGTCACATATCCACCAAAATAACTCCAAAATAAGCTGTGCATAGTGGATTCTGACAGCTAAATTATGGGTGAAATGCATGTTGTATGCTATACTTGTCCTTAGACTGTTGGTGGTGGACTGGGGACATTACCTTCCCAGTTCACGATCTTTTTAGGTCTCAAAAATATTATCCAGTTAAATATTTGTTGACAGAGGTTTTGGCTCTGTTCAGGTCTCTTGGATGCTATTTCTTCCCCTGGCGTTACTTCAGTTCATTCGGTAGTACCAAGTGTGTCATGTTAATGTGTAATCATAGACTATCTAAGAAGTGAATGTAGTCACAGTGACATTTGTTTGTGAACTTCGATGTTGAAGCCTCGAGTTCGACATTTTGGCCGTCGCCATGTTGGTTTTTGCAACTAGAGATTACAGTAGAGGGTGATGCTGAATACAACCAAACACTTAATAAGAAATTTTAGGCGACCAAAATGGTTACAATCAACTTTTATGAACTGAAAGCACATTGTGAAAGGCTTAAAGTTCTAAGATGAAAATATGGACAACTCCCAGATCGGACAACGCTGTGGTAGGGGCCTTCAAAGTAAGTTCACATATCCTGCTTTATCGTCTATTTTGATTTGAATAAGTACATAATTACTACATGAACATCATGCTGTATTGAAGAAGACTTGAAACTAGAGATTGAGACTCTTGTGTTTACCATTAGTACTAAATTAATAAATCAAGTGAAAAGTAGGGTCATTTTCTCGTAGACTTCTTTACAATACGACTTCTTCTGCCACTAGAGGAGTTGCCCCCTGATGGCTATTAGAAAAAATGAAAGTTTTAGGCACTTCAGACCCGGATGTTGCTGCCTGTGTGTGATATGACAATCTTGTTGAGTCTACATATTGTTATGTCCAACAGGGGATACAAGTTATCTTCAGTTTCCCATTACAGTACTTTTTACAATATGATAAAATGTATCTTGAACTTAATAATACAACTTAATACCATAGCAGATTTTGTAACATCAGTATTTTTCAGTGTGATAATATTGGCAACATGGTAAAGTTTTGGTCATTGTAATTAAGGTAATGTGACCTGACCTTATTAATTTTGAAGAATGATGAACACAGAGCATCTATGTCTTTCATCTCATCTATCAGTTTATTATATACTGTATGTATAATTCTTCTAATGGGGGATGTGGTTGTTCAAATTAGAACCATAGCAGGAATGCCCTACACCTGGACAGATCCTTTCATTTGCGTGCTTTATGTTGGCTGGTGACGTCTAAACCTTGTGCACCAGCCCATCAGTCTTTCATGCACTTTGTATGTTTCAGTGACAGACTGCACAAAGGACTTTGTCAGGTGAAACATCTGGTTTAGGGTGATGCTCTTTGGTCTTTAATGGCCTCAGTGAGAGGCCACATCAATGGCAGGGATGATAAATCTGAACAATGAGAGAGCCAGTAAAGCAGTCAGCAGGGGTTCGACAGGCAACAGGAAGTGTGGCTCCTCTTGACCCTTGAACTCTGAGGTGATGTGTACCCTTTCGTCTGCTCTCTGTGCTGGGATATCTGACGCCCATGTGCTATACAGTGCAGATGGGCAGCAGGGCATACACCCTGTCACAGAGATCTAATGAATTCAAATGGACGTTTGTAGTTCAAGGTTAGAATCTGATTGAGTTGATGCAACAAATCTCTCATGATGATTGTTTTCTTTGCTTTTGATTTCCAAAACTGTTTCCCCAGTCTTTATGCTAAGCTAGGCTAAACGGCTGCTGGCACAAACTTCATATTTAATGGACAAATATGAGAGTGGTATTGATCTTCTCATCTAATCCTCAGCAAGAAAGCAAATATGTGTTAAGAATATCAAAATGTTCCTTTAAGAATTGATTTATATGTCGAAATGAAAACAGTTCTTTAAAACATTGATTCTATCAGATGAATTACGTCATCCATAAAACAAGACATGGCCCAGTCAACACACTAATAGTTGAATTTCCATATGAAAAAGAATAATACAAACATTTATTTGGACTTATCTTTGACGTATCTTGTTATCTTTTTTTAGTGCCTGCCTGGTGTTTGCCCGTAAACAACACAGACTTGTTAACGCCATTGAGAGAATTAGTTTTACAACAGTCTGGCACAATAGTGGCTGACAGTTGTACACATGAAACTTCTCTCAATTAGTGCTGAGCAGATGTCACAGTAGTTGGAGAAGATCAATAGGGTCAGTGGTGACAGACTGGTCCTCAGTGTAGTCGGGCGTTTTACAACATAGGCTTCTACAGACAACTGGTACTTTAGCTGCTAATAATATGAGAAGAAAGTGTGGCAGTATGAAGAGAGGAAGAACAGAGGGGCTCTCACAAAGACAAAAGGGTCCACTAGAGCTAAAAGGCGTCTGCAGCCAGTGACCTCCTGGACCCCGAGTGCTGCCCTTTCAGAGGGGCTCGCTGTCCGCCGCTCTGGAGGAAATGAGATGCTGCAGCCAAACACAACTGATGAACAAGGTCTATATAAGGAGAGGGCTGAAGAAGCACTGAAAGCTGGTGAGTTTAAAATGCTGTGGTTAACTTCTGCTATATGGCCGGACGTTTATAGCAACTTGTCTAAACAATAGCAAGTGAGGCAGATATGGAGAGGAAAGGTTTCTCTTTATGTATGCAAGACCATATTTGGATGAAAGTGACAGCTGTGGCTTATCATGCTATTTATCATAGAGAATACCTGTGCACCATGAGCACACCTTGGGAGTTTTGAAGCAGATACTTTCTATATAATTTATAAGAAGAGCATCTTTTCTAAAGTTATTGTGTTAGCAGCTTTAAATGGGGGTACAGGAAGCTACTGGAGGAAATACTTGTACATGCCTGTTCCCTGATATTATTGAGCGGCTAACTCTGCCGCCTCTGGAAACACTTGTATGCTGTTGCTGGCCCAAAATTAAATCTGGCTTTAACTTAATCGTCTGCGTGTCCTCTCCTATTCTTCAAAATGAATGGGCTGCCTTTCCACCAAAGTAACATGTCCCACATATTTGTTTTCACTGCTAACCTCCTTGTAAAATCTAGTTTGGTGCAAGCATCAGGGAAATGAAAGCACTCTGCTTTACTACTTTTGAAAATGGTGCACTATTTTGTGAAGGAATCCGATTTCAATTAGTCTGGTTGTGAACAACACTAAACTCTAATTTTGTTGAGTGAATAACAGCTTGACTACGCCAATGCCAACCCCCCCAACTACCCATCTCTTATTTCAGGTCTTTCATGTGGTCCCACACCTGATGGTGTGCGGGATGTAATCACCTTCACACAGCAGGCCCTGTCCAATCAGGATAATTGGCCCCAGACTGCAATCTACAAAGGAAGGGTTCGTTCTTTCCTTCTTTGCTCTAGTTTGTGTTTATTTTTGTCCAGATCAGGGGAATGTACTAGGATTTATTGAGTCAATACTGTGCTACCCCCATGAAGATTGATTCAGAAATATCACTGTGTTGTTTCTGTAGCTCTGTTGTCTATCCTTCTACATTCATAGTAGACATCAGCTCTGAGCTTTTACAAGTTGCATATGGCAAAAAGTGCTTTTGCCAAAAGCACTAGAAAGAGACGACCTTAAACTGCCTCGAAAAAACTACCTTTGCAATTTTGCTTTACAGCTTATAAAGGTAATTTCAGTGTTGTTTAATTTCAGTCCATGTTAATCTATCTTAAATAAAGCTTTACTGCACTGAAGCTACCACCCAGAGAAATGTAGCAAGCTAAGCTACAGCAACATGGCAAAAGTAGTCTAACTTTATCAATGCTTTTTTTACATTGAATTCAAGTCCGTTCCATTCATATTTAATATAAGATACATATAAATTGTCGATATTTTGAGTTTTTCTTTACTTTTAGACAAATTCAGGCTAGCTTTCTCCCTCTGCTTCAAATCTTAAAGCGAAGCTAAGCTAACCGGCTGCTAACTTTAGCTTCATGTTTAGTGAACCGTTGTATCGATCTTCTCATGCAACTCTTGGTAATAAAGGAAATATTTCCCAAAATGTCTATCTATTCATTTATTCATGTTAGCTTCTGATAAGACATAACGTATATTAGATGGAAATTGTGTATCCTTTCGGGTCCATTGCTGATCTAAATCCAGCTGGTGAACAGTTCATTATAGATGTTTATAGGAGTGCTGCACTGGTTCTGTGCAGCAGCTGCCCCTCCCCTGACACCCAGGTGTGAAAAGCTTTTTGAATGCAGTGGGCGACTGGGCAACTCTCCCTGGATCCAGGCCAACGAAATCACAACCATATGCACTTTCATGTTCGCACAGGGATGACAAGCAAGATACGGGTGATGGCAAGATGGGAATACAAGATAGAAAATATGTGGAATAAAAATAGGAAGTGTAGCATAAACACATGTCTGTTTCTGTAGCTCATTGGCTTTTGCTTAAAATCACTTTGCTAAACTTAAATGTTTTGCTTACATTTGCATTGCTATTTTTAAGAGATATGTTATTTACAGAGGCCTCCTTATCCTGTACAAATGCATGTGTTTGCCATATTGCAGTCCGTAAGATAATAGCTCTCCTCTAGCTGTGACCACAGGGCAGTTTGTGCAGTTTGGGAAACCTGGCTTGTGGTGAGAGATCCAATCTGCTCAGCTGCTCTCCTCTCTCCCAGTATTTAATCACCAGCCACGCCAAGAAAAACCTCCCCAGAGCAAAGCGCCTGGTTTACCACAGTGGAGATTCTCATGTTCAAATATAGACAAGAGCAGAGGCACAAAATGACACAGAGAGAGCACATTCTTTCCCAGCAGAAGGTTACAGCACACACCCTGAAGCCTCGTCCAAAAATCAACATGTTGTTTGGCAGCGTGGCACTCTTGTGAATAAAATATGATGGAAGGTAAACCTCTCTCCCACTAACCTCTGATTAGAGCTCCCTGACTACAAGTGTAGGGCTCTGCGAACACACTCGCCGTCTCCCACATGAGAGAGAAGCCTTGAGCATGGAGCAGATGCCCCCTCTGTTTATCCCTGACCTCAGTTGGTTATTGTTTATGTGCATTGCTGCATGAGGTTGATTGTCAGGATTGTGCCACAATTAAAGCATGAATGGAGTTATGGAATGGTGGGAAAAACACAAGATCCAACAGGAGAGTTGTTTTGAATGATATAGGCGATTCTGATGGAGCGTGGACCGAGCACCCATATCTGCCTCGGCTCCCCAAGACGCAGCTCACTGCCAGGTTGCTAGGATACCTACGGCTCATTGAGAACACCTGGAAGGTGAGATGAGGCCCCGCCCATCAGCACGGCAGGACAAAATCTAGCAAGTCGGCCAAACCAGCACACAGCAGGAGAGAAGAGGGTTGAACTGAAAAAAGGGTCATCACTGAGATGAGGATTCGTGATAGAGAAGTTTAACACCAAGAGGAAAAGGATCGACCACAGCAGCACAATTACAAACCCCAACTGACTGCACTGTTATAAAACAACAATGCTGTGTCTTTGATTTACGTGTCTTCTACGTGGATCATGAGCTCGTGGGGATGCTGACCTTTTGCCTGAAACTCATGCCAATGGGTTTTCTGATTGCCAGATGGTCTATATGGAAAAAAGGAACAAATGTATGAAATGAATGTTCTTATTGAACAGCCAAATCCGAATCAAATCAAAGAATTCTGATTCGGGTACAGACCTGGTTGTCTTCCACTGGAGAGAGAATGGAAAGTTTGGCCGGAGTAGCACCATTAAAGGGGATAGAGCTTAGCAGACAGCCAATTGAAAGGATAGCAAATACCTGTTGATGCAGACAATTTAGATTGAACTTCAATGTTTATCAACATTTTCTTCAGTTTTAGTATTTTGAAATGCAGAGGTAAAAATATCACATAAATCATACACTGGCCACTTGGAATAAATAACCATCCTAATGAACTGAAATGCTCACACTGTAAAACAGTGAGTTTTTGCAATCAGATTGATAGATTCTTTGCTATTTTTAGCCAATGATAGCTGCACGGTACCATGACCCTCTGGACCAATGTTTTATTACCCAAACAGCTTGTGACAGGAGAACGTATTGCAGACTTCTTGTTTAAGTTTGTATTCTGCTTGATCCATTTGACCGATTTGAAATGACATGAGGTAAACAATAGTCTACTAAGAGGTGGCCCCTGGGGTCCCTGGCTGCAGTGTGGGGGGTCCCGCCCCTGGCACACTTCCCTTGACCTCAGGGTTATCACCATGGTAATCCAGGTTACAGCACCCATGAGGAATGGCTACTGGGTGATGCCTGGACAGACTGAAGATGGCCCCTGAGTAGTCATTTGCTGCATCAATATAGAGACAACCATATCTGTCTTTCTCAGATTAGGGTGTTGCTAATCATGCCTCGTCTTAACAGCCAAACCAGACAACAAATTCATTATATATTCTCATTGCTTTCAGATTCAAACAACACATTGTAATACTTTATTTTGATGGGCTCTCAGTGTTACTGTATATAAGTATGTACCCTTGTTCCTGCACGTGCATGTTCCCAACATGTGTTTCCACATGCTGCATACAGCAGAGAGACTGTTTGGGTTGAGTCCAGGGTCAGTTGGTTTCTCCTGACAGTTTTATATACCCAACAGATGACAGGCTGCTTGCACAGCGATGCTCAGATCCTCCGTTTGAGGGGTTAAAAGCGTGCTGTGATGGTGTGTCGCATGCTGTATTTATGTCTGGCAGTTCCATCTGACCAGAGCTCCGCATGGACCCTCACTGTGCTGCTCAGGATGGGGAAACTCCTCCGCCCAGGCAGGCTCCTGTGTGTTGACATTTGAAAAACCAAACAGCACTCAGCAGTGAAACATGAGCCCTGCACGAGGAGAAAAAGGCAGCAACTTAGTGAGGAGAGTGAAAGAAAGAGAGAGAGAAGGAAAATATGGGGTTGTAAAACAGAAAAATAATGGAGGAAATACCCCACACCCTGTAAGATGAGGGAGATGAGTTTCAAAGCTGCCCCCTCCCTTCAATTTCTTCTTCGCTTTTCTGCGTGCAAGCTGGAGCAGCTGAGAGTGGTTTCAGCCGGGCTTTGGCTCAAATCAACTGTCAGAGAAAATCTGTTTCCAATATGAGCGTTTCCTGTGAATGCAGGAAACGGCCCTCCACACAAAGCAAGGCCTGTCAGGAATCAGCGTGGAGCTGCTGCACTCCTCTCTCTCCCTTTCTGCTCAGGAGCCTGCAGTACCACTCCAACCCAAAAGAACACCGGTCTCCAAATAGATGGGAAATAGAAAATGTGATATTTAGTGAAAGATGGTATTTGGATTTATGATCAATTCAATAACAGAGTAATTAAAACATTCCTCCCTCTAAGCAGACACCAGTGCATTTAAGAGTTTTGTCGACAAATCTTTGATGACCCCTAAAGCATCACTTTAAAGGTGCAATTTACAGGATTCAGAGCATTAATATAGCAGCAAACAACTATTTGCTATGAAAAGATGTAGTGGAATAATGAAGTCGCTCTCCCTCTGTGTGTGTTGTTATCTGAGCTTCTCTGTGCTTTGTTGACATAGCCGGGCCGACCGTGCATGTTTTTAGTGCATGTTCGTGCATGTGAGCGTGCCCTTCTGGTTAGCTGGCCGCTGCTCTGCACTGCTCTCATTCTGCGGTTACAGATGATAATGCTGTGCCGACCGACAGCGTCATTTCAGAAGCGTAGTACCCACCGTCCGGTTCCCCTTCAGGTCCACCGTTAGAAGTGAGCGTCCGGCTCAGCCGTCGACATGTTGAGAGACACTGAGAAGCAATCGAAATGCTCCCGATCTTGTATAAAGCACTTTTAAGCAAAATTAAAGCCTAAGGCTGTGATCTCTGCGGTCAAGTCATTTTGATCATGTTGTTTTTCTTCTCCTTTTCTAAACTGCCCAGATGGCTTATGTATCCAAAGGCCTCACTGTGTGCTATGATGTGTGATGTCAAAACAAACCAAAAAAAGATGACAAAAATAAATACAAACACAGGCCCACTTAAAGGAAGAAATGTATGGAGGAGTACAGTATTTTTTTACCTCTCTGTTTCACTGCATGATGGAATATTATCACAATGTGACATCAATACTTTTAAAACAACTGCCTTATCCACTGATCAAAAAAAAATCCTTGCAGCAGAGGATCCTGACTCTTATTTCTGATCCAACAACCAGCAGTGTAACACAATATTTCCCAGGGGACACACCGCCATCACACCCACCACATACCACAACAGGCTTCAAGGCCCCGGGCTCAACCCAGAGGATGTGACAGGAATCAAAGAGGCTTTTCCTGCTTTTTAAATCAGCAGATTCAATACTGACTTACTCGTGCAGACACTAAGAATTATAGCGTATAATTTTACATCTCATAGCGTATAATTTTACATCTGATAGTTGCTTGTTTTGAGATGATTAAACTGATTGCCTTACGAAATAGATCACATCAGGCCACAGCTGGAATGTGGTGGCACTCACTGTGCGGTATGACAGCTGGATCTACTGAGGCCCCATCCTGTTCCATATAGGAGACAATGCAACAGGGAAGGAAGGCTCTTCGGCTGAGAGATGCACCTCATCACAGCAGCAGTCCTGCCCTAACAATGAGCGCTCCTCATTAATGGTCCTTTTCTCGCGCGTTTAGTTTTATGACCTACAGCACTTTGCTGAGTAGTTAACCCAGAGGTCAGACCCGCCCGAGGGCCAACGTGACCTGACTCCATCCAGCAGCGTATTATAAGTTCAGTGTGTTTTGTCACTGTCCGCACAGATCGCTTGTATTTGTCGCTCCTCTCTGTCATTGAAACTATGTCTCAACACACACTGACAAGTGACATAAAGATCCCCCCCAGACATGTCTTAAAAATGTAAATTACTTTTTTTGATGATTAAATTAAGTTAAAACCACTTCATCTGCCAGCCAAACGATAGATGCTGTGGGGAGAGGCGAGGAGGGGGGTCTGATTAGAGGGCGTTAACATTTTATATGTACATTTATTTCATGACGTAGATTAGTCCCAACCGGTCAACTTTCAAAATTGCAAGATTAGGGCTGATTTATTAGATGGCTATGTCGTGAAATGCTGACTTTGATCAATTTGGTTAGAAATTTCAATATTAACACCAGCATTGATGTGTTTCTTCACAGCAGAGTCGTATCATTTAGTGTACAGCTTTAAAAAAAAAGTTGTTACTCTTAAAAGTGAGCACAAAGAAATGTTTCCCCTGCAGCATGAATGTGCATCATTCTGCAAAGTGACGTACAAATAAAGTAACAAGAAGCTAAACACATTGTTGAGCTTGAAATAGCACATACAAAATATCTCAGAAAATCTGCAGCTAATTTACCTGTTAAGAAGATGTCATTTTAAAGAAAAAGATATATTCTTCTACCTCAGCGACCTCATTTTATGTTACTAATGAGAGAACACAAGCTGACAAATTCTCTTTGACACTATATGAGCACTAAGTGACCCAGTGAGTCTGGGCACAGGATCAGATTCAGACAGTGAACACGAACACATGGTGTGCTTTTCTACAGATGTATGCACATACATAGCACACGCCTGGGTTCCACTATAGTGTCCTCTTTCAGTTATAACCATAACAAAAGATCACATACACGACATGAGGTGTGCAGTGAGACCATCATTTCTCTCTGCTCAGTTGTAGCCAATCTTGTGCTGGCTCCAGGGGCATTTACAGTGTTCTGTTGGGATACATTTAATTAGGATGGTGACTCTAGAATACACGAGGGGGATGAGGGTTATGTTGAATAGACTTGGGGCGAGTGATTTGAACAGGTCACGCTGCGTACGTGTAAACTGAGAGTGTTGTTATGGTGTAATGGTCCTGTGAGGGCTGTTTGCTTTTTGGATCATTAAGCTTGTGGACATCAGCCAAGTTAGACCTTGAGAGAGAGAGAGAGCAATCACTTTGTACTGAAATGCTGTGCAGAATAACTTTACACAGAGTAGCAGGTGAGAGTGTGCCTCTGGACATGCTCTATCAGTAAGTGTAGGGCCTAATTAACATCCGGCTGATATGTCACATGCACCCTTATTCCCACAAAACACACTTCACATTTCAGAAACACTTTCCGAAATGGAAAAACGAGAGCCAATCGGACCTCTCCTTTGTTACTTTTCCGATGCAGCTGAGATGATTAACGCACAGACGCATGGATGTGCACGTGTGTGTGTGTGTGTGTGTGTGTGGTGCTTGTGTGTAATAGAGATCCTCGTGGCCATTCCTATTCATATGTGTCATGCCTCCATCTGGATCCTGCTCTCTGAACACATGTCAGGTAAGTCAGCGCCAAGTAACAGAATACAGGCACAGATGATGAGCTTTTACAAAGAGCTAACCTGTCATTTATCTGATTCTCCACACCAGGTCACTAAAACAGTGGGGTTATACACACACACACAGGCTTCCTGACCGTGCTCAAAGAAGAACAAACAGGCTGTCACGTGTATTAAGTTACATGTAGACTTTCTTGACATTTCCTATTCATGTTAGAAATCCAAAGAATAGAAACCACCCAACATCAGACATTTCATTCTAACTTTGCATTTGATGAAATGATGGCGGCTGGAGTGAGAGGTGTTTTGATTGATAAGTAATGAAAACCAGGTGAGTATCAATCAGGCACTCTGGTCCCGACACAAGGTCACCGGAGGTTGGAGAGAGAGGTCAGTCTACCTCAGGGGGGCTGATGGGGGGGGGGGCAGAATAGGCTGAAACTCCAGGAGTCGGTTTTCAATTAAGTCACAGCTCAAAGTGTCACAAGGATATATGAACAGCCCGCTGGCTCTCTAAGATGAAACTCCTAATCCATCTTTCCATTTCAAGCTCAAAGGAATCAAAGACAGCTCATGTCTTCATCAAACATGACCGTGACTCATGTCTCGTCCCCCTATCTATCACACTTTATCACTCTGAGACGTATGTGCTCTCCTTGTGTCTCTCCTCATCTCTGATCACATACAGGATGTAGCCTGATGTCTGTTTTGCCTCAAAATTCTCTCATATGGTTCATTAAAGCTGTATGAAAGATTTTAGCTTCAGCACATATTTCCACACATCGTCAATGTTAAATAAAATAAAATAATGTAATGTCGTGTGTGATGAATGTATTGTTACTCTGGCTTGCACTATTGCTCTTAACTTTTACCCCCAGTAGTTGTGCAACATTAAATGTGCTCATTTTATCTGTTCGCCTGTGTATATGTATATTTCTGAGTGATAGAGAAAGACCAGTGAAAGAAACCCAGACAGAGTTGAAGACAGAGACACTAAATGAGATCATAAAATAGAGGAAAGAGAGAGCAAACATTCAGGAGACCTCAGTCTCAGTGATGGATGGCTCCATCTTGGAAACTCAGACATGTGAACCAGATGGTGGGCAGGCAATCGAAAAACAGGACTCAACTGATGGATGGGATGAAAGTGAGGTTCTCATTTAAATTCGAGCGCTCCCTCTTATTCAATTAGTTGATGACCAGTTGCAGGGTCTTGGACAAATGTGATTTTTTAAAGTCAATTAGTGATTATTTTTACGAGTGGTTTTATGGAGGAATGAGCATTTTGTCGTTAGTAAATGCTGGTTAATGATTGTAACATCCCCGGCATTATAACATATAGCAAATGCTTTGGTCTTTGTAAATGAAGAGGCCCCTCGGCGTCAATACATTCCTCTCTCTGCACAGAGGAATATAATAGTCTATTGACCAGTTAGTTGAAGAAACCAGTCAGCTGAGGACAATGGTGAACAACTGAGGTCTTTTACTTAAAACCACTACAAACCTTTATTTTATGTTGATTTTAGTGGCCCCTGTGGACAAAAGCCTTAGTGTCTCCATGAAGCACTGCCTCATGGAGACATGACAGAAAGATCTTGATCTCACTAGCACGGACAACTGTTTTGGAAGAGAGTGCCTGTCAAAATGTAAAGAATGACTGCGTATTATGATTATTATTATGATTATGATTGTTATTATTTTTAGTATTATTACTATACCTGTGATGGAGGATAGAAGTTGATGGAGAAATATTCTATTAAGTACAAAAGTGTTAGCACTGAAGTATACTTTAAAGTACTCATACATACAGTACTGTACATTATTTGATTGTATTATAATTATTCGATGCATTATTATTTACATCGCTATGTTGATATTGTACTTGAGTAAATGTATTCAGTTACTTTTCCCCACTGGCTAAGACTCTCTTTAGGGGAGGACTGCTCTGATGTTCATGATTCAGAGGTCACTCACTGGTCACAGGACTAACAGCATCACTTCATCGTCAACGACGTAGACAATGTAGTCTTTTTACATCAGTATTGGTTTTTATAAGATATATTCACAAAGTTAACACAATGCTCTCTGTGTGTATCTTCATAGTAATGATCCAGATCGTTTGAAATAGAGTTTGAATCTCACTAGTAATGACAATATACCAGAGTTTATGGTTTATGGTGTTGTTTTCGTAAAAATAATAAATCAAGACTCTGAAAAACAATGCGAATAGGCTACAATGGTTATATAAGAAAACAAAAGACAATACTTTTATCCCAATTTGATGAAGAGTCGTTATAAGAGCCTTGGGCTTTTGGCACCAGAGTGAAACAGATATTTCTAAGCAGGAGAGCTGACCCACAGCAGAGCTAAACGTGACATTGATTAATCAACAGTAAACAGATAGAGTCTTCATTATCTAGTCTCTAAGGACTTAATGATGGCTTGAGCTTGCAGAGGAGGGGGGCAGAGAAGAAAGAAAGACTTATTGTCAGGGTATTTGTATGACTGACTTTTTCATGGTTCTTTCTATTAACTCTGACGAGACTTTGTGAATTTAACGCCACGGGGCAATGTGACTTTGCAGCTGAGACTGCTGTGGTAACAATTAAAGGACAAATTTATCACCAAGCATGATAGTAACACACATATAAGGTCAACTTTGCTGTTGCATGTTGGGACAGTTTCACAGCATTATGACTCTGCTAAACATTTCCCCATCTACATGCTTTAAATGAAATGAACTGACACATATCCCACAGTGGAAATATGAGTGTGATGTTCCCAGAGGTTGTGGAGAGTCCAGGAGAAAGACCATTCACGAGAGAACAAGAGGGGTAACCGAGAGGAGCAAAGACATTATTAGTGCAAAAGCTTTCTCATATTGTGAGAAAAATGTCCAGAAATGTATCTTAAGCATCAGTTCACAGCAAGGTGTAATATTCAAAAGTATAGTTTTGTAACAATATTGATACAATGATAGTGAATTCATGAAGCATTTTACAGAAAGAATGGTGAACTCTGGCCTGACTCCTGCCTTCTAAAAAACAGATTCTGCTCTCATGGTAGATCTGAGTCTGGTGCGGGGGCTGTGGAGGATGTGGAGAGAGGGGGTCGGAGGGTGAACGGCAGACTGTACACACTGCAAAGAAATTAGACAGGTTGTCAGCTGAGTGTGCAGCAGGGCTTTGGCGGCCGGCCCTCCTCTGGGATCTGGAGGAGAGGCATGCAGGAACGGAGGAGTGTGTGAGCCGTGCACAAGGGGTTGAGAAACGGTTTCCTGTGTGTATTTCCTGTGTGTTTAATGTGGAGCTCAGGGCCAGGGCCTGTTTCCTGTGTGTGATGGGTGCCAGGCCCAGGATCCCGACACAAAGACAACACGCCACGAGAGCCCACCAATGTCAGTAACAGACCAGCAAGCCGGTACACACATCAGGACGGTTTCACAGGCTTCTATATACAGACTCAGAGCTTCAAAGTTTACAAAATGTCACTCTTGAGAGGCAGAGAGCTCTCTGTCTCTGTCATTATCTCTGCTGGACAGACCTCTGCCTGGAGGGCTTGTTACAGCGAGGTGTGCCACTTTACATAAATACTGTGATGGAAAAAAGTACGACATTTAAAGGATAAGGCTGTTATTAATACCCTAAAAAGACCAAAACCAACAACTCAGCCCACCAACAAGCCCATTTTGTGATACTGAAGACATTCATCTATAAAAAAGAAACAAAATTAAATATATTCTTTAAAAAGGCTTGGTAATTTCCTCAAACAGCAGGGCACTGCTGTTTTTAGCAAATGGTACTCAAACATAGGAAGTAGTATATTTGTTTGGGACTATTTTAAGTGGATTAATACATATTTGGTGCACTAGTGAGTCTTTCCAGCAGGATGGTGTACATGAGATCAACCCTAAAACAAACTAAAGCGCCCATGTTCATTCTGATGAAGGAACATGTTCCCGGTGCAGTGATGTGGTTCACTGATGTGTTTTTAACACCCGATGTCCTATGTTCATCAGATAACTGCTGACTTTGTCTGCCTGCTGTTTAGCAGGTACTGTACGATGGGGTTTTAAAAGGCTTTTCACTGAAAACAGCTTCCTGCAGCGGCTACACTGATGAAATCAGTGAGAGTGAACTGCACATCTAAACAATGAGCTGAAAGATGCTAAAAAGCTCTGAAGAGGTGATAATCAGAGTCCATCACTAAGCAGCTTCTTTCACATATACTGTAAGTAGTCATGTGATCCATTGTTACGATAAGGATATTGATTGTAGCCGCTTTTTGTCTGGACCAAGATTGTGTTTCAGCTTGTTTGAGGTGTGTGTTTGGACATGTGGTAAAGTGTGTGTGAGGGTCAACCCAGGAGCTCAGACAAAGTGACAAAACCTCACTCAGGAAAATGGAGCATGTTTGCCCAGTAAGAGTAGCCTTAAATACACAAACAACACAAACACAAGACCCTGAGCATATGTGAAGATAAAGAAACTAGAGAGAGGGAGGGGAAGGCAGGGATGGAGTGAACATGACTGAAGCTGTTAATTCACCTCAGACAAGCACAGACACACACACTGAAACTGTGCCGCACTCACTCACGTTTCCTGGAATTCTTCACTTTGTATGTGGAAGTGTGCGATGAAGATGATCTGCGCATGCATATCCAGGGCTGTGACCTAGTTATGGTTGTGACCGAGTGATGACTGGCTTTGCTTCGTGATTTGTTGATTTCCTAACAACAAAGCCTCGGGGCAAATTCATAAATCTAAACACATGTACATTTTGACTCAACTGGTGAGATAGAAAACACACACACACACACACTGAGATTTATGGGTGTATGTGGTGGTCAGCCAAGAGCCGGGGATTTTATGAGTCTATCAGACACACACAGATAGGTGAGCCAGACTGCCTCCAGAGGGAAGGCCTCTTGAATGAAAGAGGCTGCCAGTTCTCTGTCATCACGTGCCAGTACACTGCAGTCAGGAATAAACACAGGGAGGCAGCCTTAGACTCTTCATCTGCACTGTAAAATATCAGTACAAAGGTAAGAGGTGGAAGGATGAGGGAATGAAGGCCAGTTGCATCATCTGATGTACTATCCTTCCATATTCTGTCGTACATCCTTTCAACTTAATTCACACACAGCACAGATATTGTGTTTCTCTCCTGATTTCTTCAGAAACATTGTAAATTAACATATTACATTATAACTAATTACATCATGTGATACAAATTAATAGCCAACCTCAGATACAGTAGCGTGAGATTTATTAATGTTTCAATTTGTGATTTCCAAATGAGTTGATGAATGACTTGTTTAATGAATAAATAACACACATAGCATTACGAGTTGGTGTAAAGCTGATATTTAGTATATTTACAGTCACAATAACTGGTTGTACAGGACACACCTCCCACAAACCTAAGCCGGTTGTAAGACCTTGACACCATTGTGCTGCGATTGAGAGTGCATGAAAACTACAAAATGTGGCACCGGAGCAGAGAAAACGAAATGAGTAGCGGAAAGAAATCAATTAATTGTTGAATCTTTTGTCACTCTAAGTGGTGGTACAAATGCAAGCTATACATTGATACAAAATGATTGTATCAATATCCATTTATTAATTTGTATAGGCCTAATTAAAAGTGTTAAATAATTAAGTTTAAATATATTCAAATTAACATGTTTGGCACATAAGTGTTGATACAGCTTTTTTTGTCAGAAAAAATGGTTGAAAATCAGTGGATTCAATTCAAATCAATGATGTGTAAATTTAGCTTTGTAAACATATCCATTTTAACAATGAGTATGTATTTCATTCACGCAGGTATGAAGAGATGCAGTAATGAGCTGAAAGACCAGCAGGATAGCACTGTAACTCTCAAAACTTCCCAACACATCCGTGAATCATGCACCTGGGCAGGTATCAGAGCAGTAAGACATGAACCTCATCACAGACCTCTACCCAAAGATGTAAGTCTCCCTTCACTCAGCTCTCAACTCTTTTATGTACATTTGTCCACATTGCAGTTTACTGGAGTGAGGAAAGCTGCCATTCACTGAAGTGTGTGTTTGTTTGTGTGTGTGTGTGTGTGTGTGTGTGTGTGTTTGTGTGTGTGTGTGTGTCTGTGTGAGTTTGTGTGTGTCCACCGGGGTTGAAAGGATTGTAGAGGGAAGTGATTATGTACAAAACCAGACCATGTTGGAGTCCATTCAAAAGGCCCTTGAGGACAGAAAAGACCTCTCACCCATTACGAGGAATCCCCAAAGCCTTTATTATTTTTTTCCACATGCGGCGTTGTGTGCTATTTACTGCAGAACTCATTTATCCGAGGAATGAAAGGAGCACATCTAGATGGGTGTGTGTATTATTAATCAGTGCAAGAAAAATGGATACCCATTCATCTGCTCTCACAACATGCATGACTGATAAAAGCGCAGCAGTGGCTTCGTTACCAGCCGTGTATGTCTGAGAACTGAAGCATAATGGTGTGTCAATAACAAATAGCCCAG
Source organism: Anarrhichthys ocellatus (assembly GCF_004355925.1). Classification (NCBI taxonomy): domain Eukaryota; kingdom Metazoa; phylum Chordata; class Actinopteri; order Perciformes; family Anarhichadidae; genus Anarrhichthys; species Anarrhichthys ocellatus. The sequence continues at coordinate 7,185,999 of NW_022280031.1, forward strand.
ACTGAATTTCACAAAAACATTAGGATGGGCAGGGACAGGGACTCTCTAATCCAAGACTTGCCCATTATTGCTTCACTTTTTGGCAGTGTCACGAACAGACAGGTCTGAACCTGACGGCAAAGGCCTGAAGGGTGGAAAACAAAGGACATTGAAAGAGTGCGTAATGCAACAGTGGAAACCTCACCCATACACAAAGCGTTACAGCTCATTGTTTATTCCACTTAATTTTAAAGACAAAATTCTGTACAACACACTCATCCTTATCTGATGGGAGACATTACTGTTTCTGTTGGTTTTAATAAAGGTCAGAGAGACTTGGCTTTACTGTTGCCTTGTTGTAGAACACAAGCTTTCCATTCTGCTTTAAGTATCTAAATCCTTTAAGAAAACTGAACTTTGACATTTACAATGTGACTTTTTCTCTGGATACTCTGCTTGTTGTTTTCTTCATGTTATACAGTATATGTGGCCATTCTTTATTTATACCTACAAAGCTTTTGTCAAGGAAAGGCAGAACAAAATCATGAGTTGATTTGAAATGCACTTAGAGTCTCTGCTGCTCTCTGCTGCTCTCTGGGGACGGTGTTGTTTAATGACATGCTGTTAAAAATGAGCACGCAACATAGCCAGACTCTCATAAGTATGTTAAGTGCAGTCTTCTCAGTTTGACTTCAAGCCTTGACAATATTCCCTTATCCATATATATTAATAAAGAGGAATGTTTAGCTCTCTCTATGTCTGCAGCCACATTATTTGGCTGTAAACACAAACAGGACAATTGTGGTTAAAGCTTCAGCGGATTTCCATTCAGCTGTTATGATGACAGTCATATATTAAAAACAAGATAAAATACCATTCCTTCCTAAACCACACAATCCTTGGTCATACTGCATGACTGGAAATGAAACAAACCGCTGTTGTCCTGTGGTGCCCTCTACTGGGGGTGCAGTAGTATATCTCAGGCTACACAAACATCATTAAATGTGTCGCTTACGTTTAAAAATACACTGACATCATAGTAAACAGCTTCTGTTATCTTATTTATTGCATATTCTTAATTCTAAGAATATTCTGTTGCAACATTGTCATGCTCAGCTTTGAAAAGAGACGATCTCTATTAACGTGTAATGAGTTACATTATGTTGTTTAATTGTCTATAGATGTAAAGTATTTTTTCGCATCGTCAAACAAGATACTTTCAGATATTGTAAAATACTGGAAACACCAATATTCATACATACACACTCTAACAAGAACACAGTCTTACATTTACTTTCTGTTAGACAGATATAAATTGGCACATTGGCACGTAACTTGCACTAGTAGAGGCTGTGCTGCCTCTTCTCAAACTCATCATGCTGTGCCTTCTACTGTCACCTTCATTTATTTTACTTTAATCATGTACTGGCACCGTTAATAAAGTCAAATCATAGCAATCCACACATCAGATTCATTGACTCCCTCAAAGTGGACATAGAGGAGTTTAATTGATATTAACATTTTTAGGCTTTCTCTGCAGGAACTGCTGATGTAAAATGAATTTGTACTTCTACCCCGAAACACTAGAGGACCTCAGAGAGTTGTTGTGTGTATCCAGTGGATAAGAATAAACACTACATTCAAATGAGACAGATAGAACCCCCCGAAATGTTTGTGCAAGATGACACAGTGTGAGGATTTTCTTAGTCATCTGTCTAAAAATTACAAGAGGGATTATACCGTCACTACACACACCCCTTTAGCTAGACCTCAACATTTCCCACCTGTGACTATCGTTGATTTCCATGTTCTGACTGGTGTAAAAAACTTACTTACTGAGCTACTTTGCTTCAAGTCCCCCAAATCTACCAATTTGATTTATTAAATATTTGCTGAAATTTGACTTTTTTGTGTTGTTTACCTCATCTACAGTCAATATTTTCTCTTTTACATGAGAAGGATACCGAGGTTGATACAAGTTGCAAGACGATACTTGCATATGTAAGTGTCTAATGCATTACGATGACAGCAGTTCGTACTTGATAAATACTCTAGAGACGAATATCTTTTGAAACTCTGCAGCATAAGCTTCATATTTATCGCACAGGCATAAGAGTATCGTCCTTCTCTTCTAATTCTCAGCAAAGTGAATGTGTTTATCCCAAAACATTGAACAATGCCTCTGTTGATGGTACTGTGGGACCCAATGGTAAGCTGTTAAATTCATTAAAGTACAAAAGTGTTAACGGTGAACAGTTGATGATGATCACTTCATCTTTCATTTGAAGAAATGAGACTCTAAGGACGGAGTTGATGTGCATCTGTAGACACACACGCATTTATAAGTCTTGTAAGCAAAGCAGCAGCTCGTCATTGTGGTATTCAACACTGAATGTAACGCCTCTGAAAAGTTAAAGTTAAGTAAAAGCAGGTCCACACACAACATGTTAAGGAATGTGATTCCAGAAGACGCAAATGATGCAAATGCTTATCTCTAAAGTAATGTTGTAAATGTCTTCACCAGGCTATTAGATTCAAGATAAGTGTTATTTTACTTCTTGGATGTGGAAGACTGTTGCATTTTTTTAATCGTGAGGTTTTGTCTTTAAATCTCTTAAACGTGTCAGATCTTCCAGCCAAGAGCAATAATGCCCACCAGTGCTATTATAGAGGAAACGAAGAACCAAGCCACACTGGTGAATCATCAAAGACGGTGTCATTGTCTACATTCGGTTTGTTCAGACATGTTAGTCTGTTATTAGAAACTCGTATTAGCATCAGCTGCAGCTTTCTGTCTACCTATCAGAGTGTTTCCACCGCAGGTCAATGAGATCATAGCGTGGAGCTGTGGAAGTCAAGTTGTTATAGTAAAGGAGCTGCGACCGGTGGAACAAATCGGAGTCTTCTTGATAGATACCATGGAAGCACAATGTGGTGTTTTATAAACAAATGATTTATTATAAAAGAGAGCTCTGTTATCAATTTATAGATCTGTTGTAGAGACATAGTATTTTTGTTTAGACGTTACTTTTTACTCGTTATACCTTATATGCTCTTCATTAACCTCAAGGTTTTATGGGTATCATTAATTGCCAAAACATGTATCCATTTGTAGTTGGCATGACAAGACTGTCTTACTGGAAAAATTTTAAATGCAATTTGGCGTGCATGACTGTGAGAGCAAATTGGTATAATAACATGAAGTGATTTGATTTGTACAAAGGTCTTATGCCATGAGAGTTAACATTTACTGTCATCAATAACATTGGAATGCTTTGAATGTCACCCATCAATTGTTCTTTTGCTTCACTGTTGCACAATACATTATACTTTGTTTACTTCTTATTTTTGTTTTGTTTCTGTGCAGCATGTGTAGTGTCTTTATGTCCATGTGTGCTGCGTGTGTGCAAATATGTAGCAATGCTAACATAATGTGCTTGTGTTTGTGGTTTTATATGAGTTATTATGATGTCACTCTGTGGTGTCTCTTGTATCCTATCAAATTTTAGATATTTGTAAGGAGGCCCTATCTTTCAAAGATTATCAACATTTTTTTGAGTTATTAACAAACAAATCATTCTACCTTCTACAAAAAGTAGGTGTTTGAAAAAAGTGTCACTTGTCATATACTTAATGCATCTGTACAGGTTATGTAATTATAACCTTGACTTTAAAGAAAAAAATCCACTTTTTGGAAAATAGCATTATTTGCTTTGCAAGAATTAGAGGAGAAGAATAATAGTTACGGTAATTTAGCTTAGCATAAAGGCTAAACGGTGGAACAGCTAGCCTAGCTCTGCACAAACTCCAAAGGTAACAAATGTGACCTACCAGCACCTCTAGAGCTCACAAGATTTATCTTCTTTGTCTGTACAAAAGCAACAATTCACCGCTTCATGGAAGGTTTTATTTCTAGACATATGTACTTCTTTTGACCAGGACCAGTTACTTCCTGGATGTCTTTGCTGGTTGCTTGGTCCTCGCCCTTAGACTGACCTAAAGCCTGAACCAAGTCTACCAGACTGTATTTCTCAAATAAACTACAACCCATCAACATATGTGACTTTGAACTGAATAGCACTGAAATATCCAACTTGGACAACCTGCATAAAGTGTGAGGACCAGTTTGTGCATTCATGCTACATCGATTGAGGTCATGACATGATCTCTCTTTCAGCTCCTTGGCCACTCAAATACTGTTTTCTTATTAAATCTGTCACAATATTTTTCCAGTCCAAGCGCAGCATGTAAAATTGTATATGCTTGTATAATTTCAGTTACATTGCTTTCTCCTTTCCCTTATTTTAATCACAGGCCTCTGTAATGGAGGTGTGAGAGCAGGACACTGTGCTATTTGTCACCCGGACAGGTGATATTTGGAAAGAAAGCTGCAGGGGATAGAGGATCACAACAAAAGAGCCTGGCTGGTTATTTGCCTCTCTCCTCTCCACCTCTGCCTGAAAGAACGAGGAGAGAGCCTGTGAATTCCTGCCTCGTGATGAGGTAAACCATCCCTCCTTCATGTCCCTGCGGCAGAAACACAGCAGGGTCAGAACCAAATGGTTCTGAAGGATAACTCTAAGAAAACACGCACTCTGAGCTTTGGCTGTCTCTCAGACGACATGAACGTAAGCCGATTCATCTCTTGTCACCGGTCTGCACTCATGTATACACAAACACAGAAAAGACACCAAATCCACCCACACACTAGTATATTTATAAAGCTGAAGGGGAAAATGACTCCCGGGAAAAAAACTGCACTCTCCTGGAGTCTCTCCTACCCCCCATGTCATACATCTTTAAATCCAGTTAAATCAGCTAAACATGTAGAGCAACCAGTGTCATCATTCAGTCCCTTTGCATTCCTATCTCCATCTAAAGAAACCTTATAACAAGTAAAATGTGATTAATCCGTTTCCTCATATCTTTTTCCGGAATTACAAATTGATTCAATTTCAAGAGGACAGCAAACTAAATCATTCACCTCTCTAATGAAAGAAAGATTGCATATTCAAATATTTTTGTTTTGAAGGATCAATGAATCTTATTGTGAAATCAAAGGTGCTGTCAAAGAGATGACAATGATAAATGTTTGTTTAAAGGGATTATGAGACATCTGTACATCTATATAGTGAAATAATGATTTAACATTTATCAAGTATCCAACTCCAACCCATTCCCTCAAAAAAAAAAAAACATGCTCACACCTGTTAACAGCAGCTTGCTAGTAGGAGTTCATTATGACATATTACAACAAGCTGCACTTCATGCCTACTTTACTCCTCTTGTTTCAATATATCTGCTTTACTGGGTCCTTCTGCCTGCCTCTCTGCACTGAACCCTCGCATGAGAAATGAAAGCGCTGGCAGTGACAGAAATAGCTGACTGTTGGCCAAAGAATTTGTCGGAGATCTTATGATATCTGTTCACTGACATCTTCTCCTGGCTACAAATCTATGAAATAATATTGTGGATCTGAGATATGATACCCTACATGTGGTGTTTCTTCCACTTTTCAGGTGGGTTTGTTGAGCAGACAATTTAAATGTTTTCAGCTGCTGTTTTATAGTAAAACCCTGTTTAATATTCACATAGTCAAATCCTTGTAGTAGTGGTAAAATCAGCTGCTGGCTACTCAACAAATCCATCAACAGAGTTGGGGATAGGGTGACTGTCATTAAGCAAAATGCACCCCTAACACAAACTCACCTACATAACCTTTAGCCCGTTTGCTGTTTCAGCCTGGTTGTGATTAAGGCGCAGAGAGATGTCACAAGGCGCTGTGTGAAGGTGGAGAATCGTGTGTAATGTGCAAATTGAAGCAGTTTAAACCACAAGTCATCTTGTGTCGTTTGTCCTTAACCAACACCGGCTAAAAAAGCAGTGTTGGGAGAACACACGTTCTAGTGCTGGAATGTGTTTTTATTAGTGCAGCATGTCATGGTTTCAGCTTTGTTGGCCGGTTCAAAGATCCAGAGCCACATAACACATCTGCCTCGCACAGATTTCTTCAGAGCTCTGTCTGCTTGCCTGCCAGGCTGGCGGTTTACACCAGCCTGTCTTCTCTTTCTCTCTAAAAACACTGAAGAAGCTGAACTTTAAATCAGTGGCTAAGATTGAATGGATGCAAAAAAAAAACAACCACCATCCATCTGAACAGCAAGTGTGTTGTCAAGGCTGTTTTTATCCTGAACATGAGGGGATGAAACATGACCACAAATGAGACACAAACTCATAGCACACACAACAGGACCTCACACACAACAAAACCCAGAAAGAGAGCAAAGGCATCATGTAAGACAACAACACACTGCAGACTAACACCAAAATAAAATGCATAAAATAAGAATCACATGGTACTGAAACAGTGCTACAGTTTAGAGTAGAATGGGTTTTTGCCATGGTAACAAAGACTAATGACAGTACGAAGCTGTCTGTAAAGAATGAGGAGGAAGTCTAATTTGTGTCGATTGAAGAGGTTTAGCCTTAGAGAGGTTGGTGGGGTGACAGTTTTTGGAAAGAAGATAATAGAATCAAGGAGTGTCTCTTGACTATTAATTGTTCTGAACAACACTATCTCTGTCATGTAGATTTTCATAACCAGAAAACAGATTCCAGTTTGTCATCCCTCTCTGTGCCATTGTGGTTGCTCTGCTTATTACTATGATGAGGGTCAGCTGATGGAACCAAGAAGGACCTTGTGAAGATCAGGAATAAAGAGCTCGTCGGCTATGTGTAGCTCGTCCTTAATAAATCCATCCAGTACCAGTAGCTGTGCAAACATTAGTGACACAGTCGAGGATACAGACCTGGAACAGGGGCTAAAGGTAGTCAGAGAGCTTGTATTTGAGAAGGCCGTGTTGAAGCCCAACACCTCTGTGTGCTGCTGCCTTGTCGAGCTAAGGCAAGCATCTCTGACTGGGTGAACATATTTCCCTTCTTACAATTTATGACTTCTAGTTCCTCCAATGAGTCATAAAATGAATGATTGCTAAATTGCCTTAAGATGCTTTTCAGGGCCCTGGTATTGTGCCTGCTTGCTCACTGTCTAGGCCTACTGGACAAATTAATAGGACAGAGCAGTCGTTATTGACAATAAGTCAAGATGTCGGCTGTAACCAGGTGACAGGTTTGTCACACATTTGACAAGAGTACAACTGCAGAACAAACTGTAAGAGGGAACATTTCAATTATCTAAATATATGAATAAAAACAGTTGAAAGCCAGCTAATATTGTAGCGGAGGTGAGCAGTTGGCAATGTACAGTGAGTGAACGTAGCCAGCTAAGCTAACACTACTATGCTATTCATACCGCAAAGGGTGGTAGCTACAGTTCTCTTTCAATGTGCCACACTGTTAAAGTCACATTTGCCTCTGGAGTAAAAGCTTCAGGCATCATTGCGAGGCACCAAATGAATAATCAAAGTGTGAAGAAAGGGGAAGTATTTCCATTTAAAGAGCCGAGCTGATCTCACTTATGTTTGAGACAAAAAAACGTTATCAAATACACACAGCAATACAAGTAAAGCTTTAGTTTGTAAAAACCCCCAATAATAATTAAGAAAATGTTTGTCTGCATGCTCACAGTACCTTTTGGTATTTTTTATTGTCAACCTTTAAGTTCCTTCTTCAAATGTATGCAGGTAACTAAACCAAGTGTGTTGACCGTAAATAAAGGCAATCTGCGTGAAATAATGTGACGCTGAGCCTGAAAAGTAGCGAAATTGCATAATGTATCCGCTCCGCCTGGTTACATGAGTTGCTTGCAGGCAGGAGCAGGCAAAGAGAATGAGGTGGGGAGGGGGGGGAAAAAAGCAGAAAAGGAGAGCTTAGGACTCCCCTTGAGGCATCTGAACAAGTCTGGACTGTTCAGCTGCTGCTTGTGTTCAGCTAAGCGAGGCAGCCTCGGGAATCAGAAACAACGTTTTCTTCTGCAGGGATGCAGCGACAGGAGTTCACTTATTGAGCTGCAGTGGATGATCGTGGAGTTGCCCTGTGCTTTTAAGCTGTGACACTGGACATCGCTGACTGGGAATACGAGCGGTGTGTACAGACACTGAACGGAGAGCTAGGGCCGGATATGCCACAGGTGGAAAGGTGAGGAGCGGCAGGCTGTGGCCCCGGTGCACCGAGCAGACATCCCCCAGGTAAGATGAGGCGGAGAGATCAGGTCCTGCCCGGGGCTCGCTGGCAGCCCTTTGATGAAGATACATTTATGGGAATACTATGCTACTCGGGATTTAGAGTTGTGCACAATTTGCTAACTGCAATTTTCATTTTTTTTTTTTTATTGATGTGCATGTCTGCGATATCTAAATGTGTGGATGAAAATACCGGCATTGATTTACTCAGCATGCCCATGCTGGGAAGCGATAACTCTTGATAACGCTGAATTGTAGCCGAAGCACCACTCCTTCGCCGTTTGCTCTCCCTGCAGCAAAAAACTTTGACTTTGAACAAGACCAAGCAGAACATTTATCACCTCATTTTCACCCTCTGAAATTAAATTTTTTCAGAATCCCACAGACGATTCAGTGATTAGACTAAACAACTTCGTAATGCATTTTTAAATGAATGAATGTCTGACCCCGAGTAAATCCTGTAATTATACTCCTTCACACTGTCTGCATTAGTTACAGTTGCACAGGTAAACGTGGGAGTGCACATCCACGTTGACCTCAGCTGAACTAGTTACAGGGCATTACCCCTGCTAAACACTGTGATCCTGCACAGAGGAAGGGACTCTCACTCTTCCGTTTGCTCCTCTGACTTCATGTCTCGATTGGTTTCAGTTGTTTGTCCTACTTCTAAGTGCACCATCTTTGCTGTGGTTTGGCCGTCTTAGCAGGAAGAAGTCCTCTATTGACATGGAATTCATAATAATGTCTGAAAAGCCTTTAGCAGGACAGATTAGACTCTTCCTCTCTGACTCACCTTCGGCCTCCCACTCTCTCATTCATCTTTTCATTGACTGCACTGCTGCAGCCTTACTTGGTTAAGTTGTTGGCGTGCCACTCTGTGGCCTAGAGAATGGCTCTGGACTGATCCCAAGTGTGTCATCTACAGAGGGCTGCTGCTGGTTACTGTGTCTGTTTGATGTGTTTGTAAAGGAACATTCTTGTTGTATCAACAATGGGTCTTTTTGTGGAGGACCTTTGCAGCCAGAACTTACATTTTTAGTGGATATGTGTATATTTTCATTGTTGCTTAGATGTCTCTTTACTGTGTTTATGTTGGATTAAACTATAGCTACAACCTAGGGGATATTGACTTTTTGTCTCCATTCAATCATGTCTTTGTATGTGAATGAGATAACCTATTAATTCAGTTTTTTCGCCTGATTTATTCCATCCGGCGTTTGTTTGTCGTAATACAAAGCTTGTGAGATATTTCAAAAAGATTTGTGCTTCTTTTGAAACTTGTTCCAACAAGGGGTCCCGGGAGAGTTTCAAAAGCTGCCTGTTCTTAGTACTTTTGTTGGCGTACATGAGGGACTCTATACTTGACCTGAGGGTAGAGGTCAAAGATGACCGGATCAGTTTTTGACTCCCAGACAGCCTCAGAGTAAGGCTCTTCTCTCCTTGCAACCAGCAGATTCTGGCGTTCATGTACACACACAATTCTGGTGTGTGAGCAAATTGGCAGGAAACTTTAGTAATTTACTGTGACAGCTCGTACTCCTTTGACCCCTCCGTCCCCTTGTCCAGTTGTGTGACTCTCTGTCCCTGGTGACATGTTGTGCTGAGGGAGCCTGGCTCTTACACAATACTGCACTCTGTCACATTGCAGTGGCCTGTGGCCCCCCTGGGAGACTGGCATCTCTACTAAACCGCAACTCTGTGATCCAGCCTGAACAAAGCTTTCAAAAAACACAGCTCAGCCTCTGTGCAGCAGAGTTTTTTTTTTTTTTTTTTTTTTTTTTGTTCCACACCAAGTCCTCACTTGACTCCTGTTGTGGATGGCACTTTGCTACTCAGACATTGATCTTTAACCCATGTGTGGCCTAAACATCTCCTACTGGTGTGGCCATATCCATAAACCAGGTTGCTTCATCCTTTCAAAGCCCCAGGTGTGGAGGCCATGCACCCTTGAAATGTTCTTTATTCATATCTTTACCGTAATAAAAAACGAGCTCATCAGAGGAAGTGGGTTACTCCCACAATTGGCATGTGATCTAGATCAGTGTATTAGTTGAACAAATATTCAAAAATATGTACCAGCGGGATTGTATTTACTCACAGATTAGAAAAGGGCCTGAAAATAGAGTAGGGTTTGTGGGTGTATCGTGCGAGTGGCAGGAAGAGAATGAAATCTGTGCTTTGTGATGCTTTTAACATTTACTGCCACTTCTTGTTGTAGTAAGCTGGTGTTTTTAATGGCCCTCAAATCATTAATGCCTTTCAATTATCTGATCTTATCATGATCTGTTAAGTTAGCCACTATGTAAGTGCTGAGAATAGGCTGTGGGTATGGACTCTAGTCTCAACACCTGGCTTACATAATGCATCCTGTAATAAACATTGTTTGGATGTGGCTCGTCAGGAGCTAATTGCACATAATTTAATTTTATAGGTTTAGAAGTCTTAGAATAAATACTTTGATTCTTTGGAAGGGATAGTCTGTTGTCTATTTTTTAGTTATGCAAGTTTTTAGAGAATTGCTGCACTGTGTGTACTATACACTATGCAATGTATGAAAGTAGCTACTCAAGTATTGTTCTAGAAACACCCAAGACCTTAAAACTCTCTTGTCATATTTCTATTAAGGAATAGTACGACTTTTTGGGAAATTTGCTCATTCGCTTTCTTATAGAGAGTTAGATCAGACTCTCCGATCTAACTCTGTCTGTAGGTAAATGTAGCTACAGCCAGGAGACATTAGCTTAGCTTAGCATTAAAACTGAAGACAGAGGGAAACAGCTAGCTTGGCTACGTCCAAAATTAACGAAATCCACCTGCCAACACTTCCAAAGCCCAATAATTTACATGATGTTATCATTTTTTTTTTTTTTAATTCCCACAAAAAAAATGACAAGTTGTGGTTTCATGAGGGGGTATGTGCCAAACTATCTCTCGGCTGGGTGCAGTGATTAAAAACACAATGTTGTTCTTGCTCTTCAGTTTTTGTACTGATTAAACAACTGATATAGCTGTTCATTTCTGTCTTCAGTGTTTATGCTAAGTTCAGGTAACAGCTGTAGCCTTCTATTTACCAGACAGTTTATGACAGTCTTCTCATCCAACTCTTAGCAAGAAAGCTAACAAATGTATGTGAAACTATTAGTAATAGCTATTATAGTTACCAAACTAGTTGTCATACAACACAACACAGTGGGAGCCGTTCAATGTAGTTTTCTGTCTGCTTAATGTAATCAGCCCTGTCGGCGTGCGTCAACTACAGCTTTCTTTCATGTGGGCTAGTTCTGACGCTGGAAACATGGACAGTCAGTCTGGTTCAGGTCAGTGTTCTAACAAGACGCCAAAGGAAACGACCCGATTCCAGATGATGTTGATGCTCCTTGCATTCCTTTACAGTCTCAGAAAATCACTAATGTCTGCTGTTGTCCCGCTGCTCTCACTTATACATTTGGTCTCATCAACATAAGTGGCTTCTCAGGGTTTTGATCCCGGGAATGTTTGCTACCGTAGCTCTACAGAGTAGATCAGAGGTTTTGTTCGTTGGCTCAACATCTGTCAGCTATTTGCAGTAGCCGCTGTGTTGTGCATCACCTCTGTATAAAGGTAGACGTGAATAGAGGTTGTCATGAAAAGAAGTGGTGGTTTGCAGTGGTTGGTATCACTGATCATTTGTAGAGGTGAAAATCAAAATGAGAAAGTTGTGCATTCTTTATGTCTCGAAGAAGAGAAACAAATGTGGTTTTCAAAATGGTACATATTGTTCAGAAGTTTATTGCATCTGCAGTCCAGACATGCAGTAGTAAAGTTTGAGGGTTTATGCTGTGGAGAGTGATATGAACCAAAAGAGGCCAATCTGGACTTCAAAGGACTTTGGAGGAGTTCATCTGCTCTGATGAGGACACACACACACACACAGAGAGAGAAGATGTCTAGGCAGCATTGTCTTATTGGTTTGTGACTCTCTGCACATATTTGTATGTGTCTTAGTGTACCATGTGTCCTTTATCTAATGAAGACTTAGTGATAATAAGTATGCCCATTTCTGTCAATCATAAACATCAACAAAGTCTTGGAATGTTTTTTAATAGCGGTAATACGGATCATAAAACTCACGGTTTGGATCCGATCTGTGATCCGAGTCACGGATCGGATCTGCACAAAAGAAAAAAGGGAGTGAATGTAACTTTTAGAGATCCCTGATCATGTTTTTTTTGCTGCTGATAGTAATTGCCCATCATTGATGTTCCACATTGGCAGATACAGATCCCTTTGTTGTTTGATGATAGCAGCTGGTCTACACGGCTCCAGACTGTTTTTTTTTTTTTTGCCACCGTCCCCAAAAATCATTTCAACCGCTCTGAAGTCTGTAAACCATCAGACATTCTAAATTTGATCTTTTTAGTTTGTTAAAGTAATTTATGGTGGGTTTGTTTTGTTATAATCAACTTTTATTTCAGACTCATGAGTCCATACAGTATCAAAAAAAAACAAGAAATACACAATTCAAATGATAAGGAAAGAAAAGATAGTATTTTTATTGAAACCATTAGTAGTTTTAATGATGTATTATAAGCTGCTTAGAGCTAGTGTTAGGAGTTAAACAGCTCATAATTCATCTCCAATATCTATTTCATATTAATGTGAAAACATCTCCTTCAAGCAACTGGATTTATTCAAATTTCTCATCAAACATTTAATGAGATTACATGTGAACACATCATGATAACATTATAATTTACTTTTGCTCAATACTAATTTTCACTGAACAGACCCTGAACGCACCATAATGTAACCTTTGTTTTCCTTCGGTCAATTTAAACATGTATTGGTTGTTTACAATGTAACATTTTTACAGATTGGCGACTAGAAAAGCATAAATGCTGAATTCCTGATCGCATATTCGACTCAAAATACAACTTTATTTCACACTGTGATGGTTAACGTTAAACTGTGTAATTAATCCGTGGTCCACACGCCGATAAAATAAAGCGTTTAAGGAGAAAAGTCCACGTATAGAATTAAGATGGTTGATGCTAGAGTGGTTGGTGGGACGCTTGCCCCGTTCTGCATAAGCGGAGATGTCATCTGGGTTTGGTGAACATGTATTCTGTTGATATTGACACAGAGTATTCATGCTTAGAGTTAATAGGTATGATAATATTTTCCCTTCAGATCATCATCCATGGTAATATAGTGCCTTGAAGAACACAACTCATCATCACATTCTAGCTTTTTCGTTTGTAATCAGGAAAACATCTCCTACTGGGAAGAGAAAAATGGGACTGGAGGAAGCTGTTTACCTTGTTTATGTACATCTACCAGGAATAATATTAACATGTATTAATGTGTGGTCAGGTTGTACTCAGACAGATCAGCTGTGCGCTAATGACTTCATATTCTTGCCTTAAGCTTACACTACAAGCTCCGGTTTTGGTCATTATGCTAACACTCACTGAAACTGTATCACTCAAATAGAACTTGGACCTTAAACAGACTTGTGAAGCTTGACTGGTTTAATAAGAGAGACTTTACTCTGTAGTCAGACAGACATTTAGCACAAGAAAACATGTTCAAAGGGATGAGGCTGGCAGGCAGGATATCAAAGATGCCAGGTGGTTTAGAACAGGTACGGGCAGGAACAATGGCTATAACTCTAAAGAAACACAGACAATCTGACAAATAACAGGGCTGAACCACCCTAAATATATCCTGAGGAACATATGACTAATGGGCTGCAGCTGAACAGGAAAGTGACAATCAGGCGACTAGCAGAAACAGGAAATTTGATGGGGATGCATAGTAAGTAGCTGAGGGGTTGGTGACAACACAGACTAATATAACCTGGAGACGCAAGGAAACGAAGAGTAGTCGTTATAGCAAAAAACGAGGCCCTTCAATGTCTGCAAGCATGAATACTGAAACTACCACTTGATGGATGTTAACAGAGAATGTAAAAGCAGTATAATATCACAACTGTGTAATGTGCTCAGACTGTTTTGTAGTGAGTTGCAATAGTTTGTGACATAACAAAGGTTTTATCTGCTCTTTGTGAACCCAGGTTGTGAAGATGTGGAGCTGGTTTTTCGCTGCGACTGTCCTCCTTTCCTCCATGAAACGGATTGAAGCTCAGGGTATGAATAACTCTATAATTCTCCTCCTCAAAGTGTTATCCTCAGGTGTGTGTCTGTTTATGTGCTCACATGTATTCTCCATGGCTTTGTATTTGCAGGCAGGTGTAATAATGTGCAAGCAGCAGATATTGTTTTCCTGGTTGATGGGTCTTCCAGTATTGGCCGAGCTAACTTCCTGCAGGTGAAAGGCTTTATTGCTGGGATCATCAAGCCATATGCCAGCTCTGTCAGCGAGTCAGGGATACGGTTTGGGGTCATACAGTACAGCGACACCTCCAGGTGACTAACAGGATTAAGATTCACCTCATTACTTTCCTGTGCATGCAATGGAAAAGAATCTTACAGCAGGTGCAGAAATATGTATTAATGTGCATTTCTCTCCCTCCAGAGTTGAATTTACATTTAGTACTTACCTGGTTGGAACTGAGCTGGTCAACGCTGTAGAGAATCTGAACTATAAGGGTGGAAACACACGGACTGGTGCTGGTCTCAAGTTTGTCACTGATAACTTTTTCAACCCTGCGTCCAGTCGGGATGTAGCAAAGGTCTGAGGAGCAGCCATTCTTTGGGGGTTCATAATTATGAAACTGCATATTAAACACAGCACCTCTTGTGTTACTGATTCTCCCTGTGGGTCCTCTTTAACTTTCAGATCACTATCCTCATCACAGACGGAAAGTCACAAGACAGTGTAGAAGAACCGGCACAGAAGCTGCGCAGTCAAGGAGTGCATGTTTATGCAGTCGGTAGGTGTCTACCATGCAGTTTCTCCTTTCTTACTCAAAGTAGTTTCTTTTTTTTTTACCTGCTTCTGAGCCACCGTGATTATTTTCTCTGGTTTGTTAGGTATAAAGAGTGCAGACATGAAGGAATTGACTAAGATTGCCTCCCAGCCCAGCAGTGATTTCACCTCCTTTGTTGGGGACTTCAAACTGCTGAACACACTTCTTCCTCTTGTGAGCCCCCAAGTGTGTTCCAAAGCAGGAGGGGTCTATGCTAGTGATGGTATGTGGGTTACATAAATAACATAACATCAGTATATCAAAATACACACAGTCAAAGATATGTGTCTTATTATTATCTCAGACTTTATTGTGAGATTGTAAACCTGCATTTAATTGTATCTGTCTCCTACTGCTTCCACTCTCTTCTCTCCTTTCAGAGGCCTTTTCTGGTCCATCCAACATTCAGTTCACAGGCCAAACGTCTGATACTCTCAGGTTTCGCTGGAGTGCAGCAGGGGGGCCTTTGAGTGGCTATGTGGTCCAGTATGTGCCGCTCTCTGGTCTGGGTCAACCTATCACTGCAGAGCTGCGTCAGGTGAGTCCAGGTGTTGGAT
Organism: Anarrhichthys ocellatus; assembly: GCF_004355925.1. NCBI lineage: Eukaryota > Metazoa > Chordata > Actinopteri > Perciformes > Anarhichadidae > Anarrhichthys > Anarrhichthys ocellatus. The sequence goes on from NW_022280031.1 coordinate 7,201,586, forward strand.
GAATATGCCCGACACATGGTGATGATCTAGATTGAAGTAGCAAATTGTGAGAGAATCGCATGTCTTCAGGCTGAGTATAAACATGTCTAATGGGTGGGTCTTCTTTGTGTAGATGCTGTAGAGATTAAAATTTGGCAGAGCAAAGAGTGAAATTCCCTTCTCCTGCAGACATGGATTGTCATGGCTTACCAATCTATTTCAGTCATTCACTTTGCAAAAAGTTGTTTTAGGATTGACTGCTTACAAAAATGGCCGCTCTCTCTGCAGGAGACTGTCTCTGCCAGCCCGCGGACCTTTACCGCAAAAGAGCTGAGGTCGGGAACAGACTACCTGGTGACTGTCATCGCCCAATACCCCAACAGTGTGGGGGAGTCTGTTTCTGCCAAGCAACGGACCAGTGAGTAAAAAGTGAAGGATGAAATGTCAGCAGGGAAACCTGCCAAAATGCTGGAGCAACCTCTCTCTCACAAGACAGAACGCTTACTGTTGAACTTATTACAGTCATACACCTGCAGTGTCTTATTTCTAATCCTCCTATAGGGTCTTTGCCAGGGGTCACCAGTCTCCACCTGGTCCAGGCAGGCTTCTTCTCTCTTTCTGTGGGCTGGGATCAGCCTTCGTCTCCTGTGCAGGGCTACAGACTCACCTATGGACCACGAGGTCAGGCACACACACATACCTGTCGACCTGTCTTTCTCGTTCTGTCTGCCACTCATCTGACTTGTGCAAGTGTGTTTCAACAACACTTACGTTACATTAGCAGCATCTTCTCTTTTGAACTTTAAAAAAAAAACGGACTTTATACTTTGTTGTGGCAGAATTATCTTGGCACAAAACTAATCTTGGCAGAATGAATAATTACAGTAAAAATGGAGGAAAAGCTACAGGACTGAGGGAACATGAGAAACATGAGCTTCTCTATCACCTTACCGCCCTCAGGCACTGGCTGTCAGTTAGGATGTTTAATGCCCAATCATTACTTAAATATTGGATACCTTTTTATCATCAGCAGACTTTAAATTAAGATAGAGAGTGAAAACCTTCAGTTTTGTCACAGACCGTTAGTCATTTTGTCCTCACATTTCTAGAGACAGGGTGTGGCATAGATTATAACAGTGTTAAGATGTCTAGGTGCTTTTGCCGTGATTCAGGAGAGAAAAGTGGCCCCTGAGGGCTGATACAAACAGTTTCTCCCTGTGAACATGTGGCAGGAGTGCCAGTCTCACATGGAGATCCTCCTCTGACTAGTTAGGTTGGCACATACTGTATGTGAGGGTATTTAATTGAGGCCAGTGTGTATCCTTCAATGAGAAGGGTTTAATGTTCCTGTGTCTGCTGTTACTCTCACTGATAATTCAAACAAACAAGACAGATACTGACAGGCACATACATTAGTTGCACACACACACACACACACACACACACACACACGCACACTGGCTGCCATACTTAGGCTTTGTTGCGTGTGAGGACACCTCTTATATTTTATGACATACTGTACAGTATAATCAGTGATTGCTATCAGTGCATTAATTGATCCTCTGCATGCCCTCCATGCCTACTTGCCCTGTCTATTGTGTGTTTGGATGAGCAGGTCAACCAGCAGCTCAGCTGTTGGAGCAGTCTCTGTCTGCAGACTCCACATCTGTCACCTTGGAGTCACTTCAGCCCGACACAGAGTACGTCGTCAGCCTCTATCCCCTGTTCCCCCGGAACTCTGCATCTCCGTCCATCCTCAACGCCCGCACATGTGAGTCCACCTTGTCCTTTGGTACTGTTGTACGATGATGCAAGTGCTTGTAATGTAATTATAATCAGTCGACAAAGTATAATACAGTTGTAGATTTTGGGATAAAATTACATGATGGAGCAATATTCAAACAAATGTTAGGTACAGCATTTGTAGGGCTGGGCGATATGCAAAAAAGAATCACGATATAGGTAATTTCACATCACGATATAGCATGTTTTCTGGTTATTCAATAAATAAATAGTCTATATGAAATAACCACATGGTGAAGCCTATTGAGTTAGTATGTGCTTGTTATTATCAATCTAGACGACGTAATTGTATATTACGATATCTTAATATATGATTTAATCACGATATGATTTAATTGAAAGATGATCAATTATCCTATTGAATAAATGCCCAGCCCCAAGTACGCAGTATGTACGTTATACAGTATATGCACAGAATACAGTACACATTTATAGTGATACTGTTTCAGTATTATTCAAAGTGTCTGTTCATGTTTTTGCATGTGTCAGTGCGCCTTGAGGCAGTGCAGCAGTTATCAGTGGAGACGGAGTCAGAGGGCAGCGTCCGTGTGCGGTGGAGAGGTGTCATTGGTGCGCGGGCCTACCGTCTGGTCTGGGGACCATTTACAGGTCAGGACAAAGCCGGCATGAGACAGCATCTTGTCATTTCTGTCAGTATTTTATTTTTACAAATTTGCATAAAATCTGCATATATTTTTGTTTTTCTGTTCACAAAGGTCGAAATGTCGAGACGGTGGAGGTTGCTGGTGAGTTTCACACTTTGTCCAGTCTGCAGTCCGACACCGAGTACATCGTCACCATCATCCCGCTGTATGAGGGCAACACTGAGGGCCCGGTAGCAACCGCCAGGTTCAAGATAGGTAGGTGTGGGTTCAGTAGTTCAACACCAAACATCTGTCTCTGCTCTCTGTGAAGTTTTCTGTGTTCATCGTACTGTCTTACTTTTTAAAACTCAGAGTTACACACACACACACACAGACACACCAAAACTGCTAATTGCTACATGGCACTAAATGATAATTTATCCTCTTTTTATGTTTGTGTTTTTGAAATTGGTGATCGTAGTAAAATAATGCTTGTTTAATAGGTGCTTGCTTTCTGTTGTGTCCTGCTAAGTGCAGGGATAGGAAGAGAGACAGACAGGATGTGCCAACAGTCTCCTCTGCTGTTCGTCTCTCTTCTGAAAACCTTCACATGTTACCGTTTAGCTTTGTTTTGAGGAACATTTCGAGCACACCTACACACTTATTACACGCACACATCATCTGTCTCTCGTGAGTAAGGCCCATATGGTCGGTGGGACCAGTGCTTTTTCAATGAAGACTGAGTCACTGCGTGAGCACTGTACTGAGCAGAGAGCCGGCAGAAATGGAGTACTAAAACCCTTTTGTGTGGTCTAGATCTGCTATCAAAGAAGGGAGATATACAACTGCACACCACATTAACTTACCATAGACTGCAGCTGAGTTTGTTCCTCTCTTGTTTGTTCCGGTGTAAACTTGTGGCGAAGCAACTATTTGTGGTGTCTGTCATTTGTGACGAGTTGTTTGTTCCTTCTTATTAGGAAAACATGTTGACCTTTTTTCTGTTTTAGTGAGGAACACATTGAATGACGCCTTCATGTCTATTTGCAAATGTATATATTCAGCAATACCATGAAGTCTTCTTACATGTAGGATGTCTAACATTACATTCTAAACAATATATCAAAGACTGCATGACATTTAAAGTTTAAGTTAAATGTTTATGTTTCGGGTTATGTTTATCTTCCCAACCACTTCAAAAGCTTTGTGTGGCATTCAATCCAGCAAAATGTGACATTGAGTAAAATGTTTGAATTTGTTCGTGTATGGTCTGAATCTGAGGCCTAAAAGAGACATCAGCCACTGGTCTGTAGGCTTTTTTCTGACACCTGCCACTTTCTTGTTGATTTGTTGTTCGTCTCACAAACAAGAAAAGACTTGTGGCCACATACAGAATCAGAGAGAGAGTGTTTAGTGGGTCTAACCTGTGTGATAATTTACTGCCTCTGTAGTGGCGATAGAAGGCTGGAAGGCATTACGTTTTCCATCCATCTCCCCGTCCTACTCTCATCAATGTGATGTCTCAGGAGCGCCTTGAGGGAATTTCTTTCCATTTTTTGCTTAAAACCTCCACTTTGACTCAAAAATGAACTGATTCGATTTTGGTGGTCAAAGGCCACTGTGACCTCACGAACCACATTTTTGGCCATAAAACAAGAATTCATATGCTGATTATGACAGAATTTGACAGAAATGTCTTATGGGATTAAAGGATAAGTGATGACATTTTATACCCAAAAGGTCAAAGGTCAACTTCACTCTGACATCATATTGTTCATATCTGGCCACTATACAGCACCATAATAACTCGGGAATAGAAGGGAAGATTGTGACCATATTTCACATTTTGTCGGATACTGAATGGGTGACACTAATCTTGGGTGCCCACCTTGAAACTGGTGATTGTAAAGATCTTCTATGCTGCCGGGTTGAAGATGTGTGTGTGTGTGTCTGTGTTTGAAGCATTCACGTTTTATAATTTGTTGCATCTTTGCAGCAACATCCATATTTAAAGCATTGTCTACTGTCATGGCTACAATTTTGTGTTCTATTAGAATCAGCTTTATTGGCCGAGCATGTGAACAAGGAATGTGACTCGGTTTTGTTTCCCTCACAAAATGTGCACACTAATAGACACACAGCATAACAACAAAGCTTAACAAAGTCAAGTCAAATGGATTTTATTATAGCACAGGGTGATCCTGTTCCTTTGGTAGTCCACCACTTTAAGCTCATTGGTTTTGCTGACATTGAGCTTCAGTGATTGTCTTCGCACCATAGGATGAAACTCTCTATCAGTCCTCTGTTCTTCTCTGTAAAAAAACTGTCTCTAAGTGAAGACAGCATGTTTTCTTACCTCCTCAAAACAGTTGTTTTTGTATTGTTTCGCAACAGATTCCTGAACGTTCTGGCATGAAAATATGCAGGTTGTGTATGTGAATATCTTAAACTACATCTGGCTGCAGTACAAAATGAATTGTGGATTTGGTATGGTTTCAAAGAGGCATGTTATTTCATGACCACTTTAGTTGGTTTAGTTGTTCTCTGTTTAGCTCTTTTTTTTTAAGTACCCTAAATGATCTGTTATTTTTTATGTTAGGACAATTGGAACAAGGCTTTAGAAATATTTGTTCTTCTTTTAAGAATTATTAGATGGCTTAATTGATTATGAACTAACTTTAGTTTGTCTGTCTGTCAGAGGAGGAGGAGGAACATCCTCTTTAAAAGCAAGGAGTAGAAGCTCCTCAGGCGGAGTTCATTGTTGAAGTTAGTTCAGTTCAGGTGCAGACCTGCCGGGAGCTTGCTGCAAGCCTCGCCTTTTTTTCAATTGACTTATGGATTTCCTTATGTTATTTCGAAACGTTTTTTGTATGTAGTGTAGTGAAATGTAGTGTTGTATAAACTCAACAAAACCAGCCTGCTTGCTCTTCCGCCATTCAGCCAATCCTTGAAATACCCGCTTGATTTGACTAGTTTAGCCTGCTGAAGCCTTGTATTAGCGTCAGCTGAACTTAAACTGCATTTGTACAGAGAACAGGCACTGTGTGTTTTGTCCCCATCGCATTGGAATCACTTTAGGGAGGGATCTCTCTTTGGCCAGTATTGTTTTTAATAATATGAATCTATCCATTAACATATTTTATTGATTGTTTGATGGGAATAGAGGTTTACTTGTGATGTGTTACATAATTACATACATGTGATATATTATGTCTTTACCTCAGAGCGTCAGGAGCAGCAGGTGCTCAGAGCAGCCACCACCGGCCCCTCCTCTATTCGCCTCACCTGGAGAATCATTCAGTCATCTCGAGGGTACCGCCTGGACTATATGGCTGGGGAAGGTGAGATGTGCTTGACATACGCAGGCTCAAACATTCAATTGTTCCTTTTGTAGTATTTTGTACATTACCCGTAACATTCTGTAGATTTAAGGAGGGCTGTGCAACATGGACAAGTTATTATAATGATCACAATAAATAATTTTGATGTCAATATACACAACAGTAAAGCTATGTGTACTGTATCCCAAATATATATATATTTTTATACATAATTTGACTTAAATATAGTCAAATACTGTAGTAAATGCCAGCTCCACTTCTAAGTTGCAGGTAATAGGACGAGTATACTGTACTGCAGGTATATTGATCATGAAACCACTGATCTTGGATTGTTGCTTTCTCTCCAGGAGGCCGTGTACAGAGCCTAACCTTTCCTAGAACCACTACCAGCTATGCGCTAACAGGCCTTCAGCCTAACACAGAATATATCATCACCCTGTACACCCTGTTCGAAGGCCGTGAGGAGGCCACACCTGTCTCCACCACATCCAAAGGTCAGTACCTCAGCCTGGAGGCACACAACTCTGAGTTCATTTTAGGCGGATTTATGGGTAATAAATATGCTGGGGTTGAATTCCAAGGGAATATGTGTTCCTGTAGATATGCTTAAAAGCTTCTGCGCTTGTATCCATGTTTCATGAGTGTCCTGATTCTCTGTTGCAGAGGGACAGCCAGTGGGGAGGGTGTCCAACCTGAGGGTTGTGGAGTCTCTGGGCAGCACGGTCAGACTCGGCTGGACAGGTGTAGCCGGAGCCACACAGTACCGCATCATTATACTGAACACAGAAGGTGCACTGAAGCATTTTTATTCATTGTTTTATTTTCCATTTTGATGATTGAATGCTCAATTATGAATGAAAACGTTCTTGTGAAATAGTGTCTCTGTTTGTGTCACGACATGTCAGCGGGATCAGAGGAAATACGGCGTATCCCTGGAAACCAGACGACCCTTGACCTCAGAGACCTGACAGTGGGAGTGTCTTTTGGTGTCAGTGTCACAGCGCTGGTGGGAGAAAATGAAGGGGACCCAGTTACTGTTTACATCAAACCAGGTGGGTTGAGCAGTGTCGCTGTGCTGCTGTGGGAATCATCCTGAATATCAGATAACTAAAAGTGCTATCTTATTCATAATGTAATTCATTCTGTCACGGTTAATTTCTTCTTTATCTTGACATTTTACAGTAACTTTGATGTACAAACACAATAGCTGTTGTGATTAAAGTCTCTCGTTAATTTTGCAAAATCAACCCCACTGGTCTGAACAATGCTGTCCACATATACTTATATTATACGTATATACCTGTGGATATCTAGATGAATATCTTTTAAAGACGATAGTCTTGATTTGGATTTTTGGTGTACAAGCTTTTCTCTTTCTACCTGTTGTTTCCCTCGAAGTAAAATACTTGCGCTTGCTTTCTTAAATTGATATATACATTGAATTTTGTCACACGAGGCCCTGTATGCCCTTCATTTCAGAGCAAGGTGCTGGCAGAGTGTCCAACCTCAGAGTGTCCAACACAAACAGTCGGAGAATTCTAATTGCCTGGACAGGTGCTCCAGGGGCAACAGGTTACAGGGTTACTTGGAGACAAGGCAACAGTAAGTGTTTCATGTCACAATGCGTTTGTGAGTTTATTGTTTTAAGTCAAGTATTATTATATTAGTCTTTACACCTAATTGAAGATTGAGCAAAAGCTGTTTTTAGATCTTATTTCATGATCCTTTAAAATAACAAAAGCAGCAGACTTTGAAGCTGAATATTTTTAACATCTTTACTTAAAAGTCCGTTTTTTTTTTTGTGTGCAGAATTTTATACTACCTCACGTTCTGCCTTGTAGATGCAGAGCAGTCCCGTATTCTGGAGGCGGGGGCCACGGCCTTCACCATAGACGGCCTGCAACCAGATGAGGCGCTGGTAATTGGTGTTGCATCTGTGGTTGATCAACGGGTTGGAGAGGTGGTCACACTGTCTAGTCGGACTAAACCCAACGGTGGATCAGTGGCTGGCCTTCACATCGTTGACGTTACATCTCAGAGGATACGCATTGCATGGTCACGTTCTACACGTTCAACTGGCTATAAGATCACTTGGCACACTGGTGATGGTACGCAATGATTGGCATTAATACTCAGTGTTTTAAAGACACAAGATACATCCAAATACATGATAAAAGCTTAGTGTGTAGATTTAGGTAGTGATCTGGCTGTCAGCCTCTTCTATCCTCACATATCTGTAATTGGAGGAACAATTTTTTTTTCTTCTACATTTCCATTTCTCTGCTATGTTTTGCTGATGCAGGAGTTGAATCAACTCGTAACGTGGCCGCCGACATCTCTTCCTTCACCATTGATGGGCTACAGTCAGATTCAGCCTACAACGTATTCGTTTCTTCACTCACTGGCTCTCGAGAGGGAAGTCCTTCCACCCTGAGTATCAGAACAGGTACCACACTGAATCTGTCTAATACACATTATTGCTGTTGTCCAGAGTGTCGTTTGGGAGAAGAACTTGACTTTCAGTAGGGTAATACTACATAGAATATCTGACTGATTGTTTTCCATCCCGACCTTCAGAATCTGATAGATCTGTGGTCGGGTCTGTGACGTCACTGCAAATCCACCAGGGCCATGGAGAGGTTGTCCGAGTCACTTGGGTTGGTGTGCAGGGAGCGACGGCTTATCGTGTGTCTTGGAGGAAAACGGATGGTAGATCTATTGCTGGTCCATTTCACTTTTGTTATCAAGTCCTAAATATAAATCTAACATCTCGCAAGCATTAATTTGCCCTTAAAGGGATAGTTTGGATGTTTTGAAGTGGGTTTATATGAGGTACTTATCTAAAGTCAGTGTATTACCTACAGTAGATGGCGTTTGGTACACTCCCAGTTTGGAGAAACAGAAACCACAGTTACCGCACGGAAGCAAAGCAATGTACTGCAGCAAAACGTAAAGAAATCAATATCAATATCTGTTTAGGTGTGTGCTATATAAAATATATTTTCAGCGCTTTACCTTGCCGTCAGTGAGCTGAGGGGGAACTGAAGCCAATATATCCGTCTATGTCTCTGCAAAGCCACAAGACACCAATGACAAAAAACGTAATTGTGCCTTGCAGAACACGGAAGTTGCTGGTCTACCGCTGCCTTGATCGGTTAGTTTGTTTGTGTTATTGTGTGACTTTGGCTCCAAAATAACTCTATATAACACCAAAGCGTTTTAAAGGGTTAAGTTCACTTAAGCTGATAGTGATTTTTTTTTTTTTTTTAAGTAAGCCTTTCTTTTAGGTGGCTAAAATACGTTTTGCTGCTGCCCCCGGCCACAGCACTACATTGCTTTGCTCTTGCCTCAGTACTACTGTCTGTTTCTCCAAACTAGGGGTGTGCCCACCATCATCTACTGTAGGTACAACACTTACTATGGATAAGAACCTCATACAACCCCACTCCAAAACATCAGAACTATTCTTTGTAAAAGGTTTAAGGAGAGCTGTGTCACCCCACTCACTCTTGCAACTATGTGCTGCTGTAGGTGGTGATGAGAGGAGTCAGCTGCTGGGGGGTGATGTGACAGCAGTGGATTTAGACCAGTTGGACCCCGGAGCCCAGTACGAGGTGCAGGTCATGGCTTTAGTTCAAAACAGAGAGGGAACCCCTGTGTCTGTCAGAGTCACCACACGTGAGTCCTCTCTTCCTATATTAGTTCAAGGTTCTGGCAGATTTGTTAAACCCCCGAAAACGTTTTGACTGGAGAAAATTAACAATGGATGTAAGGAGTTTTCTGAAATGAATGGATGGATTAAACAGTACTTTACATTTTTCAATAAAAGTAGTTCACAAATGCTGAATATGGTAAAAGTGCAACATACTACACATTGCACTGTAGGCCTCAGTAATATAAGCAAGTAATATAAAATAAGTCTTATCCTAAAACAATACAGTATTTAGTCACTAAGTAAAACCGCGTAAGTCACTGAGAAGCCTTTGAACTTGATATGTAGGTATGCATGGGAATGATTTCTTTCCTGAGTGCAATAGTTCAATATTGCACGATATACAAAATCTTATGTTTCAAGAAATATATTGGATCAAATGTCAAATTAAATGTCATTGCTGCCTCTCTTTATCCGTGTTTACAGCTGGTAGCCCCACCCCTCCAGTAACTATAACTGTACGAGTGGCAGAGGTTACCCAGAATTCTATGCGGATTGGGTGGACTCGACTACCAGGTGCCACAGGATATATTCTACGCTGGAGAGAGGAGACAGGTGAAACATGTTATTATATGTGTTATAATTTACTTTTTAAAGACTCTGCCTGCATCATTTTAACTGTTCACATCTCTCAGAGGTTGGTCGAGGCTTGTCTGTTACGCTCCCTGCTGCATCCAGCTCTTACCAGGTGACTAGGCTGCGTTTGGGCCGTCGTTACCGCGTTACGGTGCAGCCCACCTTTGAAAATAGATTGGGAACTGAGAGTTCTGTTGTTGCACGCACTGGTAACGCATCAACACCCTCCTCTTTCATATACTTACCATACTTATAAACACCTCTTGATACCGTACTTAACCCTACAAACTTTGCTGTCAACAGTTTGTGTGGGCGGGCGTCTGGATGTGGTGTTTCTGGTCCCGGCATCCACTGATCGGATTAGCCTCGCAAGACCTCTGCGCGAACTGCTAACAAGTGCAGCTGGGTCGCTCGACACTATCGGAGCCAACGACTCTCAGGTACTGCTCTTGAAGAATACATCTCTCAACAGGACCTGGGGAGGCTGTTTGCTCACAGAATCTGATGGCACGGTCACTTTTAGCTGTCTAACATTTTGATTATATTCTGCCTGTTTCAGTTTGGAGTTGTAGTATACGGTTACAGACCCAAATTATGGTTCCTGCTTAATCGCCATGGCAGGTATGACACACTTCTTCAAGAGATCCAGTCCACACCATTTGATGAAAGTCCCGGGAATAACATTGGTCAGTGTTTTCCTCGCCTTTTCTGTACTTACTGCTCGATGTATGTGTACGTGAGTATATGAGTTGTGATATTGTCTGTCTCCCTCTGCAGGTGAGGCGGTGACATACACCAGGCAGTACCTTCTGACCCCCTCAGCTGGACGGAGGCCGAGGGTCCCTGGTGCTGTCGTCATCATTGCAGACAAAATATCAGTTGACAACCTGACTCTCGCAGCCAACAGTCTCAGGGCTACAGGTGTGCTGGAGCAGAACAACAAGCAGTCACACTGCACTCATCTGTGAATGAAACGTATGGTTTGCTTTAGCCTGGTTGGATGTAACTACCTGCAGCCACCAGATCACTAAAGTTGGCTTCATCTGGACAATTTAGTTTCAAGATTTCAGCCACAGTATGTATGTAAATTTTAACCCATAAAATGAACATTTGTATATCAATAACTCAACCTTTCTCACATGCCTCTATGGTGAAGAAGAATCAAAAAACAGAAAACAATCTTATCAATTACAGTAAATGGAGGCCAGGTTTAACAACAGCAAAACTTTATCAAAACATCCTTCTACAAACTCTCACACAACTTGTCCAGTATAATCCAAGTCTCATTCATCCAGTTGTATGCGCACTATTTCCCAAACAAATGCATCTTTACTAAAACCTTACTTTTTAAAACACCTCGGCATCCACTTGTCCAAACGAGAGTTTAAAGAAGGATGTGTTGATTAAGTTTTGCTGTTCTTAAACATGGCCTCCATTCACTTCAATTCCTCAAGACTTTCCTCCGTTCGTTGATTCTCCGTTCACCGTGGAGGCGTGTGGGGAAAAACAAATTGTCTTCAAGGAATAGTTGATATGCAAATGATCATTTTGCAGGGGAAGTATTTTTAAGTCACTGGGCCTGTGACAGATGCCCCATCTGGAACTTAAACAAGTTGAAAAACTTAGAAAATATTTTTCTGAATTCACAAGAACTTCAACTACATGTAGACCTACTTTACACTGACACATACAAATCCAAAATCCACCTCTCTTCTGTGAGACAAATGTCTTGTTGTGCGTGTGTCTGCTAGGTGTGACAGTGTTAGCAGTTGGTATCGACCAGGCGAATACCGAGGAGCTGCGACGGGCAGTGACGGACGGCAGCACCCAGAACATCCTGTATGCCCGTGATGCAGCACAGTTGGACGCCGTACATAGTGATCTGGCAGACTTGCTCTGTGGCATTGCCAGAATACCAGATGTAAGAAGAAACCTGGACAAATCCTATGTTTTGTTTATAGCCTTGTTTTTCAAGCTTTGTGTGATCTGTAGACAAATATTGTTTATGATACTTTGTAGCTTTTTTTTCAAAATAGCATGGATTAACTGTAATAAAGGAGGATGTAGTAGAAAAAAAACCCCTCTTTAATCTCAGCGTAATGTTTCTGTCCTTGTTTAGGTAGGTCCAGGTCCAGCGCAGTGTATCGTTCAGTGCCCTCAGGTGAGTTCTCCAGCTGTACTTTCATACAGCATCAAAACGTTGTACCTGTGATAATAATGTACTATAGATTTCTATACTGCCAGAAACATCCTTCAAGTTCTCTTGGCTCCTCCTCTCTCCTGTATGATTTCTAAATATAATCTTTCCTATTTATTTTAGGGTGAGAGGGGATATCGTGGAGAGACGGTACGGTGCAGAAAGTTGCAAAATTACACTCTCCTTGTAATTTGCATTTTCAGCTTTTAAGGTGCCATTTTGTTTTGTTTTACTCCGCAGGGTGAGACAGGCAGAGACGGTGTAGATGGGCGCAAGGGAGATTCTGTGAGTCATTCATTAACACTGACCTATTAACAGCAATGTCCTGCTTTTTCAAAATACTATTGATTGTACATATTAATGTGGTGTCCGAATGTGTGGTGTAGGGTCGTGATGGTGTGCCTGGGAGGGAAGGCCCCAGAGGAGCTGAAGGACGCCCAGGTCCACCCGGCCAAACTATCCCTATTGACCCCTCAGTGGGGGGGAAAGGAGAAAAGGGGGAGAGAGTAAGTACAGCTAAGGCTATACCAAAACTGTACACACTTCCCTAATGAGGACTGAAGTAACAAGCGGTTTGTTTTCGCTTTAGGGTTTTCCTGGCATTGATGGAAGTTCAGGGCTGCCAGGACGACCAGGTGCTTCTGGAAATGCAGGAGTCCCGGTGAGTTTGAGGGAGCAAAACCCACCGACCCATTGGATGTGTTCATGTTGTTGTGTTAACATAGAAGTAACAAAACAATGTTGTTCTTGGGTCAGGGTTCGCAGGGCCTACCTGGGATCAGAGGAGATCCAGTGAGTAACTCTTAACCTGCATACTTGTTAGGTGGACATTTAAATATATGAAGTACAACGCTTGCTACGTGTTTTCTGTTCTAGGGTGGAACAGGTGGGACAGGGCCACTGGGGCCAAAGGGGAGTAAAGGTGAAAGGGTGAGCAGAGCGATCATTTCTTTTGCCAAAAACCACCTCACAAGTGTTTGTAGTTCCTTTGTGGCAGTTTGAAAGAGACGGAGAACAAAATGTGTGTGTGTGTGTGTGTGTTTACGGTGCTGTGCTGATGCTTCAGGGTGAATCAGGCTTGGCTACATCAGGAGGGGGTCTTCCTGGGAGGAAAGGAGAGCCAGGCATCCCAGGAATACCGGTAAGAAACAAACCGGAGTGACTACAGTCCTAAATTAGCTTTGTATGTATTTGTAACATGTATCCTAAATCTCACGGTGGATGACACTCACACACACTCTCATCTGTAAAGTGATGTCCAGGTAAAAATGTTGTGTGTAGCTGTCTAGATGTTTTGGATGTACTCATTTCTGTATACTGACCAGTATTTATGTTGTGTACTAAGGGTACTCCTGGTCGGTCAGGCAGCGACGGGAGCAAAGGAGCATTTGGAGCTTCGGGGACACCTGGTCAGGATGGTCGCCCAGGTTTATCAGGAACGCCAGGACTCTCCATCAAGGTGAGCGTCCTGCCCTGCTTCTCTCCCTTTCCCTCAATTTAGAAAGTAACTATAGTATGCTATCAGCTTTTAAAGAGTTCCTCTTGAAAATACACCTGTCTGATATAATGTCCTAAAAGTGAGCATTCCATCACTCCTTAACGGAGCTAAAAGTATTTACTCTATTAGCCTAAATCCAAACTCGCAGTCAAAACACAAGCTGCCTTTCAGCACCTCTCTGTCCTGATTAAGCTGGATTTACCAACATCAGATAGTTTGCATATGTACTTTGGCATTTTGGAGTGACATATAGCTGTGTTGGTTAACCTGAGTGTGCTGTGTTCAGTTTACTAATGTAAGGATTTTTATGATTTTGAAAAAAATAATTTAAAATCACTCGCATTAAAACAATATTCAAATATTCAGGCTTTTTCAGGAGCTATTCAGTTGTTGCTGAAATTTTTTTTGCAGACATTAGATTTACAAGAAAGCATTTTACAGTTTCATATTCTTTCCTTCTTTAAACAGCCAATAAAAAATATAGATGTTGTCATTTTTAACCTTACTATGTTAATTATGTTATGAAATATTTGATAAAAGTGCATGCATGCTCTCATTTGATTTCCACGTACTAAAATATATATTTATTATTGAGGCATTTTAGAGACCTTAATAAATTCTCAATGGAGTCTTTTGGCTCCAACCACTGCTTCAAGATGCAACTGTTATTGTCAGACTCATGCACATGGTGGTAGCAGTGAGCCACTCACATATTTCTTCAGTGCTGGCTTAAGCATTTACTGTATGTGCCAGGAAAGCTGAGATTTTATGGGTAGTTTTTGTTTCACAATATCATTTTTAGTGTATAATTTAATTTCAACGGTCAGGGTTTTTATAATGGTCTTAATCATTCATTTTTTTATTCTAGAAATTATCCCGATTAACGGCAAACTACCATTACAATAGTTTTTAATTCTTCCGGAATAGAAGCAATGCGGATTAAAAAGAATGACCAATAACTTAATTCTGTAATATAAAAAATGTAGTTTACTTCCTGATTCTGTGTCGTCATCGGTTGTCCTTTTAAGCTTTTGCCTTAATGTCGAACTATGTGGAGTAGCAGAGAAGTGGGTTGTCTGTGTATCAACCTGTGAGTAAGTGTGTGTACGTCAATGTCTATTATTATTTATAAACGTTTCCTAACAACGTTCAGCATTCTCTCTCTCTCTCTCTCTCTCTCTCTCTCTCTCTCTCGTTGTGCAGGGAGACAAGGGCAGCTCAGGAGATAGGGTAAGTCACACCAGCTTGTCCTCTCACTGCAGAAATATTCTGATGAGCACGTAAGCATAATGATCCTCAGCTCTTATCTCTCTTTGCTGACAGGGACCTCCGGGAGTCGGCAGCGGGGTGGCAGTGAAGGGCGAGAAAGGCTTCCCAGTAAGCGCTGTCAATCACTGCCGATGTGCTGACATGTTTAGTTTGCAGATGAACTCAGTGTGCATGTGGGGTTGTATTTTGCATTTACTAATTGCATTTTTATTATCAGGGTAGCCCAGGACCTCCAGGAGCTCAGAGTCCTAGAGGGCCAGCAGGACCTCAAGGCAGCAAGGGAGACAAGGTAGCTGCAGATTGGTTAAGTCTATGAATGTTTGAGCATGGAGGTGTTTATCCCAGAGTGATGGCTTGTGGTTGTTTTTCAGGGCGATGGTGGCGATGGGGTGCCTGGAGCTACAGGGAGACAAGGAGACCCTGGGGACAGGGTGGGTTGAGCACACAGTCATTTTAGATGGCTGATGTCAAGATGAGGAATCTGTTTTTTGCACAATATAAATACAGTAGAAAGCACTGACCTCTGCTACGCCCACACAATCCCATCACAATTTACAAACTTTTGATGTGTGTCTGTTTAAGACGCTTCTGTTTCTCACAATTTAAGAGTTGTGAGCAAAGATATAAGGTGCTTTATAAATGTCCACATGGTGGCGTTGTCCCAGTTGAAACTATTCAGTTCTTTTGTGTACCATGGCACAAAATAAAAAGTTCTTAAATTCACAGCGTTTGCTGTTTCAAGTTGTGAAAGCAGACACATCTCGTGTCATTTTTGAGATTCCCTGCTAACTAATAAAAAACACAGAAATAAACAGGATTACAACTTGACCTCCTTAGTGGAATTATTTATAATCCAGCATTTTGCTCATGTATTTCAGGGTCCCCGTGGGCCTTCAGGTGAAATTGGTGGCAAGGTAAGATAAAGGTAAGACAAATGACTTATTTTGTAAGCTGTTAATAGAGGAATAACCTTTGTCACTCGCTCGATTCCGATAGGGTGACCGAGGACAGCCAGGTGAGGCTGGATCACAGGGAGACAGGGTGAGTACTGTGATGGGTGAATCAGTCAAGTATGTGCATGTCTGTCTGCGTGTGAGCGTCTGTGTGTGTGGGTTAGGGTGAATGATTATGGTCCATATTCACAGGTATGGCACCAGGTGCAGTGGCACATTTTACCACAGTGAAGAACACACGCAATTTCAACAAAATTATTATTATTTTTTATGTACAATCTTGCTTAGCTTGATGTGCGTCTCATTAAGCTCACACAGGTCTTAAAAATGTTCAAGTTCTGAAATAAAGGTGGAGACACAGCAGCTGCCTCTTTCTTCTTAAGTCCAATAAATAATATGCTGCAGAGAACGTGTTCGTACCTGAACTGAGAGATAGCTTTAATGTCGATTCAACGTCTTGCTGTCCTCATTTTCTTTTTTTTAGATGAGATGGACGTTTGTCTGTGCAAGATTATGTGTATAGCTGTGCAGAATTTGTGGAGATGTGCTGTAGGCTGTTAAATAAAGGAAATCCCTGAATTTTCCTGAAGTGATACTTACTTGTAGATGAGCCGTTGCAAGTTAAGAAGCTCCATTCATTTCTACGTAGCAACAAACCTTCCTAAGTAACTAGTTAGAGTGTGATCATTCTAAACGTTACGTAATGGACCTTTCTTTGCAAGATGCAGGGTTTGTTGACGGTGAGTCAGATAATCAAAGAAGAGACACAGAACATGCAATTTGACTTGACAAATGTCAGTGAACCTGTATAATGTGTTTCTTTGCAGGGGGAGAGAGGACTGCCTGGTGAAACTGGGCAGAGAGTGAGTAGAGCAGAGTTGGTTAAGTTTTTAATTTAGATTAATTCAACTGTTGACATCCTTTTCCTTTTGGTTGGATTGTGTGCTTTTATCTGAATAATGTTTTACCGCAGGGGGACCCAGGAAAGCCGGGCCTAGCAGGAACACCAGGGTTGAGAGTGAGTGACAGACTGCCATGTTGCTAATAACATCGGCGTTAGTTTCATACTTGCTGCATGGTCTGACTGTTATAAATGCATAGAGTCTCATGAAGGAAGTCTTTCCCTTTGTCTCCAGGGCTTACCAGGGCCCAGTGGAGCGGCAGGAGAAAAGGTGAGCCTGATTAAATTAAGTGTAATCATACGAGAAGCAGCAGGTCAACAGGAACGTGACTCTTTCACGGAACATTTCATAATCTCATGGAATGAATTTTCATAGCGAAGATGAAAGAGCAGTTGCACCTGTCTGTTCCCAGGGAAACGAAGGTGCACGCGGGGAGCCCGGCAGAAGTGTGAGTTATCACATGAGGAAAAAAATCCTCACGTCTCATAATTGATCCGTCCTTTCATTTTGGATATGCAGTTAATGTCCGTCACAGTCCGAGTCTTTGTCTGTGATGACGAGTCCTTACTGTATTATTCAAATCACGCAGGCTCCAGTTATTCCCGGGAAGAAAGGGGACCAGGTAAGCTATCAAATTCTGTTCTCGTAAGACTTTTCCTTTTGCCAGAGCTCACCGTTCCTTCACTCTGACGTGTTTCCTCTCCTTTGCTGCTCTGCTTCAGGGGGACCGAGGCCTGCCTGGTACCGATGGGGCGAGGGGAGAAAAAGGAGAGCCCGCTCAGAGAGGAGAGAAGGTGAGAAGCCAGGGGGATGACGATGTTCATGGAAATCTGTGTCTGCAGTACACATACACTCTGACCTCTGTCTAAATCACGTTTCCTTCTCTGTCATTCTGCAAGGGGTCTTCAGGGTCAGGAGGGTCAGCTGTTGGATCTAAAGGAGAACCGGGAGAGAGAGTGAGTTCACACCGGAGTCATAGTCACGCCTCTTTATCTACATCTACATGGTATTTTATAACAACTTTAGCAAAATGATAACTTTTACAGCTGCTATGATATATTCCTGACAATTGCATCCATTATTCATGAAACATTCCCTCGTGCCAGCTGTCAGTGTAAGTCATGCCCCAAAACCGCTCCGTCCCAAAATACATAAAACATGTTGCTCTTCCCTCAGGGACTTGCTGGTGTCGGTGGAAGGCCGGGTGCCAAGGTGAGAAGCCTGCTGTGTTTTTTGTGTGTGTGTGTTTGTAGCCTTTCTGTTTATTTGATTGTCAATCTGGTCTTTTAACTGTTCTTTAGGGAGATCCAGGTGAACCAGCAGAGAGGGGGGAGAATGGGCGGCAAGGAATCCCAGGAAAGCCTGGTCTCGCTGGGAAAGAGGTGAGATTGGTGTTCAAACCTGAACTGTGGAAAGTAACATGATTCACTCTTGTTGTTCTCCACGTAGAGCTGGAAGTAGGGCTGTGCGATAATTAATCTCAATTAATATTTTGATAGTTGAGTAAGCATTTAAGTCATTTTAATGTGAGGATATACTGGTTCTCTCTGTTTTATGTCATTGAGAACTAAATATCTGTGGAATAAATATGTCAACTTAGGCCCTGAGAAATTGTCAATTTTTTCACAAATTTGTTACGTTTTATGGACAAAACCATTATT
Organism: Anarrhichthys ocellatus; assembly: GCF_004355925.1. Taxonomy (NCBI): domain Eukaryota; kingdom Metazoa; phylum Chordata; class Actinopteri; order Perciformes; family Anarhichadidae; genus Anarrhichthys; species Anarrhichthys ocellatus. The sequence goes on from NW_022280031.1 coordinate 7,220,061, forward strand.
AAAGAAAATCAACAAGTAAATGAAAAGTTATTGTTAGTTGCAGCTCTAGTGATCTTATCAAGTTATAACGTCTTTCCTGGAGTGGATTTCCTTACACAGTGAAGTAAGACATTACTCTGTACTCTCTTAAAATCATAGTCAAACAGTTATTGTTGTTGTCGCATGTTGGTCACAGTGCTATAATCAGACATCAGACTGCCTGTTGAGCTTTCTTCCTTTCCTTCCAACATGCATCTCTATCTAATGATGCCATCTTAGAGGTAAAAGTGACACTTGGTGTGCCTGACATGTTTTGTATATGTTCTCTGACCCTCTACTCAGTTGATGTTGTTGGAATTAAGGTGTCCTAGTTAATATGTAAAATATTCATTATTATGAATATTTGTCTTAAAGGGAGAGAGAGGAGAGAAGGGTGATGAAGGCACACCTGTAAGTATAATACATCTCAATGACCACTCTCTTCATAAAAAGTGTGTGTTTATTTATAAAGATGAATTTGTACACTTCACTGCAAATGTCTATTTAAACTTGCTTTTCATCAGGGGGAGTCTGGACTTCCTGGGAAGGCAGGAGAAAGAGGACTGAGGGTAGGACAAGTGTCTTTGACACATTTGAGAGTCAAGTTTTATTTCTAAATCTACCATCTATGGAAAGTTCAGTTAACAGATATTTTTGATTGACCGGCCTTTAGGGACTGGCTGGTCAGCCGGGTCGACCTGGAGAGAAAGGAGACTTCGGAGACCCAGGAGAGCACGGACGAAATGTGAGGTCACACATTTATGTATCATCATACAGACAGCTTTTCAATATGCACTTGTGATTTTCCCACCGAAGCCTTGAGAGGAGAAACGGTGAGGAAGGTCAGCTGCTCCGTATATTTATTGACCTGTGTTCGATCATAGGGCAGCCCTGGATCCGCAGGACCGAGAGGAGAGAAAGGAGGACTGGTTTGTTGTCTGCTTTATTTTCACAAAGTACTTATAGAACTTTATATCTATTGTATTTATCTAAATATTTCACTTTCTTTTTAAAGGGACCCCAAGGGCCTCCAGGACCAGCAGGAAAAGTGGTGAGTGTGTCATTTTGATCACAGTAAACTAGAGTTAGGAACTACATTCTGCAGCATCTTTTTACCATTGAGAGAACTTCATATAGCGCAACTCAATTCAACCCTGATACTACATATTTGTGTTCTTCAAAAGGCTGACATCCAGGGCCAGTTGAAAGGAGAGAGAGGAGACAAGGTATGTACCGTACCTGTGAAGAGCGTTCAAGTTAAAATAAGTATTCCCCCGAATCCAGTCTTATTGCAGACACTGTAGTTATTGCAGCCACATTGTGAAAAAAACTCCAAAAAAATGTCATGATTAGCCAAAAGTTTTACCCCATTTTACTGTTATTTCCAGGGTGACGCTGGCGACCCAGGAGAGCACGGCGGCAAAGGTCAGAAAGGCGAAACCGCGACTCCCGGAGCCCCAGGCCTACGAGTGAGTTCGCCTCATTCTTGCAATTTGTAAATGCTTCTGTGAGCATCTGATAAGCCGCCGTACAGTACATGCATCTGTATGCACACTGACCCCTTTCCCTGTTGATTTGGTATGCATGACTGATGATCATTTGTGACTTCTTGTTCTTTCTCCGCTACTTATACAGGGTCCTGAGGGACTACGGGGACCTGCAGGCACAAGAGTGAGTTTGCTTTCTGTCACTGCTTCTCTACTTCAATTTATTTGTATCACTAGATATCTGTTAATACCTGAATAATTTGCTAATTTTCTTCCACACACATCATTTTCTCTTCTATTGTTCACAGGGCGACACAGGAGAAAGAGGAGCGCCTGGAGAGAAGGTTTGAAATCAACCAGAGTGGCTGGTCCTCACAATCTTACCTACTGAACTCGCCCAAGTCATTTAATAAACTGGCAGTTCTCGCTGTCCTTCTGTTTACCATGCAGTATTTCCTCAGTGTGATGAAGTGCAGAGGGGCTTGCAGAAAGCTTCATAGCCAAAAGTTGAATTCAGCCACATCAACTGTTTTCTAACTGTAGGCTCTAAATTCAATGTGATTTTCTAACCCTCAACATCTGTGTGATCAGGGAGAAAGGGGAACATCTGGGTTAGATGGACGCTCTGGTCTGGATGGTAAACCAGGTGCCGCTGGACCACCTGGGCAGAGGGTACTTTATGCCATCTCTTCCCCAAACTTTAAAACACATTGTATGTGCAGCCTCACTGGGTTACGAATGTGTGTAGCTGTTGAGCTTTTGTTTTTTCTTTGTGTTACAGGGTGATCCTGGCAAACAGGGGGATCCTGGAAGAGACGTGAGTTTAATTTCTCCTGTTTGGTTGGTTGGAATATACAATTGGCCCTGATTTTGTATTAGTTATCAGTAATTATATGAAAATAGATGCTGATATTTTTGTCTTGTGTTCACTTTAGTTGTGAGATTTGTATTTATTTAGTGAGCAGTTTAAAACTGTTTTCTGATTTTAATAATATTATCCAAATTCTGTATCAAACACATTTTCAGTAAATGCATATCTGCCCCTGAATTGCAATTACATGTGCACTTCATGTGTTTGTGCAGCAGAGGGCACTGTGGAGGTGGTGAAAATCCGTCTTCACTACTGTGGCGGGTTGCATAAGCCGACTGTAGGGAAAGACATCGCGAGGCCAGTGCAGCTTCACATGAGACTATTACGTAATCGACCACAATAATGATTCTGAAAGTCCTGCTAAATTTACAATTTAGTTAAAAAGTCTAAATCCTATTTGATGGGGCAGACACATGACGGCTCTATGACTGCTGCTGTACATGCAAAACAAATTGCTGTTGTTAAACTACTAAATTAAACATATTCTCTTCTCCCCTTACATCCCCACAATACGGTGCTACATGTGAGCAGATCTTAATTAGTCTTAGCTAAGCAGGCATTTAGTTATTAGTTATTAAAAGTGAGATTAAACCGATCATTGTTGGTTTGATTAACAGGGTCTACCAGGACTTAGAGGGGGGCAGGGCCCCTCGGGGCCTGTTGGGCCTCCGGGCACTACAGGGACACCTGTGAGTACACACACACCCCGACGACCCAACACACAACCTTTCATTTTTGTATCAACGTGTCGCTCTATCAGTATCATCCATTATTTTTGTTTCGTTACATCCCCACCACATTTACCTAGTGTCATCGTCCGTGTTGTTGTATTTCAGGGTAAAGCAGGTGACGATGGCAAAGCTGGTTCTCCTGGGAAAATGGTAACTACTTGTTATAACACTTTTCTCAGCTGGTGTACTTCAGCATCTTCAATGTAATATAAACTCTTCCTAACATGACATCTTGCACATTTTATTAGTGACTCGACTGACATACTTTGATAATTTGACTGTTTTATTTAATATTTGTATTATTTAATCCAAACAGTCACAATATCAATCTTGTTCAGTAGTGCTGGATGTTTCTTTCAGCATGTCTTTCTATAACTCCCTAATTTGGTAATGGCCTCCCTTGACAATAAAGCAGTGAGGACATTTATTTCAGGGCCTGCTGCATAATGGTGATCTTAAGTGAGTCTCTAAAGCAATGGCAATGAATTATCTGAGTGCTCCTGCAGCAGACCGGCCACTATTCAGTTTGTTTGTTCAAGTCTGCAATGCGTTTTGTTTTGACTTACAGGGCGAGGATGGTGTGCCAGGTGAAGATGGGAGAAAGGTTTGTGGCTGTTATCAGTTTATACAATCATCCGACACTGACAGAATGAGGTTTAGTCGGATAGTTTCTTCTAACTTAAGCTGACCAACAACAGCATTTTGCTGTTTCGCAAATTCATGTCACAAATCTTTAAACATTTTCCCAAAGATATCCTCTTATGAATATTATCATGTAAAATTGTCTGTTAAAGTGTCGCATCTTTGATATAGTACTATTTGTAAATATTATCTTTGCAATGCTTTTAATAATGTAGGACACGCCTCCATGTAAAGACGGCAAACAAAATGACTTAAAATAGAATAAACAATACTTTAGATAGCTAGGACTATTGTCTTTCAATGACTTTGTTTATGAAAAGTTGACTTATGTCTGTATTTCTTTGTGAATCTGACTGTGCTGTCTTTAATGTGCAGGGTGACAAAGGAGAATCAGGAGCTGCTGGAAGAGATGTCAGTTTTTCCTTATCTCTTTTACATCGTTATCTCTTTGTGTTCGGTTTGTTTCTACGCTGTATCCTGTCCGGTCGACCCGCCCCTTCTCACCCCCGCTTCCTGTATTGATCCTTGACTTTATTGTATTACAAATCAGCTTCCCTCCTTTCTTTTCTCCTCATCACTTTCCCACTCAAGTGTGTATTTATCAACTGTAGTTTGCTCTGACATTGACATTACCATCACGCCCGAACTCACTGCGGAATCAATAGGCTCCTCAGAAGAAGCTATATAAATTCACAAGCCTCTAATGATCAAGCCTAGCCTTTAAGGGGGGACCACTTCTGAGAGGAATCCAGAGAGGCACCAAATGTCAGTGCTGTGCTGTTTTCATGTGCAAATTTACATTAATTATCTCTGCAACATCAGTGGAGGGGTGGCAGCGGCCACCTGCTTTGATTTTATAGTTCAGCCTCAACTATAGCACAGGAGGAAGTAACCCTGTGTAGAGAGAGTCTCAGTTGTGTAATTGCACATGTTTTCCAGGGCCGAGACGGACAGAAAGGAGACCGGGGTCTTGCTGGGCCTTCCGGACCCTCTGGCTCTTCCGGGCCTCCTGGAGTACCTGGCAGCATTGGTCCACCTGGACAGGTGTGACTGTTGTAGACACGTTTGAAAAATATAATGAATGGGAATTATAGTTTGTCGTCTTCACTAATCTATACACGGTCCCTGTCTCTCAGGTGGTGTATGTTAAAGGAGTTGCAGCGGCACCAATCCCCGGCCCGCAGGGCCCTTCAGGAACCCCTGTGAGTATGCATGACTTTGCAGCTTTCTGACATTGTTGTTAATCACAGTCTTTTAATGCATATTACAGTCACTGCTTTTAGTGAAAGGCTGTGTACTAGAAAAGACCTCCAGGGCTAATGTGTACTAATGGAAGATAAAATCATTATATGCACAGGACACTTCCTCTGCATGTAATTATGTTTTCATTTAGGGTTTCTTTTTTGCATCAAATTAGAACCCTCTAGCTGATATCTGGCCCTCGTGTGGTCGTGTTGTCCCCAGCAGCATTGCTCTCCCACATGTAGCGGCAGAGATGTGTGTTCTTATCTACATCTGTCCCTGTGTGCTGCTGCAGCCCTCCCACAGTCTTATCTGTTGATGTTTTCATCATTGTCCTTGCTCTGTCCTTCAGGGCGTTCCTGGGATCCCTGGAGCTCTGGGAGCCAGAGTAAGTCGTGGTTGTCTGTGTTGATCCCAGTTTGCTATAGATTCGTAAACACTTAGTGGTTCTCTTGACCTTCTAACTTTCTTTGTTCCAGGGGGATAGAGGCCCGTCTGGCCAGAAAGGTGACGCTGTAAGTTAAAAATCCATCCCTATTGTATTGAAAATGTGTCGTGAGTGAGGTTTTATGTGTTTTGACACTTTGATCTCTTTTTATTGGCAGGGAGACCCAGGAGAGGACGGGGCTCCGGGCAGACCTGGGACAGCAGTGGTAAGATGGCAGCACATCACTGTGACTTGTGGAATCATTTGTTTTCAATATTATTCATCTCTGTTGACTGATGTTTGTATATTTCTCTTACCAGGATGTACAAAAGGCTCTGTCCAGCCATGGCATTCAGGTATGTGGACTGGCACACAATTAGGATTAGCAGTTTAATGATTCTGTACCATTTTACAGTTTGTTGAGCCTTTTAAAGGTGCAGAAAGGTTTCTAGTCTTCAGTATTTGTATGTAATATAAGGAGATATATTTAAATGCAGTGGATACATCTTTACTCTGGAATATGATTAAGTTATGGCATGATGATCCCTTCTAAAATAGAAATGTCTGTCAGTGTTGATGAAGAGTAATGCCTCCACACTGCACACGCCAAAGCACACATTTATTTTGGATGGACACTTTCAAATTGTTAGTCATTTCATCAATGCTTATTTCCAGAAGCTTGAAATATAAATTTGGCAAATTATAGATTCCTATAAAAATAGCAAGACAATTTGAATTTTTATTTGTATTAATTCCTAGCAGTCTTAATCTAAATACTAATTAATCTGTTATGGATATATAGATGAATAGTTTAGCATAATGGTTATGCTAATTGAAAATGCCCTGGAACTGTGTTTTTATTTGTCTATTTGTTCTTGCAAGTGTCATCATGCCATTTATGGCTTCCAGATGTATTTATAACTTCTCAATCAGTTTGAAAATAAATAAATAATAAAATAATAAATAAATAATGACTTCAATCCAGTAAAAGAGGATTACAGAGTTACCATGGTCCAATATGGGATTGGTTCTTTGGTTTATGGGCATCATAAAAATAGGACTGCAAGTAGTTAAAACCCCTCTGCAGCATGTGAGGCTTGATGTCATAGACGTAGACCACTGACATAGATTTATGACTAAATTGGCACACTATTTAAAATAAACGTCACCCTGATAGTGTGGGAGGAGTTTGCTAACCTCGTTCAGTATTCGTGCAGATGAAAAACTTTCTCCATCCCTCACAGTAAAACCATATATTTTAGAGGTTTTGTGCAAATACATTTTGCAATGACCATTTTTGGGCTTGTGGAATACGTGAAAATAAACACTGATTACAAGAAATTCTCCAGCTGCTGAGATGAAATCTCAATGGCTGGTCTTTAGCTGATGTCTAACGTGTTTTACAGACAGGCAGCTGTGGCTGAAAGTTATATAGCTCTTGCCAACTATTTCCCTTTTCTTGCCTCCACACAGATATCGGATCTGAAGGTGGTTGTGGACAAGAAGGACATATCAGTGCCTCCGTCAGTGCAGAAGGCAGCGAAAGGTGATAAAGGTGACCCTGGTGAATCTGGACCGAGAGGATCGTCTGGTGCAGATGTAAGTATGACTAAGGGCATCTTGGAGGCTTGCAGTAAATACAAAAAAAAAAAATAACGTAATTAATTTTACGTTTTCGTTTTAAATTTAGATTTGTTTATCTCTCTCCATTTCCTGTTGTGCACCAGGGTTCCCGTGGTTTCCAAGGAGAAAGAGGAACAAAAGGGGATCAAGGGGATCGAGGACCCATGGGAGCAACTGGGCCTACAGGTAGAGCTATTGGAGAGCGAGGGCCAGAGGGACCCCCAGGGCCTGCTGGAGTGTCTGGCAAACCAGGAATACCGGGAGTTCCTGGGCGACCTGGGGAACTGGGGGAGGCTGGAAGAATGGGAGATAAGGTGAGTTGAGGTGACTTGGGCAAACAAATGTAGATGTTTCATTGAACATGATTCTGATAATATAGCGTATATATCTGCATTTCAGGGGGAGAGAGCAGAGAAAGGTGACAAAGGAGAAGCTGTAAGTGTTTATGTTACATTGACATTTTTTATTGAGGGCCACCACATCAAGGTAGTGAGAAGAAATTCATGTTTTATGTAATGACTTCCACACTGAACTGAGAATTTCTTCTGTTTTTCAGGGTAAAAATGGGCTTGTGGGAGTAGCCGGCCCACCAGGTCAAAAGGTAAACAAACTCCTTCTCATCTTTTGTTATTGATGCAGTGAAACTAAGGAGATTCCACATTTAAATGATGTAAATATTAGATACACTGTACATAGAATGGAGTTCATAAATATTTGTGTGTGTATATACTGTAGGGAGATTCTGCTGACTCAGTATTAATTGGTGCGCCTGGAGCCAGAGGCCCTCCAGGAGTTGTAGGACAGAAGGGAGAACCTGGTGCTGCAGGATCACCAGGACTTCAAGGAGAACGGGTAAGATTTACACATAATACAATGACATTTGTCATGCACTGTCGCATGTTTCTATATGCAAATGAGCTACGTTTAATGTGTCTTACAGGGTTTTGTAGGGTCTCGTGGTGACAAAGGAGACAGAGGCCAGTCTGGAGAAGCAGGACGTGATGGCTCGCAGGTGAGCTGAGTGTTGTAATAATCCCAGACTCCGAAAGTAAGAGAATCTAGTTTTGATCTTACTGTTACCAAATTCAAGACGTGATGAAAAACAATGTAAGAAGCAATTTTCGTTTTGTCATTTTAGGGATCACCGGGAGAACCAGGAAAACCGGGTCAGGATGGGAAACCGGTAATGTGACATACTCTGTAAAGTTATACGCATCAAGTTATTTTTTATATATTAGAGCGTGATATAGTAATGACTTTCTTGGTTTAGACACACGTGTGTAACTATTTAGTGAATGTTTCTATCAACAGACTTGGTAAGTGTGTTTCTTTTTTCTCATGAGAATAACAATATATAGTTAATACTTAATAATTGATTAATTTACAGTATTCTGATAGTAAATATAGGATTATTTATTGTTATGAAAGATTTAACCGCTCAGTTTTTTATTTTAAAACCAGCATAATTCCAGTTAACATCAGAGGTCACATTAAGGTTTGATCTTTATCCTTACAATAGTATTTGCAGTGATCACTTAAAGCCCAAACACAAATGATGTGCTGTATGTCATGACTGTGTGGTCGGGTGCAGAAATAAATGAGAGGAGAGGAGAGGTATTAAGCACTTCCTCACACTTTGTGTTTTCCTTCCCTCCATGTTGGAGCAGGGCCCAACAGGGCCCGCTGGTCTTCTTGGCCAACCAGTGAGTAACCGGTAACCCAGCAAAGGGGCTTCCTCTTTGGGTTAATCCTCAGAGCAAACCACTGGGTTGGCTGGTGGAGCTCTCTTTTCCCCCTCTTGGGCCGAGGCTTCATAGATCCTTAGACTGTAACCTTCTACAGCTGTGCGGCTAACACCTTACTCTCTGACTTCCTCTCTCTCCTCATGTGTGTCTTATCTCTGCCCATTTCCTTTTCTGTGTTGTTTGTTTCCCCTCTTCAAACACTGTTCTCCACCCACCTTTCTTCCCCCCCATCCCTCCTGTCATCCCTCCTCTTCTGTCTTTCATCCTCTCCAGGGCCTGCCTGGGTTCCCAGGAGTTCTAGGCAGACCGGTAGGTTCTCTGCTGCTGGCTGGCATGCTTGAGCTCTGGAGGAGGGAGGGCTGGGAGAACCTGTCCCTGTGGTATCTGATGCAAATGGGGAAAGCACCAAAGCTTTAGAGATGCCAGTGGGGTTTAGCTTAGACAGGAAATAGCTTGAAAGATGTATCCGCATTTAAAAACGGGAGACGAGAACAACCTATCATCAGGATGCACACATCGTCATGTACCTCCCAGACAAATTTCAATCCCTTTAATCTCAATGCATTTGTATTGGAAACATCCTTCTGGGAGCTAAGGATAAGAGTCAGACGTTGATCGTTTCCTCAGAAAATATGAATCAAGACCAACTGTCCCCAAAAGCATCCGTGTCAAACTCAAACGTTGAATTTTTAAACGTGTAAGACACCAAATATTTGTTGGAGGAAATGAAAGGAAGTCAGCTGACATCTTTTGCTGAAGTTCTTGCCAGTATCTAGTGTACAATAGTAGAGGGGGAATATAAAATTGGGTTTTTGGCTCTCCAACAAGTACTGTGATGTGAATTCGCTTGAGTCTGCTTATCGTGCATGCAGCTGCTCCTGATGCCGTCTGTTGTGTGCTTATCCCTCTCACAGCACTGGTTTTTCAGCGCTTACCATGTGTGTGTCTCTTTGTTGACATTGTTGATCCTCTGTGTTTGTATTGTCCTACCTGTTGTCACGAGTCAGTCAGATGCTTTATGTGTTTGTATATTTGTGTCTCCTAGAGAGACTCTTGTGTCAATCAGTGACACATCTGTGTATTGTTTTTGTGAACTCCATGTTGTCTAATTTTGAGTATATAAAAATGTGTTTACGGTTTTAATTGCTCAATTTTTGTAAACGTACGTATGCATATATATGTTGCTTAAAGGAATAGTTTGACATTTTGTCAAATACAGTTATCTCTTGCTCGTTTAATAGGGGGTCATGCTAACAAATAGTCCTTATTTGTTAACTGGGCACAGAGGCTTCCTGGAGTTGTGTCATCATCTAAGGTTGTGTAGCAATCAGGGGAGACTCCCAATAAGTCATTTTTAATGAGTGGTATCAATCTTCTCGTGTAACTAAAGCGATTAAGCGTTTCCAAGATGTCAAAATATACACTTTTAAAATGTGTGCTGTTAGTGAGTTTTCTTATGACGTGAGTATACTGTACATGACTTGTATTTTGCTTCTAGGGAAACCTAGGAGAGCCTGGAATTAGGGGGCCAACTGTAAGTATCACACGCATGATGAAGCATACATACACATTCACACACTCTCAACAGCAGCTGTTTACATGTTGGTGGTGTGTGTTTCAATTAGGGCCCCATGGGTCCCAACGGGCTTCCAGGTCCACTTGGTGTGAAGGTGAGTTAACTACATCTCAGTGCGCTACGTGCCACGGCATGTATACCGGGATTCTTTTGTTTGTTGCTTGCTGGCCAAAGTCATAAAACATCTGTGTCTCTCACAGGGTAATCAAGGAGAGCCAGGTGTTGGCATCAAGGTAAAACAATTCCAGTAGTATTTTACATATTTTAGTCCAGAGGTTCAATTGACCGAGTACCTAATCACATTTCAATCTAGACAGTGAGGGTTTTGAACCGTGTGTGAGTTTATTTACCTTATCTGCAGGGTCCTCCCGGTGCCCAGGGGAGCACAGGTCTGCCAGGACCAACAGGTCCCCCTGGAGCTGTAGTAAGTGTCCCAGGGAGAAACTGCTTCCCTGTTTTTCTCATGAAATTCATAAACAAAATCTCATGGTGTGTATCAGATGGTGTTCTTTCTTACCACTGCATTTATTTTCCTCTGCAGGGTCCACAGGGCCCTCCGGGTCTGTCGGGGCAGGTGGTGAGTATGTGATGTGAGCACAGTGAGGAAGTGTAAAATTGAAGAAATGTTCTTTGCCTGAGGCATTTCAATTATAACTGAAAATGGGAAGGTAATTAAATAAAAATGCCAAAACATGTGTACCAAGCTTTTGCTGACAAATGGCAGCTTCAGCTGTGTTTTGTGTTCATAGTCTGTACAGCGTACATGACACGTCATGTACGCTGTACAGACTTTTATATAACCCTTTTCTTGGTTTCCTTTTTGTTGTAAACTGTTGGCTGTTTGTGTAATAATACCTCACGATTATAAAATAAATATGTAAAATAAGTGGAGACCCCATTACTGATCCATATCAAATGATGATGTGTTGATTGAAGACAGCTGCACAGATCTGTTAAGATGATTTGCTACCTTTTGTTGTGCACTCAAATGCAAATGTGACTGCACATGCTTGTGATTACACATACATCAAACCCACTGAAGTATGTGCTGCTCCTAAGGGTGAATCGGGTAAACCAGGAGTCCCTGGACGAGATGGGGTGCCTGGCAAAGAAGGAATACCTGGATTACCAGGAAAGCAGGTGTGTGTGTGTGTGTGTGTGTGTGTGTGTGTGTGTGTGTGTGTGTGTGTGTGTGTGTATTACTATCTATGTCTGTGTTCTTGCAGGCGACTGTTTATGCAATGTCTAGTGTGCACTGGGCTGTTTTTATCAGGTCTTCCTCTGTGTCATCATTGTGTAATTTGTTCCTCAGGCCAATGCTGGACCTCCAGGCCAGGCCGGCTTAAAGGGGGAGCAGGGAGACACCGGTCCTCCAGGGAAGGTGAGAACATGCTTTATCTACCGAGCAGCCGCTGGCCAAAAGGACAGTCAGTGAAATTGGTTTTGTGGTAGCTTTTATTGGATGTGATCCCAGCTACAGAATGATTTGCTGCCTGAAGTGATAAAAAAAAATCATTTCTGTAGGGCTATTATTGGCTTCCAACTGTGCGAGTTTTCATCTGATGCCTATTCTGAGTCTTCCTTCAAGGGTCGTGGTTGGGAGGCTGTTGTTTGTCCACCTGGGGCTGGGGCTGACTCTAACCCAAATCGTGCTTCAGAGACATTCCCCTACAATTTGTACACAACTTAATGTTGTCCGGGAGTCCCACTGTTAGCTGGTTATATGCTGCTGCTAGCTGTCTCTATAAACTGATATTGTAACTGTGATATCTCCGAGTAGGCTGCAGCAGTGTGAGCCATGGGGCTGTAGGGAGAGGAAGGAGACGAGCGCTCCAAACGGCTCTCAAACAGAAGACATCAGAATATATAGACATTCTCTATTGATGAGGGGATCTGTCAGTAGCCTGTAGTTAAAGTCAATACAATGGGCAAGGCAGAAATTGAGGGTGTTTAAGGGTCGTTAAATCCAGAAACTGCGCTCTACTTAGCAATATGAAGCATAAGAACCTCGTAGTTTGATGAAGGTTCACCAGATAACCTGCTCTCATCAGTTTCTCATTTTGCGTTTAGATATGCAAAGAAGGGGGTCGGCTACTACCTATAACTTAGGAGATGATTAGTTGTGGGTTCAAATGTGTCCAAAGCGCTCTGTGGTGGTAAAACTGCTACCTCTACCTATCTGGGCAAAGTGAGAAAAGATCTGAGTATTTTTTATTTTATTTTTTTGAGTGAACTACCCTCTGTAATACCAAATAGCCAGTGTAATCCTGGGTATTTTGAGCTTGGCTAAGGCAGAAAAACAAGAGCTCCATCTTCCCTTGCAAGTTCTCTCAGTGGGCTCTTTCTGTTATACGACTGTTATTGATTGACATTCACAGAGAAAATTCTCTGGCACCTGCTCACCTGTATAATGAGTTTCCATATGTCAGGAACATATTTAGTCACTCTTTCTTATGTTCACACTACCCTCACATGTCTATATTATCTGCTGCAATACAGCCCTGGAGTTTCTTGCAGAAATGTAGCTAAATGAGGAAAACCCCTGTGGAGGCCTGAAGTGCCTCCCACTCTAAAAATAATAGAAGAACCAACCATGAACGTGAATTTCAGCTAAATCCTTGCATACACTTTTGCATAATTGGCTGTTGGATGAGTGTTCTATTACCAGCAAGTGGCAAAAGCTGATCTGGATTAGAATATACAGAATATATCTTTAGATATAACAAGAAAAAGAGCCTTGACAGATATATTGTGCCCTTATAGTTCTAAGAGCTCATCATCTTATCATTCACTATCGTGCATAATAAGCCTCTTATAGGAATTGGCAAATTAGAGTAAACCAGATGTTCTAATGTAGCTGCTCCCATTATTGCTTGAATTTAATATTTCTCTCTAGAAAGACACTTTTGCTCAACCGTAATTTGTCAGCTCCACTTGGTCTTCACATGGAAACTACCTTACCACTCACACTGAAATATTATTGCATGCCAGTTCTCTATATTTGAATGACTGCAGACATCTGTTAATAGGGATTGGCTTGTCGTGACAAGGTCTGGGCCAATTCTGATGATGAGGATCTCAATTAAGCCACATTTCAGCTCAGTGAGACTGAAAATGACAGAGAAGGTCACATGCGTTCATAACTTTCTCTCTGCAGGGCTCACCACATTATCACATAGAGTCAAAATCATCTCTGTTCTTCACCTTCTATCCAACATGGCTCAATACAACTTGTTTGCTTACAATATCAATATTATTACACTGTGGTGCAGATTCCCCCTTGTCCGAGTACGGAACAATCAAACTTTTTAGCCTCGAGCGCAGCTTATTATAATGCATAACTTGAGTCTGTTAGGGTTGCTGCCAGATATCATAATGATATGTATTAGCACACACATTTACTTGCTATTAACTCCAAACTGCAATTTATTTCTAAGCATTTCAATAGAAAACGGTGTCTCGCTTGTACAGATGTGGAACAATTGTGTTAGAGATGTAATGTCCATTTGGCAGTATTTAGAGAGGCTTTAGCTGTTCAGTTAAGCATCCAAAGCCCATGTTCATTCAACCACAGAGAGGGGTTGGTCATCCACAGCAACAACAACAACAACAAAAACAACAACGTGCACCTATTTTCTGTGATGTGAAAATAAATTAGTATTCTACTGAAATGAGTTATTTCTCTCATTCCTGTATTGTTTCCACTAGTGCGTTTTCCTCCAACCCCTTTTCTTCCTGACAATGTTCAGGAAGAACACAACGGGGTGTTTTATCAAATGTATGGAAGCAGGTAGCTCATACACTAGAGTAGCTTTTTGTGTGGCTTTCTCTCTGCTGGTAAAAAAAGGAAGATGGAGCTTGATTGTCACGCACTCTGTAGTCGCAGCCATTCCTGCTGTTTGTAATGTGGGCATGAATCGTGATGAGTTTCTCGAGCAGCTCCCTCACTGCTGAGGTTCAGCACCCTGGACAGAGCCATGGTGACACTGCCAGTGAGTTCACTAGTTTGATGAATTACAAGGCAACGCTTGCCCATTTGCTCAGCAGCTCCACCATTTGTTCACACACACACACACACACACACACACACACACACACACACACACACAAGTGACATCGCATTTTCCAGCTCCACAGTTGCAATGAACTTTGATAACAGTCACATGTAAAGCTTTCTAAATTGGTTTCAGACCTTCTGAGTGCAAGAACCAGAGCTTCCTTTTTGCTTCATTCGCTCATTCTTGACCCAGACAACTTAGCTGGAAGTTGTCATTCTGTCAAGATAGAGCCGAAAAGATTTAAGGACACAGAAAAAAAGACACAGCATTTGATCACAAAGTAGCTCTCCTCAGATTGTTCCTTGAATGTCAATTACAATTGAATAGGCATATTATTAGCACAATACGTGCATATCTTAAACAAGTTGTTGTTGTTGTTGTTGTTTGTTGTAAGACCATTGCCTCCCACAGAGAAGAAAAGTATAGGCTGCCAAACACTTTCACTTGTGGTATAGTGCAATGTTTAAGCCATAGGAGTTGTGCATTTACTACCTGTGCTTGCCATTAAGGCTCTTAATGTTTGAGAGCTGGAAAGGCTAATGGCTAATGTAATACCAAGGCTTTGAAGTACACATATACCTATTTTTATACAAGAAACCATACCATGCTGCACAAGTAATTGCTATTATTTTCTCCATTTTTCTGCACTGTTAAAGGTTGTGGCTGGAACCCCTGGACCCAAAGGAGAGAGGGTGAGTCACTGTTAATGGCATTAATGAGGAAGTAGCTACTTGAACCTTTCTTTAATTCTGTGACATACTCAACTAATGCAGCTTAGTCCGGAAATGAGAAGACTAAAAGTTTGTAAATGAAGAAGCAGAACAGAGCAACTGAATGACATCACTTTCCTGGTTATGATTGATGCAGGGTCTTAGTGGTCAAACACTCCCAGGCACAACTGGAGAGAGAGGTCTAGCTGGAGAAAAGGTGAGTCTGCCTAAAGCATTTCGACTGAAGGCTCACTCTTAGCCGGTGCCGCAAGACAGTGTGAAAATATCGAGCGCTTTTTCATTGATGCCGATCACTAATAACTGCTGTCTTTCAGGGTAACAGGGGAGACAAAGGAGCTGCTGCCAACAAAGGAGAGAGAGTGAGTGACATCACGCTGCACGGAAACAAATATTCATAAAGTTAACATCACATTTTCACATCATGTTATCTGTCTTCATAGGGAGTGGATGGTGAGCCAGGAGAGCCTGGAGAAGATGTAAGTTCTTCCACAGCCACCGTTTGTTTTCTGGATTTCTTTTCTTTTCTCTCACGTGTTGTATTACTGAATGTGTTTTTTGTTATTTGCGTATAGCTTCAAATTGTTCCCAAAGGTCTAATGCTTTCATCTATTAGTGAAGGTTAAATGCCACCATTACACTACCATTAGTAGTGTGTAATTTAAGGTAAACATTTTTACCATAACGATGTGAGTAACTACTCAACTACATCCAGCTTAGACTTTTATACTAATATGATCAAATGCAGCATATTGCTATATAGCACGATGGGACGGATAATATGGAACCAGGCGAGTGCCTGGGGGCACCAAATGATTAAGACAAAGACTAGACTTTTAAAGTATTTGTTAACAAATTCAAAATGAACTGGCATCAGCTAAGCAGATGTTGCTAGAAAAAAAGAAAAACAATCACGGCACATAGCCACGATGAAAAATATACTTGGATGGCAAGTGGTCAAAATCAACATTTTACATTAAAGACTTAATTTACACACTTGGAGTGTGGTCACCCTAGGGCACCACACTGTGTTAATCCAGGGCTGTTAGCATAATCGGCTGCAATAATCAGCTCCAAATTGGACATGTTGATCATCCTCATTATGTAATCACATCCTACTTAAACCCATGTTTTAGGCATTTCTGTTATCCAGAAATCAAACAAGGGTGCAGGAAATATGTAGTGATGCTGGTAAATGTATGCAGATTTTGCCACACATGTAAAGCAAGGATTCTTTATGCCAAATGGTTTCTCTTCAAGGTCAGTCCAATTATTTAATCTAACCTTGATCAACCATTTTTTTCTACCTACAGCAGTGTTATTAAAGTCTCTAGACCTCCTATCTCAAAGTGTCAGTTGTAATTGTGACAAATCTCCTCTGATGCTCAATGTTTTGATTATTTGAGGTTAACGAGGCATGTTAAGTGTAATGACAACCAAGCCACTGACAGTACACACTAAAGCTGATGGAACGTGTCTTCACCAGCATAATAATGAATGCCAAACAGATATTTGGGGGGCATGCAGAAATGTGTTACACTGTTAAAACAAACTGCAACTGTGCTTCATCATTATTATTATTATTATTATTATTATTATTATTATTATTATTATTATTATTATTGTTATTGTTGTTAATATGAAAAAAGCAATGGTTTACATTTGTCTGCTTTCTTTCCAGTAAGGTATTATTGATATGGGTCTTAAAAGAATCCACAGTCAATAGCTCTTATTTTCACATCTGACATTTGTCTTTCATGCAGGGGTCACAGGGATCTTCAGGGCCAAAAGGAGATAAGGTAAGCTTTCTGTCATGGGTTGTTATTAATTTGCCTGAAATCAAAACCAATCCAAGTGACAGTTATGACGAAATGTGTGTTGCAGGGAGAGAAGGGCATCGGACAGCTAGGTCCTCCTGGTCGGGTTGGGCCTCAAGGCTTAAAGGTGAGTAACAGCATGTGGTGCAACATAGGATGATCTACTGTATGTTTTTACCTACCTCTCTAATCAGTAAAAGTGATCTATCAGATGTGAGATAGGTCAAAATCTAACTCTGACTTCATTTCAGGGAGATCCAGGCCTTCCTGGTTCAGCTGGTCCTCCAGGGCTACAGGGGAAGTCAGGTGATGCTGGACAGCCTGGCCTGAGAGGAGAAACTGGACAACTAGGACCTGCTGGACCACAAGGGGAGAGGGTTGGTGGAGCTGCTTATTACACAAAACTGTATTTTCTTTCTCTTAATATATGTGGTTGGTTTTCAATTACTGAGGTCTCATTTCCAGGGTCTCCAGGGCTTTGCAGGCCGTGCAGGAAATGTCGGACCCCCTGGTCCCGCTGGTCCTCCTGGACAGGCAGTGAGTTTAGATCTTGTTTTTATTACTACGTAAAAATCTATTTTTAAAAAAAAGTTAAAGGTCTGAGAGAGAAAGGGAAATCGACAAACACACAGATGAGTGATGAATTATGTGTGCATTGTGTGCTTTTTATCGTAAAAGATTCATAAATCTTTACGATTCATACTTTATAGGGCTCTCCTGGTACCAACGGGTTCAAAGGGGACAAGGTGACTATCCAAGCGACACATATTTCTGTCTCCCTGCTTGAATGTTAATGGCTTTTTTTGAAGGGTGTATATATTATTTCTGTTGCCAGGGGGAGGTTGGTGTCGGAATCCCTGGTCCCAGAGGAGAGAGAGGAGAATCAGGGCTGAGAGTAAGACATCCGTGACATCAGTGTTTCATTGAAGATTTGATCTATTATGAGTCTGGATAATAACAACTGGTTTGTTTGTGTGCCTTTTTCTGTATGTCATGTCTTAGGGAGAGGAGGGCCGGGCTGGCTTGGATGGGGAGAGAGGGCCAACGGTAAATACCATGTGACAACTTTTATATCCATCCCTCAGTAACTCAACATACACTAACAAAGTTGTGCCAACAAGCAACAATATAATGTTTTTTTTCTGAGCGCCAGCGTCTATTTGCAATTGTTCCAAATGAGGAGAGAGCATATGCGGCTGCGTGTGGCTGCCGAGCCAAGAAGCGTTGCACCCAGCATCGTATTTTTTAAGAGCACTTCAACTTTTGTGTGCGGCAGTTCCTAATGCTTCCTGTTGAAAATCTCTGAAAGACGATGGTGTCGTCCCTCCGGTGCCCTGCTAGTGCTTTCTGAAATTGAAAAAACACTATATGGACACTCCTCAAGCTTTGAACTTGTCTTTTAGTGTTGTGCTTTACAAAATGCTTAATTCACCAGAAGGCTGTATGTATGCAGACACAAAGGGGAAAACGCAGGCATAAATCTTCATTGTTATGATAGAAGAGCTGTTCTTCACAAGGACACAATGTATTGGATCGTAAACTAATTATTCAACAGGCCTTGTCCTCCCTCACAGTGTTGCAGCACCCATCATTTTAAAACAAGATCAACCTGTGCTCACCCTTTAATCTAACTGTACAGCCTGAGGGGTCATGATATTATTGGGATTTAAGTTTTGTTGTCTGACCCAGGTAAACATGGCCCTGAGTTAAAAACATGCATAGTGGCTTTTATGTGTGGACCAGAATATAATAAACCAGTATGTGTGTTTGTGTGTTTATCAGGGTTCACCAGGGAATCGTGGTGCTTGGGGAGAGAAGGTGAATACTACCAGGCCTTTTCCCATTTTCATGTCATCATGCGAGCTGTGTCCTCCCTCGAGTCCTTTGCTCGTGTAAAATGGGGAATTCATTTGACACGCCTGAATGAAATGTTTTGCTCTCAATCTATTTTATTTTCTTCAGGGGGACATCGGGCTGCAAGGTGACAAAGGAGAGAAGGTGTGTACATTTTATTATCTAATGAGCTCCACCACTGCGCGCTCTCTCGCTCTCACTCTCACTCTCTCTCTCTCTCTCTCTCTCTCTCTCTCTCTCACTCTCGCTCTCTTTCTGACACAAAAATGGATAAAGAGGAATATAAGACAGATTGTGTCGGCAGTGGCTGTTTTGAAAGAGCTCTTTCATGAGAGAGCAGGAGGAATATATGAATACACACAATGTTAATAAGCTACGATACTAAAAGTGACACCGCCTAAGAAAAGGTTACAGGATGAAACATGGTTTGTTGATGTTTTGGCTTTTGGGGAGAAGCCAGATGTTTACAGCCGTACTGTCACTCACAGGGGGACACTGTGCTGGTGGGAGGACCTGCTGGAGAACATGGCAACAAAGGAGAAACAGTCAGTGAACACCTGGATGTGTCCAAATGTTGAATATAATAAGATATCCTTGTTTGTTCTTATAGTGTATGGTTTGGTTTTTGCTTGTTGTGGATGTCACTATTGTTTCATTTTAGGGTGACAGGGGACCCAAAGGTGTGCTGGGGGAAAAAGGGGTGAAAGGTCAAGAGGGCCCTCTGGGGGAGCAGGTAAATGTGTTTCTTGTCCGAACGTATATGTGATGGTCTTATGGCTGCTACTAATGATCATTTGAGTTATACATTAATTGTTTTGTTTTTTTGATGAATTGACTAATTATTTGGTGAAGAAAAGTGTCCTCCCTAATTTGCAAAAATCCATCCAACCAGCTTCAGAGATGAAGCAGAGAAAAGCTGAAGGATTTGTTGCATTTAGACGCCTGAAATCAGCATTTTTGCTCAAAATCAAAATAGTTGTCAATGAATTATCTTAATGGCCTATTTGAGTAGTTGTCTCTGATTTATAGTTAGTTTGCCTCTTAACAGAATTTGATCTGAACTAGTGGTTGATGATATATTATCATCAGTAATGTGGATCTGATGGCCTAGCAGGCGCATCAATTGATTATTTAACTCAGAAATATGATTCACCCTAAACAATATTCTTATGTTGCAGCAACAAAGAGGCCACCATATTGATATTATAAATGATCGATATGCATATTTCTGTGTATGTGTGTATTTGACATCAGGGTCTGCGGGGAGAGCCGGGAGAAAGAGGATCCATTGGATTCCCGGGTGCCCGTGGCCCTGGTGGACAAAAGGTGAGTAATGCTGAGCATGGATGATTGTTGTGATTAAATCCGTGTCAGAATCAATAGCAAAGCCAGTCAGTAGTCGGTACACGTAGTAATTTGACTGCTCTAATCACTATAAGTCTGTTGTCTCCCTGCAGGGAGAAGCCGGCCAACCTGGAGTACCTGGTGAATCGGTCTGTGATTTTAATTCCGTCCAAATGAAGATTTAGCATTTTCTGTGTGTGGTTTTATCTCTTTGGTGGACAGACCGAGGGATGTTTTCTGTTCTCTCTTTAAGGGTTTCCGAGGAAAAGACGGGATGCCAGGGCAGACGGGGGAGAAGGGAGAGCTTGGTGTTGTAGGAATGAGAGGAATCAAGGTATTTTCTTTGAGTCTGTGTGCTTGAGATGTTGTTTGTTCATTCTGTGTTGTTTCAACGTTCAAGCACCTTTCAGGAGTCAGTGATAACAGTAACAACTCAATACTAACATAAAATGAATATGATTGCACAGGATTAAATTAAAGATATCCATGCAGAATATTTGCTTTCACCCTGTCACTATGATTATTAACAGCCGGAAATAGGGATTTTGCTCAGCCTGATAGAACTAATGCCCGTTTTTCTTTCACTTAATCTATTCATTTGAATTATATTTTAATCACTGAACCAATCAAAGATTTGGGCGACGATTCAGATGTGTGGAGGCAAGCTATTTTTTTAAATTTTTTTATTATAATAACCTTTATCAGGTTATCTCATTGAGATAAAAAAAAAGAGAGAAAGTACAGAGAGAAGACATACAACAAATGCAGCCAGTCACACACAAGTATATACCTACAAACTGCATCAGAAGCAATCATAGACCTCTCTAAAAAGGCACAAAGTTTAAAATTGCTCAGTGGGATGAGACGTTGAAGCTTTGAAGGAATATTTTGACATTTGGGGAAATAAAGCTAGCTTGGCTCTGCCCACTGTTAACAAAATCCAACGTACAATTATTCGTACAAAAGTATAATGACAAGTATAATAACCACAATTAACCGTTTTTTATGTGCCAGGCTATTTCTTGTGCTGGACCATTTAGTTCCTGAAGACTCCTCGGGGGCCTGGCAACTGGTCCTGGCCAAGAAACAGTCATGCACATAACGCTCCGTAAAGCGATGAATTGACGTTTTTATACAATGTGTTTGATAGTACATGTTAATTTGTGAGCTTTACAGGGGCTGTTACCTTTAGGCTGAGCTGGGCTATCTGTTACTAAGCTAAACGACTGCTGGCAGTAGCTTCAGATGAGAGTAATATTGATCTTCTCAGTTCACTGGCTTTCCCAAAATGTCAAAATGTTACTCAAAAGATTCATACTATTTTCATGGTGGAAATCACTGGTACTAACCCGCCCTGGCTGTTTGTTTTTGTGAACAGTTGTTTTTACTGAGAAGAGGTGTGCGATAGTGACGCAGCTTTAGTAGGATACATTTATGAACAAGAATGATAGTGTGTACGTTGAGGACCAGCCTACTTTTTCCACATAGTACAATGAATAGTAAGGTAGAATGAACAATGTGGGAGTGCAGGATATATGCATCTAAATAGTTGGATACAGATATGATGGTTTACACATTTTTTATCTTTAATTACTGTGCCATTTGCTAAATTATACGTTTGTGCAATTGTAAGACTCCTACTAAAAATTCCTAGCCAACTTTTTAAGTCTCCAAAGAAAAAACTGGGTTGAAAACTTCCTGTAAGTCTGTCTGTGTGCATTTGAAGATAATACCGTGTGCTATCAAATGAACATGTGGATGTAGCACGACTGTACCAGACAACATCGGCCAGTCCTCTGCTGCTGTTTTGCCACTTGTAACAACATCCATTATCAGATTCTGCATCATATTTGTGCTGTTTGGAAGTTGCTGGACAAGCTGGATCATGTTCACTGTACGTGTAAGTGCTCCTGCACAATGATTCAGCCCGAGCGGCAGGTAAAAGGACAATAGATCAATGGATGGACTCTGTCTGACTGGTTTAGAGCATCTTGTCCGTTTGTCACTCACAAGCTTCTTCATGTGCCTCTGTCAATGATGAACGTATGTGTTTCCAGGGTGACCGAGGACCCAAGGGGGCTTGTGGAAGTGATGGACCAAAAGGAGACAAGGTGGGATCAAGACATATCTGATTTAGGGGGAGAAAGGGGGGA
Source organism: Anarrhichthys ocellatus (assembly GCF_004355925.1). Lineage (NCBI taxonomy): Eukaryota > Metazoa > Chordata > Actinopteri > Perciformes > Anarhichadidae > Anarrhichthys > Anarrhichthys ocellatus. Next base: position 7,242,377 of record NW_022280031.1, read on the forward strand.
GGAAATAAGCATGAATGAAGAAATTGTATCGTGATAATTTCCCACCCAATGGTATTTTGACACTGGGTACTTATTCTGTCCCAATAATGAACCAAGAATTTAACATCTCAGTAATAGCTTGTGGTCTGTGAAGCTAGATGTTGTTTCTTTTTGTGGCGATTAGAGATGCAGCGATACCGAAACCAATAACGGAGATCAGTACTGATAGCTGGATCAGGTTTTGGTGACAAATGGGCCATTTCTGACATTGAATAACTTTATTGTAATTAATAACAATTCAGTCAATGTATCAATGAATAATAATAATTGCCTCACACATGAAAGAATGGGCCCAGTCACTGGGCATACAGCTTATTAATTAAATACTGGTATCTGATGGGTACTCTATATCGGCCAGTACCCAAAGCCCAGGTATCTTTATCAATATCTGGACTGAATAATTTGGATTGGTGCATCCGTAGGTGTCATTATACGTTATTCTTAATGCCTGTCATCGGGTCTTAAAATCAGACGAAATGATTTACAGCACGCAGGTTCACCAGAAACTCCTTTAGCTCAGACGCCAGCGGGCCGTTGAGTCCATTGTGGACAGACCCAGACCCAGCTTTGCAAACGCCTGCGACCTGCAGTCTCTGGTGCTTTTGTCCACAGGGACTGTCAAATCAACACAAAATGAAAGCTCCTCGTAGTACCTTTTTAATAAGTTATGAGTTAGACATGTATGAGTCGAGTACTGTGTGGTAAGTACTTTGAAAATTGAATGAATCTGAGTGTTTGTGTTCAGGGGGATGGTGGTATTCATGGAAGATCAGGCCTACCTGGAAGAAAAGGGGAACAGGTATGAGTAACATCAAACAGACACGCTGTGCTCTATTATATGCCTCGTGTGTGCTCTTAAGACTCGTTTACAGGCATGCTCTCTGTGTTTTCCAGGGGGAACTTGGACCTTCTGGGGCCCCAGGGACCCCTGGAAAAGAGGGACTAGTCGGTGCCAAGGTATGTGTTGTCTAACTTTTCTTGAAATCAACTATAAATGTGTCCAATATAGAGTGTTACCACTTTTCTCTGACTTTGTAGGGTGACCGTGGATTTGACGGCCTTGCAGGACCCAAAGGAACTCAGGGAGAGAAAGGTGAAAGGGTGAGTTTCTAACTCAGCAGTACAGTGTGAGCTTACATGCTGTACCTAATCTCCATAATATGTATGTACAGTCAGAAACACAACATGGCTCATCCTCAGAGCTACATACAGGAAACCTTTAGATTCATAATTAACTGTCTCTGTGCCTCATGCAGGGTCCGTCTGGCGTACCTGGTCCTCCTGGCCCCAGAGGAGTGGATGGGGTCTCGGGCCTGAGTGGCACTCAGGGCCCAGCTGGTGCTAAAGGCCCAGAGGGGCTCCAGGGACAGAAGGTGACTATCCTTAATGTGGCTTGATAGTGGCTAGTTCCGCGCTTCTCCACTTTAAGGAGGCAGATGTCTATTAAAGAGACGAGATAGGACATAATGACAATTCAACAAGCCTTTGTTACACCAGCTAATGGGTGCACCATCAAGTATGACTGTGCACACATTTCTTGGCAATCTAGCAAAGAAAAATAATGTGTAATGGAAGCAAAAATAGACTAACGTGTCAATTGCTCTACTGTGCGAGTGCACAAAAGAGCAGAAGTCAGAGATGTGTGAGTGGCAACAAAGATAAAAAATTTTGGTTTTGACAGTATATGACAAGAATATGATGTACGACTTCTATAAAAAGAATACTGTCTTTTGTTTTTCTCCCTAGTTTGTTCTCCTGTTTCTTTTTTTACCTGACTGCTCATTTTGTTTGATTTCTGTGAATTGCTTCATGATAATGATTGACAGTTTGATGGGCCCGGCATACGACTGGCTTGTCTGCTGCATCAACAAAGAAAGAAAGAAAGCCGGTGAAAGGAGAGCAGGGCCATATCGAGTCTCTTTGATGGGCTCACCTTTTTTTTCAAACTGAGACACTCCCTTTAGTCAACCCAGTTGCATTATTTTCCGAAACCAATATTTTTGCTTTGGTGCAGGCTGAAAGGAAGTCTCAGCATCTGATCTGTTAATATGATGGAAAAGCAATAAACACAAATGCAAAAAGACTGTAAACATACTGTAAAAAGTAGCTTTGATGTCTGCATCATAGTAAAATCCCTTTTGCACATTGTGTGTGGAATGAAGTACAGTACAGTATGAGTACAGTAGCAGCTTATTTGGAGAATAGATATCACTGGACTAGAAACAGTTATCTGTCTTTGTTTTCACTGAAGCTATGCAGGCAAAGACCACCTGTCCCGATATTATGTATGTAAAGATTGTTACTTGCATTGTAAGGTTTACTACACCTGTCTACTGCAGACATGCTGTATGTTGTAATGTTGTTTTACCTCTGTCAGGGAGAGAGAGGTCCAATCGGTCCCGCCGTGGTTGGTCCACGCGGTATCCCAGGGATCTCGGGGGAGCGAGGAGAAGCGGTTAGTGTCACACTTGTCTCCTGGTTGTCATCTTTGATAGGAAACAATTTGTAGAGGTCAGAAAGAATTCTTGGTACCCTTATCAAAAACATTTGAAAATATTACCGCACTGAATTACTTGTTGAATTCCAGTATTACTCTTTCCACAGTGTGCCAATTTCCTCATCGCTTATACAGTTAATTAGTTTCAACCAAAACTGGTTACTTAAAAATGACAACCATATTTTATTAACGCTTCCCAGCTTTATATGAATTTTTGGTTCCTCAAAAGGGGTCCCATATATTTATGTATCTGTAAAAGTCACAATGGCCGATCTTTCACTTTGACTTTGCATTTAGTTCATGTGCTGCACCTGGTCTCAGCTTAATGAATTATTGTGCTGCAGGCCCCTCTGTGGGTCGTGTGTCCTAATGTGTGTCCATGTTGCAGGGAGAATTCGGACCAGATGGAGCCAAGGGAGACAGAGGAGAGCCAGGCATGACGGTCAGTGCTTCAGCCTTACCGTAGGGTTCAATTTGAAGATGTGGACATCAAACAGCACACACACACTTACACAGAGCTGATATTAGGGTTGTGTTTGTAAGTGTGTTTTTCTTATTTTTGCTCTGTTCCCCCTCTTTGTTTTGAATTCAGGAGTATGAGGTCAGGGCGTACGTTCGCACAGAGATGAGTCAGCACTGTGGTGAGTCTTTCATGCAGCTTGCATTGCTAATTTATAACGGAGTTGTCCCCAAGTTGAACTTCAGATGGTAATCACAGCATATGAGTCACAGCTTCAGCTAAACTTTTTGAAAGTATGATACATAAGAAGCTGCAGAGAACTACAACAATGCCATGGTTCTTGAAACTGATCATTTTTTATTCCCTCTGTTTCTGCTTCCTTCCTGTCCATCTGTCTGATCCTCAGCGTGTGGAGGTGAGTGAGCCATTCGGCTGCAGCAGAAGAGAGAAGGGTGGACAGAAGGGCTGTGATTTAGCATGAGTCACAGCGGTACACTATACCACAAATACTGCTGCAGAGTAGTGAGAGCAGTCAGTCGCATGTATATATTTCGAGAATGCTTTAGGGCATTTTCCCTTATTAGGCATTTGTGTGTGGTTTAAATGATCATTTAACCTCATGCACACAAAAATAAGATAGTTACATTACCTACCATTATTATATGAACATGTTGGACTAAACAACGTACTTTCTCCAATCACTGAGAATAGATGGCATTAAATGTTTCAAAATGAATTAATTAAAAGACAATTCCAAAAAAACTCAAAATGATCAACTTTCCCCAATGTTTTAACTTGTGAAATGTTAATCATTGTAAGTCTTCATCAGAGTTGTGAAGCAGCAGTTACTAAATATGCAGTGTTACTGATAACTGATGTTTAATTTATTTTCATTACCTAAGAAGTAGTTATGCATTTCATAATGTTTTAAAAATGTGACTCGAGTAAGACAAAAGTCCATACAGCAGCGACTTGAGTCCTTAAAGGATCACAACCAGTCTTTAGAAGATTGCCTCATGGTGACCAGTCTTGCAAAAACTCCTTTCAGCTGGTGTGTATGTTGGAACGGTGGAATGATTTTTGTGGTGCTTTGGGGTTGTTGTTTTTGTTGTTGGCTCATGTATCTGAACGTTTTACTACCAGAATGTTCTGTCCTTCTTTTTTTTTTTTCCATCATGTTACCTTTCCGGTCCCCCTTTTCTAACACTTACCCGGTCCCTTTCGCTCTCTAAATCCTGTCTCCGCTCCCTCGGTGTCCCTTTTCGCTCCTCCCCGTCCTATCTGGTTCTCTCAGGTTCAGGCCCAGTAAATCGTTCCCAGCCCCCGGTCAGGTCTCGGCCTGCACCAGAGCAACAACTGGTCGTGAAGGGTGAGGAGGGTGAGTGTGTCCGTCCATTGCTCTGCTTGTCGACCTCGATCTGTGTGTCTGTCTGCGTGTTCGTCCCTAACAAACAGGTCTAACTTGGTGGTGCTGGGCCTGGAGACCTCTGATCACTGGGTGGTTTTCTCATTAGGAAAACAGAGGACTCCATTTATGTTAAGTCCCACATAATGTATTCTATAGGCGTATCCAGACAAATACAAATGTTAGTGTATAGGCTCACTGACTATTCTCACCTGTATTTAGAGGCTTCCTGAGTTGTGCCAATATGGTCCAGGGCCTTCCATCTATCTGAGGCTTGGAGGTCGTCAGACGTAGGTGAAGGATCTCTGACGTGTGTGATGTCACATTTCTCTCAGGCCGTGAGCTGCATGTGGTGGTAAACACCAACGACCCAGACTACGAGCACATCTACTCCGTCGAGGCCTACGACAACCCCTTGGAGGAGCTGCTCTACTTCACTCCCACTGCCAACCAGAACGATGGTACTGTGTTTCATACTGTGTCAGATGCTACCGTGCAGGGAAATAGTACATTAAAGACATAAGATACCTTGTGGGTTTTTTTTTTTTTAGAAGCTGAAACTTTACGACACTCTGACAAGCATTTTAAAAAAAGAACTGGCAGCTTGACAAATGAGATTAATATTTTTCTTCTCAATAAAACATTTGCAAAGCCTATTTTTGGAAGAATTTGAAATCAACATCGTTTACGTTGCTTGCTGGTTGCCCGTGTGCGTGCTGACATGGAACGTTCAGGATACACATACAGAATGGGGAGCCACCTGTAAAACCATACAGTAACACAAACTATAAGTGGTCAAAATCTCCACAGGGTACATTTGAATCAAACATTAAAACAACACAGTGGAAGTATGGGTTTTGAGAGGCAGATGGGTACAAACATCAGACCTCCAGCAACCTTTGCTGTACTACTTATACCATCAAGCTTGTGAGTTTGTTTTTCAGGCAATAGGTCTTAACAAAGACAAAACGATTAACCTCAAAGAAATGTGTCAACCTGAATGTTACTCCAATATTTTTACACTATATTATTCTATAATGACAATTATGCCAAATTCCAGGTTTTCCCAAATTTCTACAATTGAGGTGGTGATTAATATGTTCACAATCAAAGTTGTCAAATACCTGGATTCCCCTTTTTAATTAAAATGGCCCCAACATTAACAATATTTATTCACATGCGACAAGTGTATCTGGTTCATGTGATAAATAGAAGATGGCATGTCAAATTTCTTGAATTTTATTCAACCAGCACATAATCCAATTTGTGCTGGAGGAGCGTGTCTTATATTAAGTGTGTTTCACTTTGTGCTTACGGTATGTCATGACATTGAGATACCGTGTTGACCTTGTGAATTTTTTCACTCACGCCTGCTACAAGCGCCCACCATCCTGAGTCTGTGAACGTTAACTTAGAGCACCTTTTAAATCACATTAATGTATTTTGTTTTCTCTTTTTTTCTATTCATGCTGAATGTGTCTATGCTGTGTGTCTGTGTGTGTGCAGGTGAGGTTGTCAAGGATGAAACTGACAAAACAGTCAAAGTTGAACCAAACAAATCAGCCACAGCTGATGTTAAGAAAACAGCAAGAGCTGATGGTCAGAAAGAAGCCAAAGTTACATCTCTGAAAGCAGTCAAGTCCAGATCAGTCAGAATCAAGAGGAGAGTCAAAGGGGAAGGTAAACTAGCTCATGTGCGGTTGTCCTGTATTGGGATCTATCAAGGATTAATTCTGCCATCCTGCCTGCCTGGTGTCTGGTCCTCTCTGCATGTCCCAGGCTGCGTTGGCTGTTTCGCTGTTGTCTTAAAAGGATAAATGCAAAAACAAAGAATAATATATCAGTGCTAATGATTTGCTTTTACATCTAAAAGAGAATGCCAAACTATCTAAATAAACAGGTTGGTTTGATTGAGTTGTTGATCTCAGTGGTCAGGAATGCTTGTTTTGGGTCCTCTGCCTCTGCTCCTCTCTGCCTGGCCTGCCCTTTTCTTATTGTGTGTGCGCCTTTGTGTCTCCGCGTGCAGCATTCTTCATGTGTGTGTGTGTGTGTGTGTGTGTGTGTGTGTGTGTGTGTGTGTGT